>NW_027526203.1:19102998-19224480 GCF_048455015.1 Haemaphysalis longicornis | reverse complement strand
ATACCGTCTATTCCTTGTATCCATGTATGTTGCCTGTTCGTATTCTTTGTACCTATGTATGCGGTGCATCACCCGAGAAGGCCCTGTGCTGTTGGTGAGCACTTCAAATAAATAAATAAATAAATAAATAAATAAATGACATGGAGGAGCAGGAAGACGAACCCCCACAATCGCCCAACGAAGA
Organism: Haemaphysalis longicornis; assembly: GCF_048455015.1. Lineage (NCBI taxonomy): Eukaryota > Metazoa > Arthropoda > Arachnida > Ixodida > Ixodidae > Haemaphysalis > Haemaphysalis longicornis. Next base: position 19,224,296 of record NW_027526203.1, on the reverse strand, counting down.
GCAGGAACCACGAGCAAAGAACGAAATCAGCTTCGCTGTGCGTCTCCGCCGCTGTACTGAACGAATCCACAGACTCGAGAAACGGATGGACGCCTTCGAGCACCGTGTAAACGCCCGCTTTACCGCCGTCGAGCGCCGTCTCGACGCACTCCAAGAATTTCTCTACCGCAAGCTTGGCCGCGACGATGACGTGGCAAACACCTGCAACCCCACCGCCCAACCGCGTCCACCAACATGGCCAGCACACCAACAACAAGCCCAGACCTGAAGATCTGGCACTGGAACGTCAACGGGTTCCGGTGCCGGAAGGCGGTCCTGCAACAACACCTGCTAAGCATCGAACAACCACCGGACATCATCATGATTCAAGAAACCCACACAGAAAATGCACCGTCCTTGGCCGGCTACCGTGCACAAGCCAGCCCCCCAAGCGTTCGAGATTGTGGTAAGGGAGCGGCGCAGGGCGTGTGCACTTTCGTGAGAAAGGGACTCACCTTCATCAAACACGAGAACTTCCTCGGCTGTAGCACCATCGAACACTGCGCGACCGAGGTGGTAATCGGCAAGAAGCGGCAGGAATCCTTCCTGCTCGTGAACGTCTACAGCAACCCCACGCACAGACAACAGAAGTTCAAGGCTCTCCTGCACAAAGCGACACGAATGGCTCCGAGCGAAACAATTGCTATCTGCGGAGACTTCAACGCCCCCCACAAAGAGCTGGGATACAGTCGCACAACAGTCAAAGGGCGGGACCTGCTCGACGAAGCCACAAACGCCGGCTTCATCCTCTACACGAACCCGGCAACCCCTACCCGAATCGGCACATCACCACGAGGGATACCAACCCGACCTGTCCTTCGTCCGAGTGTCAGACAGAACCAAGGGTGATGTCAGGTGGAGCAATACAGGACATAACCTGGGCAGCGACCACTATATTCTCGAGTTGGTGCTACCGACCACCAGGCCCCACACAGCAGAACAAAGGCGCAAGCACAGGCTCACGGACTGGGCCCGTTTCCGCTCGGTCATGGAAGGCACGCAACAGGACATCGCAGACATCGACGAATGGACCTCAGCCATCAAACAGGCAGCGTCCGAAGCGACCACAGAGCTGGACACTGATGATGACATACAGCAAGTGGACAGCAAGCTGGCCCACATGATAGAAGCACGACAGTGGATGCAGCGTCGGTGGAAGCGCCCACGGCACAGCCGCAGGCTCCGAAAACGGGTGGCGGAGCTTGGACGAGCAATCGAGAAGTACAGTCAAGACCTGTGTACCCAGAGGTGGTACGCGGCATGCAGTGCTGCAGACGGCCAACTCCACAAGGGTCAAACCTGGAAACTCCTTCGACATCTTCTGGACGACACGTCGACCCGGGGATACCAACAGCACAGACTGTCCCAGACCATGCTCACTGCTATCAGAGAGCTGGGAGATAAAGAAACGGGCAAGCGGATAAACGCTAAGTACCTGCCCAGCACAGCAGCCGAACAACACGAAGAATACCAAGGCGCGGCCAACCCGACCCTCGATCAAGACATCGAAGAATGGGAGGTACGCGCAGTGCTGCAGGAACTCAACTGCAAATCTGCTGCCGGCCCGGACCAGGTCCCCAACAAGGCCCTGCGAAACCTCAATGACGGGGCGGTCACCGCCCTCACAAAGTACTTCAACCGATGCTGGCAAGCGGGAAAACTCCCCCCACAATGGAAGACGGCCCGGACGGTCCTGATACCCAAGCCCGGCAAAACACCCAGCATTGAGAACCTGCGCCCGATTTCTCTTACATCGTGCGTGGGAAAGGTCCTTGAGCACGTTCTCAGGAACAGATGGCAACGCTACCTAGAAACCGAAGGCCTCTACCCCGACACCATGTTAGGGTTCAGGGAGAAGCTTAGCACCCAAGATGCAATGCTGTTGCTGCAACACGAGATCCTCGACTCGTCCGTCCCCACCCGCGACAACAGGGCGGTGCTGGGCCTCGACCTCCAGAGTGCCTTCGACAAGGTGCGCCACTCGGCCATCTTGGCGCAGGTCTCCAGGCTGGGCATGGGACGACGTTCGTACAACTACACCCGGGACTTCCTGTCTGAACGAACCGTGAAGATCCAATCGGGAAATTTACAACTGTCAGAAAGGGCCCTGGGGAGCGTCGGTACTCCCCAGGGCTCCGTCATATCACCACCCCTTTTCAACCTCGCCATGATCGGCGTGGCCAACCGACTGCTCTCGGAGGTCCCACAAGTCCGCTATACCATCTACGCGGACGACATCACGCTGTGGGTCCCCGGGGGCAGTGACGGCCACATCGAGGAGACGCTGCAGTCAGCAGTGAACGCCATCGAAGACCACCTGGATGGTACGGGCCTCAAGTGTTCGCCGCAAAAATCCGAACTGCTGATCATCCCTCCATCGGGAAGGTACCGCAAACAGGCAACGGAAGACTCCGCGAAGATCACTCTTCACACGAAAGACGGCACCGTCATCCCCAAAGTCAAGACGCTCCGGGTCCTCGGCATGTTCCTGGAGGCCAACAGAAGCAACGATACCACAGCAGACCGACTCATCACCAAACTCGGGACGGCCACCCGTCTCATAAAGAGGGTAGCCACAAGACACCACGGAATGAAGGAAGCAAGCCTCCTCCGACTGGTCCAGTCCTTCGCGACCAGTCACGTGGCGTACATCAGTGCGTTCCACTACGGGAAAGTGCAAGAACGAGACAAAATCAACGCAGCAATTCGCAAAACCCACAAGACCGCACTGGGGCTTCTGAACTGCACCAGCACGGCCAGGCTTCTCGAGCTGGGGGTCAACAACACCCTCGAAGAGATTGCAGAAGCTCAACGAACCGCGCAACTAGAACGCCTCTCGACGACCAGAACGGGCAGGAGCATCCTCACCCGGCTGGGCTTCGCAGGGGCAACAACACCACCCCAGCAGCAAGAAGCCGGAGTCTTACTGGCGGAAACCCTACAAAGGCTCAAGATAACACCGCTCCCACGGAATGTCAATCCCGACAACAACCCGGAGAGACGTGCCGCAAGAGCCAAGGCCCTTACAGACACGTACGCGAACGACACCGGCGCCCTCTTCGTGGACGCGGCCAAGTACGCAGACAGAAAAGACACTTACGTGGCAGTGGTGGTCAAAGCCACGACCGGTGAAGTGTACAGTTCCTGCAGCATCCGGGCACCGTCGGCATGCCAAGCAGAGGAAGTGGCCATTGCGCTTGCCCTCACGGACCGTCGGTGCTCGACGATACTGAGCGACTCCCGCTCGGCAATCAAGAACTACGCCCGCAACTCAGTATGTGCCAGTGCAGTGCGCGTGGTACATTGCAGTGCAGTGAACGACTCGGTGCCGGCCACCCATCTGAGGTGGTTCCCGGCGCATACAACAACTACAGGCAGCGGCAGCAGCAGCCATCCCAACCGCAACGAGACGGCGGACGCCGCCGCGCGAGTACTTACCAGCCGCGCGGCCGACCCCACCGCCCTCGCCTCGGCGGAAGGAGCGGACTGTGAAGACTGTGATATGTGCAGTGATGACGACGACGAAACAGACCCACTACTCGGGTATGCGGAGGTGCTGGGCAGGTACCGGTACGGTCGCCGAACCATGCCCCCGCCCCACCCGGGACTGACACGCGAACAGGCGGTGTTATACAGACAACTTCAAACTAGATCCGTGCTCACGCCGGCGCTTGCGCGTTACGTGTGCCCCGAGGTGTTCGAAAGTGAAGTGTGCAGTGTGTGCAAAAGGGGTAAAGCAACTTTGGCCCACATCCTCTGGGACTGTGACCTACATCCGGAAGAAGCGGTCGCCTCTCCCGGGCGACTGCCGGAAGACATAGCTCGTGCAGTGTTATCGCAGGACTTGACAGAACAATTGCAGGCCGTCCAGCGGCTCGAGGTGGCTCTTGCCCGACAAACGCGTGGGGCTGAGCCGGCTGGAGACCGGGGGTATAAACCCCACAGGTCGACAGCGGGCCGGCCTAGCGGGAGTCGGGGAGGCAACACCCCGAAGACGCCTTAACTAGGTCGGGTGGCGGGAGACCCTGCGTGGTCCTCCCCGCTACCTCCGCCGGACATTCTCAATAAAGTTCACTTCTCTCTCTCTCTCGCCGCAGGCTCTGGCTCGGGCCCGGGTTCGTTTTTTTTCGCTTTGTCCCCAGGGGAGGTACTACAAACGTACTGGGGCCCGTAAAGGCCGCGGATCTGTCAGTCCGCTCTGGTTGCAAACCCCTGCTTGCTAGCTCCGCGGCTCGGGCTCTGGCCTGGGTTTTCCCGCAATCTCACCCAATTTTCCCGCAATTTCCCGCGGCCTTTAAGGTCTTTTCTCGCGGCCTTTACGGGCCCCATGCGTTTGTAGTGCCTCCCCTAGGGACGAAGCGAAAAAAGAAGAACGAACCCGGGCCAGAGCCAGAGCCGTGGCGGGAGCGAGCAGCCACGGCGCGAGCGCGCAGGGGTTTGTAACCAGAGCAGACTGACAGATCTGCGAACATAAACTGGCGACCATCTGCAGCCGCTCTTTTAGCGGGGAGGGCATTCCTGGTCTGGCAACCATTGTAGCCCCGCAAAAAAATGGCGGGAAAATTTGCGGGTACGCCAGCCGAAATGCTACCCAAGATACAATATCTAGTTTGGCTTGTACGTATAATACCATATATGCCGTGAAGCCACCGGGCTATTCGAGCCTTGCACACTAAACTTTTTTACACCCTTTTTGGCCGAAAAGGGTGTAAAAATCTTGTCGCATGGCTCACTCTTTCAAAAGGTGTTCTGGCAAAAAAAGGGTGTAGGGATGAAAAAGGGTGTTGAGCTCAACACCCTTAAAAAAGGGTGTTGAGCCTCACATTTTTTTTAAGGTGATGCCATGCGCAGTGGCAATGTGAATCGGCGGAGCGCGCTGCATTCAACACAAACAGTCAATACGCGCAAGTTAAAGTTGGAACACAAATGAATTGAGCAACAAAACCAACGGGATGCAAGCGGCATAGAGCTTCTCACTAGCTCACGTAGAGTGGAATCTGGCGCTAGCGTCCACGTGATTCGCCGAAAGCGCTCTACGCCTCTAAGGGTGCCGCCGTAGTGGCCGTTGTGTGTAGTTCGGCTGGAAGTTCGGCGTTGCATGGCCGGCAACGACTTTGAGGCTACGCAAATTGAGTTTTTGTTTAAATTACTGCCAAAAGAACTGCTCTTAACAAATTTTATTTTGTATAAGACACTGTGTTAGAGGTCTTTTGTTGCAAAACAAATTCGGGGGTTACAAAGGGGAAAAAAACAGAAGTCCTGCCCTTGGCTCACGCCGCCAAATACAGCGGGCCGTCCGAGATATATTTATCAATTATTACTTACTTCAAACTGGGTGAGGTTTTCTTTGATATTTTGTAATATTTAGCTGAAAAGAATTATTTAGATTGTATTAAACTGTGTTCTTGCATCATCTCGATAGAGTATTATTTATGTATGCTACGCGCGTTGGCAGCAGAAGCAGATGCAACATAGAGATGCAAGAATGATGTAATCGCGTCGTATTTATTTCTTTTGTCCAAGCAGACATAAATAAACCTAGAGGCGAAGCCTATTACGGCAAGTAAGTCTTCAAGCACGCGCGCAATACATTATGAAATTGCATGAATGCTTTAAATTTGAAATAAATACTGGCTTGTCGAGTAGCTATATATGTCGCCTCATTGCGCCTGCCCAATGCAGTGCATGCTTCAAGGGGTATGTAAACGCAGAGACGGCGACGAGCGACGGGAAAATCTTGACGGAATGTGTGCAGAAAACCGATAGTGTGGGCTGGCGTAGCTTATTTAGTGGCTGTAATGTGGGTGGCCGCTTGGACCCTCGCTCGCTTTTTGCCGGCCAGAAGTAGCGCACAAATTAGCGGCGGCGCCGATACAGTGAACTGTAGCGACGAGCGACAACGACATAGGACATTGGCGGCAGTGTATAATTTTTTCTCGCTTGTCGCGCGTCACCCAGTACACTCTGCTGTTGTACCTTTTGAGTTACGTTTTCCGCGTCGCTTGTCGCCGTCGCTGCATGTGGTTACCACTTTATCTTAAGAAACTTGCTGCTAACGCGAGCACACGCGTTAAGTACTAATCACACTGTTATTTAGACATATATATGTGATATCCTTTGAATGCCAAAACGTGGCATCACGAAAACGGAAAAGCATACCGAAAACAGAACAACAAGCACTTCAGAACCGAGGAGCCTAATCATAGCCCATTGCACTAGGCACTTGCTGCCAATCCGATTCCCACAGTACCCACAATTCCCATGGCGGTATGTGATCGCAGCGACGCTTTCCACTCTAGGTGATATTGAGAAACTCTATGGCAAGCGGTACAGGGAGTGCATACTTACTTAGTAATACATGTGCTGTTCTTGCTTTTATATCCAGCAGAAGAAAGCCCGCAATCGAGTCGGAGGGTTGTCGCAAAAAACATATTTTAGCGCTAATTTTGGAAGTATAGATTTTAATTTGAGAATATACAAATCAACACGGGGATTTGCAAAAACGTTTTAATTACGCGGTAGCTTCGGTGTTTCATAACTTCCAGTGTTCCATAAGTAACAAACAAGTCTTCTCGGCCACTTCAACACTCTTCAAAAATGGTGTTCATTATTTCAACACCCTTTTTTCCCAGAAGGGTGTAAAGCTACAAATTAGGGTCTTAGAAACTAAGAAAAAGGGCGTAAAAAAGGGTGTAAGAAAAAGGGTGTCAGAAAACGCCGCCAACTAAGAAAGAACGTGAAAAAATCTCCAACTTTGGAGGCATTTTGTACCTGTTTACATGGGTGGACTGAACATTTTCTACAAGGGGGGGAGGTTGTTTTGTACCTCCCGATGCTTAAAGCACTATGAATTGGCATAATTTATTACCAGTGAAGCTCTTTAAGCCTGAGCTAGTTTCGGTGGCGTTAGCAAAAAATACAAAAAAAAAGAAATGCAGCACCTGTAAAGGGTACACCACCGCAGATAGGGTATTATAACAGTGAAGTCGGCTTTAGAGCTTGTTAGAGTGTGTTGTGAGCATGCACAAGGGGCCTATGCGTATGGGCACCTCTTACAATGCCATTTCAATGTACTAGTCTTTTTTGACTTCTAAAAGGCAAACAAATTGGCGCAGCTTGCAATAGTGGTGCGTGGCCGGAGAAACAGCCTAGCTGGGGGCCGACCTAGCTTGTTTCCCCCTTCCATCCCTTGGCAGTGGCGGGGGGGGGGGACACTGGAACAGCCTTTTAAAATCCGGTTAAACTTGGCCTCAACCCTCAGCGGTCATCCTAGCTTAGCAAGAACATTGCAAAGCTTAGTAAACATAACAAAACTTAGCAACACCAAAAGAAACTAGGACGACCCCCAGCTCCGCTGTTGTTTTTTTGCAACTGAACACCTATTTCACATCGTTTCAACAACCTTCAGAAAGCGAAGCGTGTTGCAGTCGGTAAACACCCTTTTCGGCACACGACTAAAGTCTTGTTAATTTGGAAGGTTCAAATTGGTGTTTCACGTGCCCAAGCTAAACTTCGGGCATGAGGCGCAGCGCATATGGAAACGAGCGATCATTGCATACGAGCAATTATTTTTTGTGCGTTTGAAAATTTCTTGCGAGTAGAGAAGTATATGAGGGGGTGTCTTGTTCTTTACAGTGCTATTATGCATCCAAGCATGGCCTTATTCAAGGAACAGCTGAACACCTTTTCCGCTCCCTTTAAACACCCTAAGAAAACCAAGGGTGTTGAAGTTGATCAACACCCTTTTTTTTCGCTCAAAAAGGGTGTAGAGGTAGGAAAAGGGTGTTGATATTCAAGAAAAAAGGTGTAAAAAATGTTTTGTGTGTTCTTATCAGGCAGATATTCTATTTCAACAAAAACCGAAATCCCTTCAATAAACCAAATGCACACAAAAGCAAACCACGCGCAAATTGCAGACAATCACCACTTTAAGAGGCAGGTTACAAGCTACTGTTGCTCTCGTTATTGCCGAAGATAAATTCGCACCCCCCACCCAGCTCCAAGAATACCTGAACTTTTTTGATGCGGGCTTTTTAAAAAAGCTGCAGCCAAGGAAAAGCCTTGCGGTCCTTCCCGTGGCCATTATCCGAATGCCCAACCAACGACATTGGACGTTATGGTTAGTTGGGTATTCTCGATATCTCTGAAATACCACCCTCCTGCCACGTTGTCGGCTGTGAATGCGTCAGATATGTCTGCCAGCACAGCTTAGAATCCTAACGTTCCCTAGCAGAAGCGTACGCAGTGGATCACCACTCTGCAGGTCATCCGAGACACTCAACTGCGTGGCGCTTCGCCCCACCTTTGGAAGTTGACTGGCTCGTCCCGGTGTCCGCACGTGTTGCGGGGTTCTCACAAGGTTGAGAATCGGCATTGTGGCAGCAAGATTCGGCATTGTGGCAGCAAGAAGTCGGTCCTTATGTCAATACCACGCTAACGAGATCTCGCCAGCGCATCAGTGTCAGTCTGCACCCAGTATGCGAACTCGCCCGTGGAGCGATGAAGGTTTCCGCGCAAAAGGTTGAATTCAGAAATACGATTTAGCGCAGCGAAAGACACGGACGGGGAAAAGGACGGGACGTCTTTCGCTGCACTAAATCTTATTTCTGTAATATGAACCAACTCGCCCAGCAACACGTCTTATTCAATTCAGTAAAGGAAACATCGCATTCAGTACAAAAAATTAACACCAAAAGAAACCCAAGTGCTATGAGGGATTACAACTTGCTAATGGCGATTCACTGGACCAACTGTATTCAGACCTCTCGGAAATACATCGTATAGGCTCTTAATGTTTTTGTAGTTTCAGCATTTGCAGCTGCTTAAACGAGTATTTCTTGAATAAACCTTGTGCAGTAAGCGTCCCCAAAATTCCCACATGTGTCTTATGTCTAGCCACTGCATTCCTTCGGCAGGAAAAGCGATCGCAAACGTGGGGTCGTGGTGCTTACCAGTGTGATAGTTCACCAAGCGCCAAAACGTGCTTCCCGTGCCGTAGTTTAACGCTTTACAATAAAAGTTTCAGTTGTATATAATTTATTAGTACCTATAATAACTTTGCTGACTCAGCTACCACCTTTATTGGTATTACAGTTTCTACTAGCATACCAGTGAGCGAAGCGCCGCATGTGCACCTACGATTCATGCAGTGCACGAACTAACAAACAAAAGGCACATTCTTCCAGGCAGTAATCGTGCCGTGGCTTAGTTTTAACTGAGCGAAGGAATTTCGATGACCCGCCGGCGGCCGGCCGACTCACTGTGTTGGGGGGTCGGTGATCCCCGCAGTTATGCCAACACTGCTCGAGTACGCATCACACGAACGTCATAGGAAATTGGCAAGGAGGCTGCAGAGAGGAGCATAACACTTTCGAATTAAATTTTCTACTAAATAAAGTCGCATAAATGCACGGACAGTGGACGATACATGACCTAGGGACTCCAGACTACAAGTAGGTCAAGCAATCCCACAATGTTTACAAATAACGTCAGTGTCTCTTTAAGGGGAACCGAATGCAAAACCGCAGCTGGTATAAATAGATAGATTGGCGTCCCCAGAAAGCGAATCTACCAGTATCTTGGCAGTACCTTCAAAATCACCTCGCAAATATATAAAATGAACTAGCAGTCGCCCAGCACAGATGACCTAAACCGCAACTGAGCAGATGTGCCAAGAGTCACGTGAGGAACAACAGAACGAGAAGCGTGCACACACGCTCTCAAAGAAACACGAAAAATCGTTCTTTGCACGTTCAGGTAAACAATTATAAACGCACAGGTATATTTCAAGCCGTGCCTACATTCGCAGGCTGCCAAGCAGTGGCGCCGTTAGGGGTTGTACCCGCCGCGGTGTTGAGCTGCTGAGCATAAGTTCGCGGGTTCGATTCCCGGCCGTGGCGGCCGCTTTTCTCATGGAGGCGAAAAGCAAAAACCCCCTTGTGTACGAGATTTCGGCGCACGTTACGGATCCCCAGGTGGTCAAAATTAATCCGGAGACCTCCACTACGGCGCGCCTCATCGCCTGCATTGCGTCGGCGCATTAAACAGTACGATGAATCAATCGGTGGCGGTTGTGATGGTTACGGCAGGTTCGGCCTAGTCATATGCCTGCTACCTCCAACTAACGTTTTTAGATTAGGACCTTATCTAGAAACGTTGCCTCCAACTGTACGTGCACCAAGGCTGCGCTACTTAAACCCATTTGTCGAGCCATAGACTAGAATGCCATTTTCGAGCATTGCGATGAAAGCGCACACGCAAGGCTGCATAGCATAAGGAGGCAAATGCTCATGCATTGCCATTCAGGTGGTCGTACACCGGTGTTTTAGGCTCGTTTGCACACTAGGCATTCGGCGTTGTTACACGTGGAACTGACCGATGGCGCCACGTATCAAGCCGAGTGAACCGAGAGAGGGAGGGAGATGGTGATTCGGGTGAAAAGGAAAAGAAGTGCACTGGGTGTATTATGGAGCCCATCTGGGGCTCATCTGCATAAAACCCAGTGCGGGGGAGAGCGGGAGGAAGGGAATGAAAGATTAGTGAGGAGAAGGGGGGTGATAAAAGTGATAGGCAAGCTAGAAAGAGAAACACGTGGAGCCTGTACGTAAAGGTAAGCGAAGCAGCAGCAATGGCACGGACAGCAGACTGCCGTCTACAGGCGCTTGTTGAGTCCGGCGGCTTCCAGGTAGAGCAGCAGGTGGCGGAAGACGTCACGGTGGGTGCCGTCAGGGCCCGTCGGGAAAAGCAGGTGCTCAAGGCTCTGGTGCGGTAGCCCAAGACTCCTCAGCGAAGTCTGCAGCACTCCTCCCTTTGCTGCAAACTCTGGGAAGCGACAAAAATAGACTATATTACCACACTGCAAACTATAAAGCGACCCTGACGTCGTGCTCGCTGCGGTTGCGCTGACCGCTAGAAGGTAGTAGGTAGTAGTAGTAGTTTTGTAGGTAAAGTAAAAGGCCCCGTGATACATTCACCTCGTTTAAGCACCATCGCACGTACCGTGCGGTACTAAGGCTGGCACACACAGACCGGCATTCTGCGGACGTGTACGGCAGGAAAGCTGTTTTGTCGTATGCGCCGAAAGCGCGACTAGGGGCTCCTGCTGCTGCGATGATTCGCTAAGTAGGTTTTAGGTTTCCTGCTACACCACAAAGGTGTTTGAGTCGCTTCCGGCCTCCGTTGACGTCACGCCAAACGTTATGAAATGGAGCGAGGGTTGAAGTGCATTTATCGCTTGGAAATTTCTCTTCAACTAAAGCAACTTTTGCGCCGAATTAGGGCTGAGAGGGCTGCAGGGCAGTTGAACTTCCGTCTGAGCCGAACTTGCTAGTTGCCTTCAGCGTCCCGTTAAGGGAGGCTCCAACGAATCAGAAAATTCATCCCTCGCTCCCCGTGCCGCGTATTATGTGACCACACGTCACGCCTTCGTCCATTAAACTCAGGGGCAGCCAGCAAAAACGCGTGTGGCGGGCTCTTGGAAGAGGCACCGCTGGAATCAGGGGTGGCCTCGGCGGGAATTTCTTTGCTTGTGGAGAAATGCTTTACCTTGTAGTCCAGCTGGAATCAGGGGTGGCCTCGGCGGGAATTTCTTTGTTTGTGGCCGAATGCTTTACCTTGTAGTCCAGCTCGCACGAGGGCCCTTGGCCTGCTCGGACTGACCAGCACACGCGGTATACACGCACGGCGTGGCTCGGTACAAGCACTTGAACGTTGTCGTGAATGTCGAGCGAAGCGCCGTCTTAATTTTTCTGCACAACCGGTGCAGTACGTTATTCAGTGTCACATTGTTCCAATGACCGCTATGTGTTTCAAGCTGCTGTTTACACGCGTGTCTATTTTGTTTTGTTGTCCCGAAATAAACCGGTGAATTCGGTTTTTTGCCTGTCCGCGTGACTTCTTCGGTCGGGGTCATGCTCGCGAGCCCTTCGCACGTTACGGAGGTTACTGCAAGCTTCATGCGCAATAATCGCTGTTTGGGAGTGCCGCTGAAAATTCTATTACGTTTCCCACTGCCCGGGATGGGCGATGGGATAACTCGTCTATTAGGCACCAGCCACCACATGCCAGTCAGAAACTTTCGCCCTACCATGGAGGAAAGTAATTAATTAATGGGAGACGCATGATGTCAGCTCTAGTGAAGCGGAAAAGCCAATATTCGGAGATTTATTTATTTATCTATTTATTTATTTATTTATTTATTTATTAAAATACTCTCGAAGCCCGAAGGCGTTACAGAGAGGAGTGGTTACATTTCATACAATATTAGTTACAGCCGTTTTGAATGATGTAGGATGCGGAATGCTGGCGATGGAGGCGGGAAGGTGGTTCCAGTCGTCGCAGGTCTTTGGAATGAACGAGTGAAAGTAGGGGTTTGCGCGACACTGAGGAACCCCTATTTTGAACCTGTGATCGTTTCGTGCGGAGTTGTAGAATGGAGCAGAGATGAGAGCCTGTTTTAGAATGGGGTTAGTAAAGTAAATCATATGAAACCCCACACGGGGCACCTTGAGCAATCTTGGTGACGGTACTGGCGATACCGCGGACCCCGAGCCCCCAAACATACGCTGGATCCAACCGTGGCAATGTGTTTATAGGTGGAGGGTTAGAAACCACGAACGGTGGCCGTCGGAGCCCAGGTCAAGCTCCGGCGGATGGGCTCCCTGTCTGTTCACCAGGCAGGGAGCTCCGGGACCTCTTTGACTACCAGGGTAAGGTCAAAGGAGAAAGTACCCCCGTCTCCCTGCTTTTATACTATGATATATGGCTTCCAAATTTTCCAAATCCAAAGATCGGCCCCCTAAAAGGGGCCGCACCGAAGTATCCTTTCCTCCGTTGCCAACGACGAGTTTCCGAAAGCCGGACAAATATGCTAGGTTTTTGGTAATCGAATCTGTTGATGCATCGAACCCCCTAGCCACAAAGTCTGTCTTCCTGATCTCCAAATTTCTTGAGGGCATTGTTGGTCAGTCCTACAAAGCCAAAAAACTCAGAACAGGAGAAGTCCTTGTAGAAGTGAATAACAAGCAACAAGCTACAAATCTCTTGACTCAAACTCGCATCGCAGATCTCGACATCAGGGTCACACCCCATCACAGCCTTAATAGCTCCCAGGGTGTGATCTCTGAGTCAGATCTAATGAATGAAACTGACACCGATCTGTTGGAAGGCCTTAAGAACCAAGGTGTGACAGCAGTGAGGCGTATCATGATTCGTAGAGATAACAAGGAAATCCTAACTAAACATGTAATATTGACTTTTGACCATTCCACAGTTCCTGAATCAGTAAATGCAGGTTTCATTCATTGCCCCGTCAGGCCATACATCCCCAACCCCCGCCGGTGTTTTAAATGCCAGCGGTTTGGGCATGGCACTACCGCCTGCCGTGGTCGACTAACATGCGCCAAGTGCGCACAACACGATCACCCATCAGACAACTGCCCATCGCAAACCCTCATGTGTGCTAACTGCCATGGGCCCCACGGGGCCTACTCTAGAACATGCGAGAAATTCAAACAGGAGAAGTAGATCATCAAGGTGAAAGTCACTGAGAACCTCACCTTCCCAGAGGCGCGAAAGAGGTTCGCCTCTTTCCCCCTGGGGAGGTACGCCGACGCAGCTCGCCGGGGGGCGGAGCGGCGTCTCGTTTCCACAGTGACCCAGTTCAGCGAGTCTGACCTGGGCCCTGCTCCGCCCCCCCCTGGGTTGCCTCTGGCAGCCCAACCCGCCATCACGCCGCTTGCTGAGGCAGCAGCGGTTGTGGTGGCAACCTCTTCCGTCGGGACCGGTGCCGCTCCCGCCTCTGTCTCCCCATCCTCCAGTGCGTTGGAGGGTACCGAGGTGATGGACACCACGGGCCCCGCACCGGTTCCCACCGCCACCGCACCGCCCGTGCCACCTCTGGCGCCCCGGACGCCCTCGGCGGTGGCGGCTCAAACGAAGGGCACCCGAGGGGGGGCCAAGTCCGGGGGGCCCGGTCCGTCGGGCACCCCTCGGACATCCGACGGCGACATGGATGTAGGGCCGTTCCTGCCTGCAACGCAGCGCAAGGAACGCGTCCCGACACCAAAGCCTCCCGACAAGCCAAAAAAGGCGAGAGTCACAGCCCCGAAAGACGACACATAAACAAACACACACACTCCAGTAGCTCTCACACTAAATAATGGGAAGAGAAAACATAATTCAATGGAACTGTAGAGGCCTTCTTAAAAATCTTGACGATGTATACGAACTACTGCATGCTAATCAGCCAAGTGTAATGTGTGTTCAGGAAACACATTTGAATTCCAAGCACACAAATTTCTTGAATAGTTACCTGGTATACAGAAAGGACAGGGTTGGCAGCACACACTGTTCTGGCGGTGTGGCCATAATCGCCCGCAAATCCTTAGCATACCACCCTGTCACCTTGAACACCGTCCTTGAGGCTGTAGCAATACGCTTAATAATATTTAATAGGTTGATAACGGTATGCTCCATATACATTCCTCCTGATGTTTCGCTTTTAAGCTCTGACTTCGAGGCGCTGGTTGACCATCTGCCCGAACCATACATCCTGACAGGCGACCTTAATGCTCACAACGCTCTTTGGGGCTCTTCCCGCACAGATGCCCGAGGTCGCCTTATAGAAAAATTCCTTACATCTTCTGGAGCATGCCTTTTCAGCAGTAAACAGCCTACATACCATAACATAGGACACAACACATACTCATGTCTTGACTTGGCGATTGGCTCAGCAGTTCTCTTTCCTCTCCTCGAGTGGGGTGTAAGCACTGACCCATACGGTAGTGACCACTTCCCTACCTCACTCACATACATAGGTAAAGGCCCATGCAGTCCATCTTCCCATAATAGGTTCAATGAAGCACGAGCTAACTGGAATACATTTACACAGACATCCAAACTACACCACACATCCATAGGACACCTACACGTCCAAGAAGCTACCCAACTGCTCACGGCGCACATCCTCGACGCCGCCGAAAAGTCCATTCCCCACGCCTCTGGTGCCCCGCGCAACCAGCGGAGGCCGTGGTGGAATGAGGACTGTAGGCGGGCGCGAGAGGCCCAGAACAAGGCGTGGGGTGTCCTTCGTCGGTACTCCACGTCGGGTAACCTCATTTTGTTCAAACGGGCCAAGGCGTTAGGAAAACGTGTGCGCCGTGAGGCAAAACGAGAGAGTTGGCGTTCCTTCATAACATCAATAAACTCCTACACAGACACATGGAAAGTATGGACAAGAATACGGAAACTCAAAGGACAGCAAACACACAGCCTGCCTCTGGTCAGCACAACAGGGGACACACTCGAAGACCAGGCTGACACCCTCGCACAACACTTCCAACACGTGTCCAGTTCAGCACACTACACAAACACTTTCATGAAACACAAACAAACGGCCGAAAAGAAACCATACTAGATAACAATAGGTCAACATCTTCTTATAACTCAGAGTTTTCACTGCATGAGCTGAGGGCTGCTTTGAGCACGTGTAAACCCTCAGCTCCAGGCCCAGACAACAAAACCTACACAATGATAGAACACCTGCACGCAGACACTCTTCTAACACTCTTACACCTATATAACAAGATATGGCTTTCGGGGCACATTCCAAACTCTTGGAAGAAGGCTATAGTTGTTGCTTTTCTGAAAGAGGGAAAGGACCCGTCGTCCCCCTCAAGCTACCGTCCTATAGCCCTGACGAGCTGCCTGTGCAAGCTCTTCGAGAACATGGTAAATCGGAGGCTCGTGTACTTCCTTGAGTACAACGGTCTTTTCGAGGGCTGCCAGGCAGGCTTTAGGGTGGGGCGATCGACGAACGATCAACTGGTTGCTCTTGATTCGTACATCAAGGATGCCTTCGCGCATAAGCAGTACTGTTTAACTGTCTTTTTCGACCTCGAGAAGGCCTACGACAGCGCGTGGCGCTACGGGATCCTTAGTGACCTGAAGTCATTCGGTGTCTCGGGTAACATGTTAAACACTCTTGTCAGTTACCTGTCAGAAAGAACGTTTCGAGTGAGAGTCGGTGGTGCACTCTCAAGGGTTCACGTGCAAGAAAATGGCGTGCCACAGGGTGGCGTGTTGAGCTGCACTCTCTTCATAGTAAAAATGAACTCTCTTGGTAAGGCACTGCCACCCACAATCTCTTATTCCATGTATGCAGATGACGTCCAGATATCCTATAAATCATGTAATATGTCAATCTGCGAACGTCAAGTCCAGCTTGGTGTCAAGAAACTTGCCGGCTGGGCAGACAACAATGGGTTTAAATTGAATCCTGCAAAAAGCTCCTGCGTTGTGTTCACGAGGAAGCGTGGGGTCCATCCGGACCCAGACATTACTCTTAATGGCGTGTCGCTTCCTGTGAACAAGGAGCACAAGTTCTTGGGTGTGGTGTTTGATCACAAACTCACATTCATTCCCCACATCAAGGAACTTAAAAATAAATGTATCAAAACAATGAATATACTTAAGGTTCTCTCCCACCAATCCTATGGTTCCGACAAAGAACTCTTGCTTCGCTTGTATACTGCTTTGGTTGGGTCTCGTTTGGACTATGGCAGTGTGGTATATGGTCGGCGACTAAGACAGCCTTGCGAATTCTTGACCCAGTGCTACACTTGGGCCTTCGTCTTTCGTCGGGTGCTTTTCGCACTAGCCCTGCTGAGAGTCTTTATGTCGAATGTAATAAGTGGAGCCTTGAGAACCAACGAACACACATGGACTTGCTTTATGCTTTTAAAATTTCATCGCTGAATAATCATCCTTTTTATCCTGTCTTTAATGATACATCAACATCTCTGCTCTTTGTAAATCGCCCATCCGTTCCTCTGCCCTTTTCACTTAGAGTGAGAGAGCGAGCCGCGGATCTCAGTGCTTCGTTTTTAGACGTGTACAGGTCATCCTTTTCTAACAGTTTACCGCCTTGGCAAGTTCGCCCTGTGTCGTGCGACCTTTCTTTTATGAGACTTGATAAAAATCGTGTACCACGAGCTGCAATACTGCAGCACTTTCTGTCTTTGCAGTTTAAATACACATGTGCGGAATTTTATAGTGACGCTTCTAAAACCTCCACTATGGTGTCGTGCGCTACTCATGGTCCAAATTTTAATGCCGCCAGAACCATGAGCGTGCACACAACAGTTTTTTCAGCAGAAGCGTATGGAATTTTACTGATTGTACGACACATTCTTGAAAATCAAATTCCCAATTCCATCATCTATACAGATTCTTTGAGTGTTGTTCGCGCACTGTCATCGCATACACCCCCCAAAAACCACATAGTTAATCTTGTATTTAACACTATCATGTCCGTGTATGCACAAAAGCATAAGCTGGTCCTCTGCTGGGTCCCAGGACACGCAGGGATCGCTGGGAATGAGTTGGCAGACGAGAGGGCCGCTGCTGCTGCACTCAGGAACACTGTAGACATTACAGCGATACCCTACACAGACCTCAAGCCACACATAAGACAACACCTGCGCAGAACATGGCACACACACTGGGACGAACAGACAGACAACAAACTACATGTAATAAAGCCACACTTGGGACGGTACACATCTGACTCACACAACAGACACACGGAAGTCGCCTTGGGTAGGCTGCGGATAGGGCACACCCATGCGACGCACTGGTATCTGCTGACGGGATCTTCTAGACCCCAGTGCAGCAGGTGCGGAGAGGCCCTATCCGTAGTGCACATACTAATCACATGCAAGGCACTTCACACAACACGACGCAAACACTTCAGAGATCTCTACAGACAACATATTCCCCTACATCCATCGTTTTTTCTAGGTGACGATGCCATTGTTTCTGTGAAACGTGTGTTTGAGTATTTGTTAGACGTCAAATTTTTAAACCTTATTTCCTATCACGCATCATGAAATCTGGCCCTATACACCAGCCATGCTCATTGTCGTTTTTAATTTCACTTTTGTTTTTGCTGACTTTACTTAGGTTTTAAGGTTTCACCCCTCATATATGACTATTGTTTTGGCGCTCTTTGCCCCAGTTGGCCTTGCGCCATAAACATCCAACCATCATCAAATCTTATGAAAGAGGCACAAGACGCAATTTTCCTTCTAGCAGCAAGGTCACTAAGTTTAAGAGAAGATTTAATTGACGTGATGCTAGCGGTTCGTGAGTAGTTTGTGACAATGAATCGAGCAGCCCGGTTCTGAACGGCTTCCAACGATGATGCATACTCTAATTTAGATCTAACAAGGGCTTTATATAGTAAGAGTTTTAAAGACACTGGAGCAAGAGCAGTTACGGCGCAAGAAGCCAAGCTTGCGGTTAGCATTATTGGAAACATAATTAATATGTTCATGCCATTGCAGATTCGTGGGAAAGTGGACGCCAAGGTACTTATCAGGAGAGACGGAAGATAAATGTACATTGTTAAGTTCGTACGAAAATAGCTCAGAAGGGTTATACTGCTTAGCGCCAGAAGAAACTCTCATTATTTTACATTTGTTAACGTTAAGTTGCATCAGCCAATTATTGCACCAAGAAGATACGGCATTAAAGTCACGTTGGATAGAGACGGAATCTTCCGGGTTAGTTATTTCACGATACATCACGCAATCATCAGCAAAAAGTCTAATTGTAGAATAAATAATGTTAGAAAGGTCATTAATATAAATTAGGAAGAGTAAGGGACCTAACACGGAACCTTGCGGCACCCCAGATGTTACGTGTTGCAACGGTGAGTTACAATTGTTAGCACTTACATATTGTGTTGGGTTAGACAAAAAACACTCTATCCACTTGAGTAAGCTGCTTTCTATGTTAAGAGCACTAAGTTTTAGCAAAAGAAGTTGATGGGAATCTGAATCGAACGCTTTTTGAAAATCTAGAAAAATGCAATCGACAATGGCACCCCGGTCTGTTATGGAAAATAAATCATTAGTGAAAACTAAAAGTTGCGTTTCCCATGAAAAATACTTTCTAAAACCATGCTGGCGGTTATCAAAAAATTTGTTGTCCTCGAGGAAAGTTATCAAATTGGAATGGATGACGTGCTCAAGCAGTTTGCAGGGGATACTTGCGAGTGTAATGGGCCTATAGTTGAAAGGGTTGGAGGCATCCCCTTGCTTCGGAACTGGCACCACCCTTCTCACCTTCCAGTCGCTCGGCAGCACAGAAAACTGCAAAGATTGCGAAAACAGCTTTGACAATATTAGTGACGAGTATGTTTCGGTTAGCTTCAAAAACTGTGCAGTGATACCATCAGCACCGGGGGAGGATACCTTTAGGTTCTGAATTAATTTACTAATGCCAACCCAATCAACAACAAGTGGGTCCATAGGCGGGAAATGCACATTATCAACTTTGGGTAACACAGTAGAAACACGATTACAAAAAGAAAGAACAAAGGCATTTTGCAACGCAACGCAACACTCATCCGTTGGTATCATACTACCGTCCTGATCACACAACTGGATCGTGTCCTTTTTAGAACAATTCACTGTTGACCAAAATTTACGAGGGTTAGTATGCAGCAAAGAGGGAGATTGCGCCTTTGTAGTTGGGTTTTCCGGGCACACGTTACCTTCTCCTCCATCGCTCGTTTCACTGTCGTCTGTTTCATCTCCGCCTACCGACAATTTGGGCCGCGGAGCGACGTAGGGTCTCGGTGAGCCGGGTTTCAGCGCCGCGTCTAGGACGTCCAATGAGCGTCAAAAAACCATGTGACTTCCTCCACACTTTACCCAATGCGCAGGTGACCGCCATTAGCACTCCTATGTACTTTTTTTTTCTATGGGCCCGGCGGACTCGCAGCATCAACCAACAGCAGCAAATCATATCAGGGCGAGGCATCTTCTAGTACACTGTACACCAAAAGAAATGAAAGCAGTGTTGCCATACCGACAAGGAGTCTTCCTTTAACTGCAGAGGATGCTCCGATGAGGCGCGTATCGCCTGCACAGCTTGGACAAACTATCCCCGACCCCAGCGGCGCCGCTCCCAAGGACCTGGCACGTGCGTTTGTGCCGCCCCTCCCTCGTGTTTACGCCCTGCTCCGTGACTTGCGGTCACGTGATAGGCACCGTTGTGAGGGAGTGGATGGATGTCATCTCCGTGCGCAAAAAGCGTTCCCGACCCCTGCGGCGGCGCCCCGAGGGTTAGTGGCCCGCGCTTGTGCAGGCGGCGCAGGTATCTGCACTGAGGTGTGACGTGCCAAGACTTATTACGCAGCTCGTGGAAGGAGTGGATGTATTTTGTGTATTTTGTCCGCTGTGTGAACCCCCCTTTATCTACGCATTTTTTCGCGACCGGCGTAACAACGCTCGCATACGAGGCGAAGCAGCTGCCAAAAAATCAGAAAAAGGAATGTGGTCACGCAGTATGGCCGTGTATTCTCAGAGGCACGCCGCCTTTTACCCCGCGTTACGGATACCTGATACGTCCTGCGCAGTTTTGTTCATGCCGCTCGGAGATAGAACACAAACAAGCATGCGTCTCTCTCACTCGCCAATCCTGAGCAGTTCTGAGCTTCCTGTTGCCCTCCATAACTGCCAGAAAAAAGCCACTCTAGTCCATTGGTCCTCTCGCATTCAAATGTCTATTAACGAGATACGTAGCTGCCCCAGCGTAGTTCTGGGCAGTTGAAAATGACAAATAACTCGTAGGACCAACGAACGGACGGACAGGGAACGCGGAGGAGGAGAAATATACTTCAGTGAAGCAATAAGATGACTTTAGGTGTGCATCTTGTGCTAGTCCCAACGTCCGTGATTCCATTAGTCTTGCAGGCTTCATCCGCTATGAATATCATCTGGCGCGGACGTTTAGCGTTCGAGGCCCTATTGGCCGTCGCCAAATGTGGAGGCGGTGTCGCAGTTGTGCGGCGTCTTGACTTGCGGGGTGGTTGGACAGGCCAGGAACATCGGTCGATGGTGCCGCGGTCCTGTTGGCAGTTGGGGAATGTGGGTAGGGTTTCGGTTTTGGGTGGACTTCATAAGGACGTCCAGGCAGGTGGTGTTTTCCTGGGTGCTTCTTTAACAAGGGTGGGGGGGAGGTAGAGTTAAGATGGACTTTCGTGCAGGTGTTTTATCGCGTCTAACCAGTTAGTTGACGCGGCGGGTCTCCAACATTTCAGCAAGGGTGTTGTGAGCACGCGTCTCCGTGGGTCTCCGCATGGATTTCGACCCCGGAAGATGTAGGGCCGTTTTGGTAGCTTTTCCGATTATAGTTTAAAGTAGGGCTTGCTCGGCTTTTTAGAGGTTAATAAAAGGAGCCAAGTACACTACCCGGGAAATGGCGACAGCTTGTACCTTGGAAGGATGTCTGCTTCCTTCACCCCGGGATATCTCGTGGCAATTCTGCGAATCGTGTGGCCTAGTTGGTTCCAATATTGCTTGGTATGATTGATTGATCTGATTTTTGATGGGTTGTTAACTTCAATGTGGAGGCTCAGAATACTGGCTGGCTTGCGTGTCTAGCCTTCGATGGGGAGGTAGGCTTGTTGAATTGCACTTTCTTGAAAGGTGCCTGTCTTCGTAGACAGTAGTTCTGTTGTCTGGGTACGAATATGAGTCCAAAAGCATGCCTTTTCTCGGTAATAATGTCTTCGACTTCTTGGAGCGTCTTGGAACTTGCCAAGGACATCCCTTTAGGGGGTTCATGAGGTAATGCCGTCGGCATAAAAGGCTACCTTGACGTTTGGGATGTGTTGGAGTTTCTGGGGTAGGGGCAGAAGAGTAAAATTGAATAGGAGTGGAGAGAGGACTGGCTTTTGTGGGGTGCCCCTGTCATCGATCTGGAGGGTGTCCGACTACTAGCTTCTTATCGTCATTTTCGCTGTGGGTCGTGTTAAAAAGGAGTGGTGTAGTTGTAGTCACGCTCACCGCAGTCGGTGCAGTTGCACGTAAAAAGGGCTCCTATTTATCAAAGAACCATTTTAGGTCCAGTGCAAGCATACCTGTGGGAGTATTCAGGATTGTCTTGTAAAATATCTTCTTTTTAGTGGAGGAGGGGTTAGGAATAAACACAACCTTTCATGTGCCTAAACACTGTCGCCAGAAAATTGTTGAACATGTAAGCTTTAGGTATGAAGCTTCACTATAATTTTGTGTTTCTTTTTCGCCCACTTTTTTGCTGCGTACCCGTATATCCCTCGGTTTCCACATTAGTAGGCATGAAGAAATTGGCGTACACCGGAAATATCTTGCCCAAGACAGTTAATATTTTGCGTTTCCTTCTCGAAGAGTTCCTGAAATGACGCTTTGGCCAGCGTTCTTCTTGGTCATATTGCAGGGCTCTCAGAGCGTCATTTTGGCCTGTGTCGTTAACATCTAAGCACGCGCACGTCCCGATTGCAGATTCTGTGCTTATGAGGGGGGGGGGGAGGACTTGCACCCGCACACAGGACTCATACCCTCAACGGTGATCTGCCCGTTCGCTGGTGGGACATTTCAATCTGAACGTCTGCGTGGCCCAGAGGTTTAGGTTGCTGTGTTTAGGGGCCCTGTAAGCAGAGATGGGGGATATCTGCAAGGATTGGGTTGAGGCAGTAGGAAGATGAGAATGTTTCGATGGGATTGTACCATTTGCGTAAAGTTTTATTAAAATTACAGCCCTCCCACGTTGTACAGATGGAAGTCCAGCGAAGCTGTCGCATTGTAGCATTTGCCATGTTGCTTGTTTAGCTATACCGGGGAGTTTCGTAATTGAATTATAAGGACAGTCATCCGATCTATACACCACAGACTATGGACAGACACGATTAATTGGCAGAAGCACTGATGTTTCATTATTGCTGCACTGCTACGCTTATACTAGTGCAGGCTCTAGTTCACTGCACGGGTGCCCTCCGAACAGGGAGCGGCATCGCGCCATGTCAGGGGGGAGCCCGTGGAAAGCAGTTTACAGGACTCGACAAAGAGACACAATTATCTACTTAAAATTGGTTTCATTTCAAAGCACATATGCATTGCTATGAAAGAATTTTAACCCGAAAGTGTTTTATTCCGGCATTCACGAAGATTTCACTGATATCAGATCCGTCACAGAAATGACGTCAATACAATGAAACAAGCGGCCTGTAAAGGGTGCACACCTGCACACAGGGTCTTTTTGCGGGAAGCAACCTTTTGTATTAAAGAGTACGTTATACTTCGGCTTGTTCGTTTTCGGGTTTCATATTTTACCCGATAGTGTTTTATGCCGTTATACACCAAGATTTTACTGACGTTATATTCGTCACGGAAATTACGCCAGTACACCTTTGATGAAGCGACCGGCAGCAGGACGTCCCTCACCCAGCACACCCACAAGATAGGTGCCGACCCGCAAATCATGCTTAGGTGCAGATTTCGCTACACATATCATATTTGTGCTTTACCATTTCCTATATCAGCGGAATCTACCACAGTTTTTTTGTTGATAAGACAAGCAATTTCATATGTGCAAGACCTGAGAACTTTTTCTTATTTCTTAAATTTTTCATGCGTGGAACACACGCTGTGAATTTAATTGGTACCGCCGGGAAGAAAACTTGGAATGTCATCCTGAGACAGCTTCGCTATAAAAATCTTTGGGGCATCATGTCTGCCTGTGTGCTTTGACGGCGAAATCCTGCTGGAATATCGCATTTGCATCGCTTTTGCGCTTTAATTTTTTCGCCTTGCGGCTCGATTTCCGTCAGCCAGCTGACTGGCGCACCCCACAGTTTGGCCAGAATCAGGGTTTTGCACAGCTGGTCAGCACCTGTTTTACTCATGTGTTATTACTCCGGATCTCACTCGACACGGTTAACCTTTCCATTTTAAACTCATTGTTTTCTGATATTTAGGAAGCGGGCATATATTGGGAGTACAACAGAAGGGACATGCAATATTGCTTATATGAGCGGAGGCGAATGTGATTCATGACAACCAGGCTGCTTAAGACGAGTCGTTGCTCACCAGTTTTTAGATGATAGACACGACATCAGCACTAGGAGAGCGCTTTCTTGAGAATGAGCGTATACATTGGAAAGAAGCAACCGCCACGTGTGCAATGGTGTACCATCATAACTTTTATACGTAACATAGTTGTGATGAGAAAACCGACGCGGTGCGTAGCCCTGCCGCTGGCTCCTGCACATGATAGTACCGTTCGTACATACGTCAAGTTGCCCTGTGCCGACGTTCAGTACCTGGCTCGTGACATTATTTGCGTTGGGATAGAGAGAGAGAAACAACATTTATTTGTCCAACATGGCTTTGAAGCAAAGGAGGCAGAGCCTCCTCAGCCCCCTTAGGCGGCGGTCAGAAGTCCTTGGGCTCCGGCGGCGTCTTCGGCCATTTGGACAACCCGGATCTGTACGTCCGGATCGGAGCTGCGCAGAACGGTCTCCCACTGCTCCTCGGTCTTAATTAATAGCAAAGCACCTAACGAATTCTTCTTCTGGGGGCATTCCCAAATAATATGGCGCAGGTCTGCCCTGCCCATACATAGCTCACATCCGCTTGTGCAGAGACCCCGAGTAACAATGGCTATACAGGACCGGATTGGGGAATGTATTTGTCTGTCTGCCATTTGTTGAAAGTACAGTGCGGGGGAGGATACTTAACCCGTTCCAATCTGTAATGATTAATTATGTCTCTGTACGAAACCATGCGGTCCCTCCCCATCCCAGCGCGCGAGAAGTGCTCAGATGTTTCCTCGACGTGATTGGCTCGGTTAACCAAACCTCGATCCGCGCCGTGAGCGTTCTCGTTACCGGGAAGAGAAGAGTGTGCTGGCGTCCACACAATTTGGACCTGTTTCCGGTCTTTGAAGCCGACCAGAATTCTCAGTGCCTCGGACGAGATCCGTCCCTTTGCGAAATTCCGAATTGCAGTTTTAGAGTCGCTGACAATAAATTTAGCTCTCGTGGAGGACATCGCCATCGCAATGGCCGCCTGTTCTGCCGCATCCGGCGACGACGTCAGTATCGTGCCTGTAGTTACGGAATTGCCGTTGCAATCGATAGCTACCATAGACATGGCATCGCGGGCCGCGTATTCCGCGGCGTCCCCGTAGACCACGTTTTCGGAGTTTTTGAACCTCTTTTGTAAGGCTTTCGCTCTTTCGCGTCTTCTTTCTCTGTTGTGTTCGGGATGCATATTCTTCGGTATAGAAGGGACGTGTATGCATTCCCATACTTCACATGGAATCTCGTGTTTGGTGCCGAATTGAGATTCGTACCGAATGCCTAGAGTCAATAAAATATAAATCTCCTCGATCAGCTAAAACACACGCGTGACCAGCTACACCAGACCAGTGTTGTACACGTTCCTCTAACATAGGAACGAAAGCTCGTTCCTCGTTCCTTCCCAATTTTGAAATGAGTTCCTGTTACAAGTTCCTTTATTGTGAAAGGAACGCGTTCCAGTTCCACTTCGAAAACTGGAACGTGTCGTTACATTAACGTTACAATTAGGTTTTTAAAACAAAATATTGTATCGGATAATCCTGGTGCGATATTAAGTGAGAAATTTAAAAGTCACATCGAACTACGTATATTATACGAATATTAACACCACCGGAAGCAGATTATCTGGAGCTAAAAATGATCAAGAGAAAATCTCCTAGGCCAATTTTTTTCAGGGAGCACCGGACAAACTCCAGACGGCTCAAGGACATTTTGGTGCAGGATGTTTCGGTGCGGAAATTTAGGTGTGCAGACATGAACGTGTACCGGCGTTTCCGTGCACGGACATTTCGGTGTACGGACACATCGGTGCGCAAACTTTTCGGCTGACAAATTATCCGATGCCTGCCTGTTTGCGACAGCCATTATATTTTTATTTCCGCTTAACGTGGGTTATGGACAACAATCTGGAGCAGTAAATTTATTTTTTGATTGTTGACATGTTTGATCTTTGCCAGGTATTTTTAAAAATTCTACATTTATATATTTTTTGGTTAATACGAATTCCAGGGGACACATGTTATGCAGCCAATTGAATTCTTTCGCACACGTTTTTTTTTTATTTACGACAGGTTGTTGATTTATATTCGCTCTTTTTTAGCTAAGACAATTAACCGGTGTTTATGATGGTCCGACGCCTTTCTTGTATTTTTTTTAAATTACACACCCTCAAATTACATAAATGACATGCACACTTTCAATATCCAAAACGCAACAAACATTAGCTAGCCCCCCAGAATGCAGAAAACCTTATTAAAGGGGTCCTGAAATACCTTTCGCCGATGCATTGATGTACATGTAACCAAATAAAGCAATGTATTAGCAATCTCCTCCCGCAAGAATTTTGTGAAAGTGATGAGTATTAGCTGAGAAATCGTAAATCAAACACCGCGCATTATCGTCGGGCCGCGTTCCCTCCTCCTTTCAACTTACTCTCCGCTGTTGACGGCGAAATAGCCTTCCCTCCCATGATGCTGCGCTCCTCAGCGGTGGCGTACTTCCGCTATTGCGCTGCTCATACAGCCGTCTGCTACGGGCAAGCTTTGTTGACACTATGAATCCCGCACTCCGCTCAAGGCTGGAAAAGCGAACGAAAAATCTGGCCGCATGTGTGCGGCGGCCTGGCCTTGCCCTTTCGCGGTGTACGTTGCTGGAGTTGCTGTCGGCGGCACGTGACTTTTATCGGCGGAAAACTGGCAGCCGCACGGGGAGGATCGTGCGCTCGTTCTCTTTGATGCGCCGCGCACTGTTTATCCAAAAAGCGCCGTATCAGATGTGGCCCCTCTGGTGCCGGGTCTTATTTTGCGGCGGTGGTAATTCCTGCCGGCGGCATGTGAAAAAGACATTTTAAACCGATACAGAACCCGTGTACAAAACGCTTCAATCATGTGACCCGTTCAGCTTGGGGCGACGCGTGGTGGATAGCGGCAACGTTGGCAGAACATGCTCCGCCGCAGCTCTGAGTTTTCTAGCGCTGGAACGAGCGCCATTTCTTTGACAATCTTACACATCGATTGCCTTGGCAACAAGGCACAAACCACTCTAGAAGTCCGTTATGGTTCCGTGATCCCGGTTCAGCTCGGGGCCCCACCTCGTGACATGTGGGCACTGCAGGCGTACCACTCTCTCCTATTGGGAAGTGCGATAGGCGTTTGGCATTACAGGAGGCGATGGTGTGTGTTGTGGACGCCTTTGTTTCGCGATGAAATGCGACGTTGTGCTTCTGCGGGTGCAGAGTGCTTCCCATGGTCTGGATTATCTTTCTCGAGTGACGTACGACTCAACCTCGCATGGGGTATGTGCAGTGTGCGTGGCTAAAAGCCATCTCGGCTTGTGCGCCAGAGTTAAGTGGCTTGCTGTTCGTCCCCGCATACCGCGCGCGAGATGAGTGCCGATTTTACGACGGGCAGCATGAGGCAACCCATCGTCTGTCAATCGCGGTTAAGACTTGCAACGCATGTTGTGACGTTGTGTTCGTTCGAAAAGCATCTCTGGATTGTTTTGAAGTTGAATAAAATGTGTGCGTCAAACCCGGGCATTCGGCTCAGGGCGTTTACTGCGATTGCACGAAAGAAGTGCCACGGGGCTTCAACGCTTTCTTTATGGAACGTACTCAATATCCATGTCGTGTTATGGCCGTGTTGCATTCAATACAAACGGTTAAGCGTTTGTTTACACTTGTTTCGTTTGTCGTAAAATGTCCAAGCACTCCGGCACTACGCCGGCAGATCAGCGGGCGAGCCGACGCTGAGCAGACGACTCATCTCTTTGTCGGAAGTGCGTGAAAAAGTCGCCCAATAGCAGGATGTCTAGCCCACGACGAACATCTGGGAATCGATGGCGTAGACATGTGAAGATGGCGGCGTCCAAAAACACGAAGGGAAGGGTGAGAAAAAAGCGACACACTTTGCAATAAAAGTGCGAGCTTTCCGCTGCGCGTAAAAGGGTAATACTTGGCACAGATGACGTTGACGACCCAATCTAACGATAGCGCTAGTTCATTTAGTGGGCTCAAAACGCCTTTCAGGGCCCCTTTAAGGGTATCACGTAGGCTGGGCTGCCTTACTAAAATTAATTTGCGAAAAGTGGTCTAGGATATTCTCCGGGAGGAAGAAAGGGCCTTTTTGAAAACAGCCGCAGCTTCTAATGTAACTGTTGATTTAGCTCTTACTGGTTGTGCAAATTCCACCCATCCAGTTCGGGAAAACCAACCTTCGTTTGATGTTTACATGCCTACATTCACCACATTTTAATTCTATGTTCTAGCCCCCCCCCCCTCCCCACCTGCACGTTTGAATCTCAGCCAGATTTCTTTTTCAGTCATATTATTTTCGGTTCCCACTGAAAATCCTACAGGCGTGGCGGAGTTCACAGTCTCCGAAGCCTCACCGCAGTGATACAGAAAAAAGCATTACATTCACCAGGAGCTCACGAAACCTCTATAATGAGAAACAAAAAGCCACCCAAAAAGCCGCTGAAACAAATTCCTGTTCCCTTGTGTAATGAAAGCAAAATAAATGAAAGTGGGAACAAAAACCTGCACCAGCAAAGCAGGTTTTTGTTCCCACTTTCATTTATTTTGCTTTCATTACACAAGGGAACAGGAATTTGTTTCAGCGGCTTTTTGGGTGGCTGAAACAAATTCCTGTTCCCTTGTGTAATGAAAGCAAAATAAATGAAAGTGGGAACAAAAACCTGCTTTGCTGGTGCAGGTTTTTGTTCCCACTTTCATTTATTTTGCTTTCATTACACAAGGGAACAGGAATTTGTTTCAGCGGCTTTTTGGGTGGCTGAAACAAATAAATGGGCACCATCGTGTGCTGGCCACGCCCTTCTGCTCGTCGCGGTCATACCGATGACGCCCCCATTCGCTCTTTCTTCGCCTTCAGTCTCCCCATTGAAAATTAGCTCTTCAAGTCGCGCATATCATGGACACCCCAGGCATACATTGCTTTCTGCCATTATAAGGAGCAAAAAAATTGAATAGCCTAGAGTGACGAGAGCGGCAACAGTTGTATTCAATTTTTCGAAGTCCAGTTGACGCAATGGTGAACCACAAGTGACACCCCTCTCTCCCTACCAAAAGGGCTTGTAGCCGGCGGCGCTCAGCGTTCCCCTCCCCTAAGTAACGCCACCGTAAGTGCTATCGTTGGTTGGTTAGTTTTAAGTAGACCCGACGCCGAATGCAACGAATACGATATTGATTGAGAAAATAACTAAAACGGAATGCACACGCGCTTAATCTCACTTGTTTTGCTGTTGTTTTTTCGCGGATGTTTTGCTGTAGGGGGGGGGGGGGGCGGTGGAGGATGGACTAAAAGCACCAGCGTCTTGCACCGTTGGGTGAAGTGAAAACCAACCCGCCGCGGTGGCTCAGTGGCTAAGGCGTTGCGCTGCGGAGCACGAGGTCGCGGGTTCGATTCCCGGCCGCGGCGGCCGCTTTTCTGATGGAGGCGAAAAGCAAAAACGCCCGTGTGTACGAGATTTCGGCGCACGATAAAGATCCCCAGGTGGTCAAAATGATTCCGGAGCCCTCCACTACGGCGCGCCTCATCGTCTGCGTTGCGTCGGCGCGTTAAACCCTACAATCAATCAAAATGAAGTGAAAGCAAAGCGCTTTGGTAACTCTGAAATAGTAGGGTTATTCACATGAATGTAAAATAAAAAAAAAAGGTTGAACGGACGCAAATTAACAACGTTAATTTTTACCACCTACTACAGAAATTGGGTTGTACGTGGCAATGCTCCGCCAGGGTTTAGCGTTCTTTTCCACGCACGGCGGCGCAAGCGCATGTCTCGAACGTAAAATCATGTCAAGTCACGAAATTACAATATTAAAGCTAAAATGTTCAAAGAATACCTTGGACATGCTATGAGTCAAAATGTCTGGGCCAAGACGTCGTGCACCAAAATGTCCGTGCACGAAATGTCCGAACCGAAACGTCCTGCACCTAAATGTCCGACACCGAAATCTCCGGATCCCGTATTAGACAATGTTTCCCCGCCACGGACCAATTCTATGGGCTAGGCTTGCGTCCTGGCCTCCCCAGGCAAACGATGAAAGGTGAAAAGCATTCTCGCGGCTACGCTATCCACCCGTCGAACGCCGGGTAAGTTTAACCAGCATGAAAGCAAGCACAAGCTGCGGCCCCCTGCGTTGTTATTCTTCTGCCTTTGACATTCGAGGAAGCACTTACAGCTGAAGGGCGGGAAAATTGTCCAGCTTATAGGAAGAGAAACGCAGTAGCGACTTGTGGATTTTTTGCACTCGAGCCTTGGCATCAAAATCGTCAATCCTACCAATGTAAGGGCAGGAACGCCGTTCCTGACATTCCTTCAAGTACCTAACGAGTTACCGCGTTACAGTTCCACCCACCCATAATGGAACGGTGGCGTTCCTCCGTTTCTCCAAAAATGAACTAGTTCTAGGAACGCCATTCCTTGTAACGCCGTTCCGTACAAGACTGCACGAGACTGCATACAGTACCGTGTTAAGTGCGTGCTCATCACACACACACAAAAATCAACTGCACTTACGGCATTTCTTTCAAATTGGGATACTTTGAGGCAAAGAATTTTGTATTAGGATTAAGATGATATTGTGAGCAGCGTGTCTGCCCCAGACAGTCTGTTGTCCGGCTCACTGCAAAATAAGCGGAACGTAGCGCAACGTCTTTTTAACAGGAGATAGCGGGAGGCAGTGTATTGGCGGTGTGTGTGGGCGCTTCACAGCAGCCGCCGCCGATATGCCTTGAGGATGCTTGTGGGCACGCAACTCTGGTGCAAATTTTAGCTGTGATGGCCAGAGCACCGCACATGAAGCGCTGCATCAACTAAAGCCGCACGCGCACAAGTCGTGCGCATAGTTAAGTTACGGCCTTGGCGGAGCCATCGTCTCAGCAAGAGCATGATTCGGCAGTAGTTATAATTTCAATTTCAAAGCAATACATCTAGAAAACAGGCGCGGAAAGACATAGACTAAGAAGAGAAATACACAGGACGACGCGCTTACTAGCAACTGGCAACATTTATTAGGAAACAGAAATATATAGGGCGACCAACCGACATAATTGACTGATTAAGGCATATACATAATTCACTGATTAAGAACTATACATAGATTATCAAACAAAAGTTTCCCCCGACATAAAAGTGCAACCCATGATATGCTATTACCGCACGTGTCGTTCCAGAAACGCCAACTCTAATTCTTGCAGACTGACTGAAGATTTACTCACGCACATTGACCCCTCCCGGCTGATATTCCAAGCTTCCATTATCTCCCTTTCTGTCTTGCCCCTGTGCCTAAACAACAAGGTTGTTTTTTCGAACATGGGTTTGCACCCCCCCTGTCGCTTGCACTCTTTACAGTGCGAATCCAGGGGCGTGTAAGGCCTGCCCACCAGCGAAGTGTGGTGCTCCTGCAGTCGTATGTTCAGGCATCTGCCTGTTTGCCCGATGTAGGCCTTGTCACAAGGTAGCGGCAGTAAATACACCACTGATTGGTTGGTCGCCCTATATATTTCTGTTTCCTAATAAATGTTGCCAGTTGCTAGTAAGCGCGTCGTCCTGTGTGTTTCTCTTCTTAGCCTACGTCTTTCCGCGCCTGTTTTCGAGATGAATCAGCACCAACTCGCCAAACTTGCCATCCTGCAAAAGCAATAGTTAACTTGGTACGTTGGAAATCCGGCGTCTTTAATATCGGAACCCCGCACAAATGGCCAACGGCATAAATAATAAATATGAAAAAGACGCAACGATTTTCTTTTCTATCAGACCCACGGAAAAACATCCCCCTCGTGAGGGGCACGATCAAATGCAGAGCATTTCCGGGTGCGCACGACGTTAAGTAGTTTGCGTTACGTTAATGTTGTTGCACTTGTTGCTGTCGGTTGTTGTATTGTAATTAAATGAGGAGACGTAATTACGTGGTCACGTGACATCATTTATTAGCAGGTGGGTATGATTATTATTCTTCTCTTCTCTTCTCTCTCTTTTCTTCTCTGGCTGTTGTTGTTGCGTCGTCGACGTCTAGATGCCTCTGGTTGAGTTAGTCCACCCATTCGAGGGAGTCGATGGGAGACGTCATTGTTGAAGTTGTACTTGTTCTTGCTGCTGCTGTTGGTGTTGTTGCACGACACCGAGGACGACGGCCTTGTGGTCGCTGAAGTGGACCTTCAAGGGATCGGGAAGCAACGGTCGAACGCGCAACGTAGACGCAGATGACGACGACACGAGAGAGCGCGGCGATGAGTGCGTTCCAGCCTCGCCGACACCCGCCTTTATCACGCCACGATCGCGCCACGCGCGCGCGATGATGACGTCACGATCACGTTAGCGTTTAGTGTTTGGGGAGTTGGTGGTAGTGAATGCGTTGTATCAGCAGCTTCTTGACGTAGTTTGAATGAGTCAAGGATATAAGGCGCGTTCGTAGCCTTTCATTCTGTGTCGGTTTTGTGGCGCAGTGGGAAGAGCACCATGTACCTCGCGTTCCGCCCACAGGTAGTGAATGCGTTGTATCAGCAGCTTCTTGACGTAGTTTGAATGAGTCAAGGATATAAGGCGCGTTCGTAGCCCTCCATTCTGTGTCGGCTTTTTGGCGCAGTGGGTAGAGCACCATGTACCTTGCGTTCCGCCCGCAGGGTCGTGGGATCGAAACCAGGCGCCGGTAAGTATTATTTTGTTGTATAGTGTAGGGGGAGGGTTGCGGACTACTACGGACAACTAGAACTGGTGACATCGTGAGTTAAAGAAATGCTCGGCATTTAAAACACGCCCACGAATGCTCGGATTCGCACCAGAGTTTTTTCGAGAAGGTCATGTAAACTCTCAAAGTAAGTGAATTTTGGAGCAAAAATAGGCGAATTGAGTTGTGAGAGTGTATTCGAACCCGCAGCCACCTCGGATCCAAACAAGAACGTGTCCCCTATACCACCACAGGTCTGGGACATAGGCTGAATGAATAAAAGCAGAACTATTGAACGCAGAACGAAAGCATTGTGGTCGTCATTTGTTTCTTCATGACACATACACACTTAGTCGGTCGGTAGCATACCCGCTTCAACAAGTTCATTAACTTTATTGGAAGCTTAATTGTTGCGGAATAATTCGTGTTGCATAACACCAATACGGGAGGGCGCGTGAGTAGGACAGGTGCCCACCAGTCACACAGAATCCTAATCGGCCTTGATGATGATGATGATGATGATTAGTGGCTTTCCCTTTGAATCGGGGCGTCGGTTGTCAGCAACCGACTTGCCTGCTTTATTACGTTTACATGCCCTACTCCCAGGTTAACCTATAGATTTGCTTCCTCCCTCCCATCTCTCCCTCTTTTCTGTTTTAAACTCATCGCCCCCACCCCCCTTTTTTCTCCCCTCGCTGTTCTAAATTCTCGTCCGCATGATTGCTCCACCTGCGTACCCATCCCTTCCCTGCTTTTCCTACACCACCACTCCAGTCGCCTCTTCGTCACCTCTATGGCCTTGAAGTTGAGGTTCCCCCTCGCTCCAAATCCCAAGGCCTCCGCCAGCGTCGTTTCCCCCTCACCCCGCGGTGGTCGTATCTCTGTGCAGCTCCTGACAATATGGTCTATAGTTTCCCGATCACTGCCGCAGCATGCACACGCTTCATCCTGCTGCCTGTAGCTACCCGTGTATGCCCGGGTTCTCAGGCACCCTGCCCGTGCCTCGAAGAGCAACGCACTGCCTCTCGTATTGCCATAGAATTCCTCCTTCTTAATTTGCCGTTTCTCTGTCCTATAGGTCTCCAGGGTTTTTTTCGCTTCCATTCTCTCTGCCCACTTCGTCGTCTCTGCTGCCTTTACCTGCTTTTTAACTGTTGTGTAAACCCCGCTTTCCCCTACCGACTTTCCGTACCGCTTGGTCAGCTGTCTGGTCCTCCGTCTCCCCCGCGTGTCCACGCTCCTTTTCTCCGTGGTGTGGCGCCCTCTTGAGGTAGCTACGGGAAGCAGCTTGGAGGTCAAGGTTAGCGGGGTGCGCCATTGTTGTTGCCTTCAGCGTGCGCTTGTGCAGCTTTGACGCTCGAAGAAAAGGTAGATTTCTGGCGCACCTGTTTGTCTTTTAAACGCATAGCATTTTAGTAACAATGTCACGCGGCGTTGGCGTGCCTTGTCGTAGTCCGCAGGCGCGCCTTGTCGTAGTCCGCAGCCAGGCCACTACACTATAAAAGAAACAACAGTTTCCGGCGCCTGGTTTCGAACCCATGACGCCGCGGGCGGAACGCAAGGTGCCCGGCGCACTACCGACCGAGCCACGAAACCGACACAGGTTTCGATACACCGAACGCGCCTTATATCCTTCACTCATTTCTCGTTTGTTTCGAAAGCGCCACAAGTTGTCCCGCGCCTCCAAAAGATGGCGACACGGGTCCCGCAATCGAGAGATACGACTTGCCGGCGCACCCCCTCGGAAATGCTGTGCATTTGATCGTGCCCCTCGCGAGGGGGATGTCTTTTTTTTAGCTTATACTTCCCCTGACGACGGCAACTGCATCAGCATGCAATCGCCAGGGGAACAATTCATTCCGGGGGGGGGGGGGGGGGGGCTTTTTTGTCGTTACACACTGCTGGACGGGCTTAGCCCGGTCGCCTAAGCTCCCTACAAAGGAGCAACATCGCGAGTATATGCAGGTGAGCGGGGCATCGAGTGATCGGCAAATGATGAGAGGTGAGAATTTTCACGTAAAGGGGTACGTCCGCACTGTCAGGTGCAATGAAGTTTCTCATCAGTCACGCTTTCTTCTGCTAAGAAGCACTTGCCTGACTAGATCTTTGCAATTCACGTTGCTGACGTTGCTTGGGCCTCAGCTGAGTTTCGG
Organism: Haemaphysalis longicornis; assembly: GCF_048455015.1. NCBI lineage: Eukaryota > Metazoa > Arthropoda > Arachnida > Ixodida > Ixodidae > Haemaphysalis > Haemaphysalis longicornis. The sequence goes on along the minus strand of NW_027526203.1, from coordinate 19,189,510 downwards.
TGGATGCTGTCGACGGATTCTGCAGTGGCCCTCCAAACAGTTGCTCGCGTTCGTCGCTAGGGCTTCGCGCATGCACAGTGGCGTCTTGAAAAAGGCGGATTTAAGAGAAGCTGTGGCGTGTTCCAGTTTGCTAGCTGCGATAAATATGCCCGTAAGACGAAGAAAAGAAAGCTATGAAAGAGCCGTATACACGGTGAAGCCTAAAAGAAGGCTCATGAAGTCACATGCTTCCAAACACAAAGAAACAAAAGCGAAGAAAGCGATGCTAATGTGCTATTGCAGCAAAAAGTTTGTTCGTAAGTATCGGGAGGCGTTCGCTCTCAGAGCACCCAAGCAGACTTAACTTCCCCGAGGTATTTTTTTTATGATTTACTGTTTACTGCTCCGGCCAATACGTTTTCCGCGCAACTACAACAAAAACAACAACAAATAGAACGGCGCTTTTATACAGAGCGGCGCACTTAGGCTTTCGCCTTAATAGGACGCCCTGGGAAATAGCGTGCCAGGTGAAATTTTGAGTGCGCGGTTAGATGGGGGGAGGGTTCACTATGCCTCACGGATGCGCAACATGCGGAGAAGTGAAGTTCCCTGGACATGGCCGACAAGCGCAGTTCATTGCCATGAAAAGTAGTTGGGCGCAGCTGTTAGTGCTGTTGGCACGACCGCACCCACCGCAATTGCGCTTTTAAAATAGCATTTTCTAGCCAGGAGAGCTTTTTTTAAAGTGTCCTTGTGTAAAGTTTCCTCTTATGCCACTGCCCGAGATTTGCTACTCAACGGGAAGCAGATTCCAAGGCACTTCTGCAACTCTGTCGTAAACGTGTGCTAGATCTTTCCCACTTGCTGGGACATTTGGGAATTTTGGGCGAAATCAATTTACTGAAATCAATTTTAGGAAAGCCAAATATACACAAGGGGTTGCACAAAATGATGGTGATGATAAACGAGGAAACGTCAACCATTTCAAGAAAAAAAAAACCAGCACCGTGTTCCGCACCTAAACTGCGTTCCTGGCGTTACGAGTCAGTCTTCTGCCGATTTCACCATTCTGACACTGTCGAATGAGTTTGAATTTGGGACTTTGAATTCGACTCAGGTTGCAACGGCGAAGGCTTCGCGTGTTCACAAACTTTCTCTCAAAAAAAGGGATCTAATTTTTTTTAGATTCATCATGTCCATCATTTTTATCCGTTTCTAAATGGGCGCAATTAATAAGCCACAGAAATCCACTTTACAGGGTATGTGTTGAGTGAAGGATCATCATCATCGCCAATACTCGTGAAAAGTCGGATTAGTGCATGATCCCAGGAGAGCGGAAGGAAAAAGGAGAAAAGTAAATCTGACAAGCGCCGGTCTGCAACATTCGTTAATTTTTTAATGATGTTTGTTCTGATCCTTTAAAGCAATATCATCATCACCCTCCTGGATGCTCATCTCCCGCACGCGTCCACGTTCGAAGGTGGCGGCTGAACCAGCCTCAACACAGAACACGGTCCCGTCTTCCAAGTAGTGCTCCTTTCGTAACGGCCACAAGACACCCCGCCGGTGTCTAACAGCAGCGGCAGCGTGATCGACATGAGCGGCGACACCTCCTCACTCCGCAGCCTGTGTGCTTCCGGCAGTTCAGGCTCGGCTGGGAACATTTGGCCTACCGAGCTCTGCGCGGGGTTTTCTGGCCTCCCCAACAAGGTGAACCCAAATGCTGTCAAGAGGGGCTTCGACTTCACTCTCATGGTGATCGGGGAAGCTGGATTGAGAAAATCGACCCTCGTTAATTCGATGTTCCTGACGGATGTCTCCTGTAGTGAATACACAAAGCCATCACTACCAGTCGGAAACATTGGTGAAGCTGAAACAAGTAGAGTGCTCCTGAGAGAAGACTATTATAGATTAAAGCTCACTATCGTTGATACTTCGTGCTTTGGCGATGGTGTCGACAACACTGGATGTTATGAACGTACAAGCGACTGCCGCGAAGCTAAATGTACATAGGACTTCCGGGCCGCATCAGGAGTGCGTCTGATAGCCGGAGGAGCATACAGTTAATTTACACTGGAGACACGAGCAGGTTAGGACAGGCCTCAAGAGAGACAACCATGAACTCGCCCACATACCCATTAGGATGTTTTCTGTGAGACCGGACGGGACAGGCGCAAAAAAAAAGACAGCGAAGAGAAGCACAAGTGAAAGACGAAACCCTGTTTACTCGGACACCGCTTTACTCTTCAAAAGCCTTCAAGGTCATCGGACACCGCCGCCCTGTCGCCGCCTTGTTACAACCGGATTAGCTCATCGTGACGGGTGTTCTTCCGGCTTTGCTACTTACTCGCTCACGTTCCCTTTCTCTTTGCGGCCTACCTACAGCTCCCGGACCTTGTTCTGCAAATGCTGTTTTTAAATGAATAAATATGAATATGTTTGTTGCTTCGTCGCGGCTGCCTTGTGTGGGCCTGTGGCTGGTTAAGAATTCGTTGTCCTTTTGTGCATGCAGTGCCACCAGATCCCGTTGTTCTTGGAGACTCGCCGCAACAGGCAGCCACTCTGTTTTAATTGCGTGGTTTTGCAGGGTTGCAGGGGAACAACGGTGCAAGTTTGCTTAAATGACCGCAGCCGAATTCCATTCAAGAGAAGCAAGCTAGTTTAAGCGAGTCGCACCACGCAAGCTTTAAAATTATGGATGCGATACCACCACATGAAGTTCACTCTCTTTTGAATGAGCTTGTACATAGGAAAGGAGAAAGGGCCGCGTGTGCGGTCATGTGCATCGTAAATTTTCGCGTGGTGTAGTTTTGATGTTAAAACGGTCGCAATGTTCAAAAGGTCATGAATACAAAACGCAAGTTCGGTTTTCTGAAATATTTTCTCGTTCAGATGACACTGACACCGCTTTAAACGCCAACTTCACTCAATTAAGCTACATATTCCGAAAAAAAGAATGGCCATGCGACCCACTAGCTCATTTCCGGCAGTAGAACCTACGGCGTATTATGGGAAAGGCCGGCAAAAGCAAAGGCATGCTAGACAGGGCTTATACGTTTGCGGAACGTGCATTGTGTGCTTAAATCCAATGCTTTGTAAAGCAGTTTATTGCTAGACTGGAAGACTAGAAGACCAGGGGCACTAAGTTCACTCGGTCGAGTCGAGTGAGACCAAACGTGTGACGCGACTTGTTCGTTCTCAGCGTTCGTGTGGCTGCCGGTGATTGCTGCCTCTTGACTGTGGCGATGACGTTCCTGTGTTTCCGCAGGTAGCCACTTAAGGCCGATGGACAGTGCAGTCTATAGTCCGTTTGCTCACACATGAGTTGCGTTGGCGACTCATATGCTCAGAATTTACCCCTCGGAAAAAGAGCCATCCTGGTGATCAGGGTGACGACATTGTGAGATGGTCGAAATAAGGCTTGGTGCGCTGGACGTGGTCATTATGACGGCCACGGCGACGCTGGTCGGGGAAGGGGCAACGGGTTCAACTACATAATTGACAGGAGATATGCGTTGGACGACAGAATAAGGACCATTTTATTGTGAGAGCAGCTTTCTGCTTGAATGAGCAGTCACTGGCACCCACAGTCAAACAAGTGATCCGGGTGAGAATCTAGGACGAGATTTCGTTTCATCATGCTACGTGTACTGACGCTGTTGGTCTACCTTTGTTTGTGATCGTGCCAGTTGACTTGATTCTTCGGCGGATTTGCCGACTTATGAGATTTACCTGCACTCTGAGTCATCAGGGATATAAGAACAATTGTATCCATGGTATAAGATGGCTCGCGCCCATACAAAAGGTAAACTGGAGATAATCCGGCCGGGCTTGCGTGCCGGTGTTATACGCATACGTAACAAATAGAAGGATGGTATCTCCATAATATTTATCTGAGGCGACGTACATCGCGAACATATCGCCCAGGGACCAGTTGAAACGTTCGGTGAGAGCATAGGTGTTTTGGTGGTACGCAGCTGTGGAGCGGTGGACACTATGGCAGGCTGTGAAGAGGGCTTCTAAAACGTCAGGTAGAAAAACCCTTAGGCTGTCACTGAAAAGTTCTCAGGGCTCTCCATGACGTAGAATGAAGTGGTAAAGGAGAAAAGAGGCAACTTCCCGTGCAGTTTCAGCCGGCAGCGCTGCAGTTTCGGCATATTGGATCAGGCGGCCGGCAGCGACAACGACCCACACGTTTGCAGTTGCCGTGCATGGGAGATGCCCACAGATTTAGATGCCGACGCGGTTGAATGGTCTTTCTGTACATCCCTATCGAAAAAAAACAATACTGCTAGTGTAAGACCAGTGGACTGCGCGGCACTAGCGACACTCCTAGTGACGATGGGGACGCTGACACTCATTACTTGCAGCACTCGCAACACTGGGAGCGGTGCTGGATGCACTGCGCGCACTGGTTCCAGTGCTGTCGGTAGCACTAGCAACGCCGTCAAAGCACTGGAGAGTACGCGGTCGTGGCAAAGCTCACACTGCGCCCGCGCAGATATATGCGCCACTATCGGATCAGCTCAATTTACGCAACGCTGCCCTCGCAAATGTTCGTATAATTTCAAAGGCTTTCATGCGTTAGCAGACATAATTTTCAGAACAAAAGGGAACAGTTACTGACAAAATGAGGCTTTGCCATCGCATCGGGTTAATGCGTCCTTAATGTCTCGATTTTCGACCATGGTGGCACTGCGACAATTTGGGTAATTTTTATATTTATATTACACAGAAAGGAACCTTTCCCTACCGAATTAGGCTTTGCGGCTATTAATTGTAGTTAGGTTATTTCAGAGCTGTCATCAAACTGCAAACACAAATAGTACCTAGGCTTGCAGATGGTAAAGAGAAGCGCGTAATATTACGATTGCACCGATCCACGCCAGCTGAAGCTGGAAGATGGATTATGGGCCCAATCAATTGATTAATTGATGCATGGTGTCAACGGTGGATAACAAAGTACATATGTCTAAATCGTGCGTGGTGGAACTATAATTCGCGCACACATGCGTTGCGGCCGGCCCCGACTAGTCTGCCGACGGGTCGTCGCTAATCGATCAAGTAGCGAAAACTGCCCCTACAATATTCCGTGCCGTAATGAATGCGGGTCTATTTTGTTAATTTCTAGAGCGTAATAAACTTAGTAGGACCCATGAAGCCCTATCTCCCCATTAGCGCTAATGCGACGTTTTGGCCGTACTCATCGGCGACTGCGCTTCTTCGGAGCTGCAAGCCGCATATGCGTTAGCGACTGGCACGTTTGTAGAAAATATCAGTTCGGGTAAATGCACAAGAAGACATTTTCAACGTAAAGCGTAAAACCAAAGGACGGGAAGCATTATTCCCGTAGTAAGCGGAGTCTCAGCCGGGCACACATTTGCAATCGCTTTATCTACCCGCTGTGCAGCGCAGTTGTTTCCTGTTCAGGTATTGTGGGTGCTTCAAAGAACCTTACTGCGCAAGCGTTACTCAAGAAATGTTCAGTTTAAAAGCCAGGAATCCTTCATAGCAGTTAGTAATGCGATACAAAAACTGCGCATCCGTATAGTATACAAGTTTTTTGAGAAACCGTTGCCGTTCAACCGTAGCTCAGTGGTTTCGAGCGCTGCCTCCGCCATCACAACGTGTGTTGTTCAAATCTAGGCAGAATGTTTCTTTTTTTTTTGGTAGGGGGTTTTAAAGTGGAATGGTTTGCGCAAACCATTCGCAAATTTATGTCTTGATGTTTAGCGGCCGAAACCATGTTAGAGAAAATGTCCTTCGAAACAGCGAGCCGCACAACCACAGCAGTCCTAAGTTCTCAGACATCCCTAAGATTCACTATCGCACAAATAGGCATTATGTAATTTGTGCGAAATGTTATAGATGCAGAAGGGGACATCACTGAAACAGGACGCTGAGTCGCGGCAGTACATGCTGTAGCAGTACATATGTGTTCTGCTATATTTGTTCTGTAAAGCACCACACACAAATTAACCAATTGAAGCTGCTCACAAGTGTATCACGCTGCACCCATCATGGATTATATGCAGCATAGAATGTATATCGTACTGAATTTTGCACGTTACATGATGTCAGAAAAAGCAACCTACCATCCCTTTCGAAAGGAAGTAGAGAGCGGCGCGAAAGCGGCGCTTTTTTACGACGTACGTAAGTAAGCGCATCTACGAACGATCTGTAAATGTATACAAATACGCGATTTATGAGATGTAGAGTATACTATTGTAATCCTTTTTCATGATCGATGGGAGAATTTCTTATATAAAACCGTCTCTTTATCGCGATTTTCAACGTTCCAATTTAACACATGTAGATCCTTCTTGGCGAGTAATTGTTTCTTTTGGGATACTTTTTTATAGCACTAGAGTTAGCGCCGTTTTCTGTAATCAAACTCCCTCCTCTCAAGGCCATGCCTCACTGCAGAACAGGCAAAAATGGGGAAAGCCAGCTTACAAAGACCAAGCTAGCCTCCAAGGGTACACCCAAAAATTCGGCTTCACCTCTAAACACAAATGCATTGCTGGAAAGCCGTATTTCCAAGCAGCAACTTCATCCGTCTTGTATCAAAATATAATGTCCCTATGACTATTTTTTTATTTTTTATGAAAGCTTTTCGGTCGACCAACAAGTCTATGGGGAAATGCATTAATTTTTGACAGCACTCCATCTATCCAACTAAGACAGCTTTCGCTTTACAAATAAACAGAACGTCGAGCAGTACAAGTATACGGTAATGATTTTGCACTTGGAAATGGCAGACTACTGGATTTAGGCTTTCCACAAGTAAACGTTACATATTACTTACTGTTAAAAGGCCTGCCTACACAACATAATTACTCATAATGAATGTTTTGACATCTATAAAACCACGCACACTTACAAAGTGAAGATCACTTTATTATCGACCTTCATTATTGTCAACATATTCAAGATACGTACATCTATAAAACCACGCACACGTACAAAGTGAAGATCACTTTATTATCGACCTTCATGTCATTAATTATTGTCAACATATTCAAGATACGTACAAGGCAGAATAAATAATTATAGCAAAGATTTTGTTTAATGAAGATAATATTAAAGGTACCCAGCTATTGAACTTGTTGCTTTTAATTTTAGCCTATAACACAGGTGTGTGTATGCAGTTGTGACACTCATCTCTTTTCTGGCACCCACCTTCTGCTCCTTAGAAGGTGGTACAAGCTGTTTATGCACCTATGTTGTGGATGCCTACTGTAGGAGAAGTTAACATAACCGTAATTCTAAAGTTTTTCTAGCTGCAATGCAGTACAAAATCTGATACTTTCTGCTTCAATTTGTTCAAACAAAATACAAAATTTTGCTTAGCCGGATATTCTTTCACTGTACCTAAAGGCCAGATTCATTTAGGTAATTCATACATTTTATATTGTCCACACCCCAAAATATCTACTGCTTCACTACCATCAGCTAAGAATTTGTGCCCATATGTTGCTGTACAGTAAAATATTTCAATATAAGCCCTGCACCCCCTCCCAAACAAGCCCCTCATTTCTTAGGCCACTGGTCACCTTTTTGCTCAATAAAGATTTATACATACATAAAGCACGTCAAGGCTTAAAGTAGAACTCTGATAGTCAACGAATGTTCGAAAAAAAGTAAATGTTTACTGTAGACTAACTTTCTTAATTAATTGGTATTCAGATTGGACCATATTCAGAGTTTGGTCATTTTCAAAACACTCATTCTTGACGTGACCGGATTGTTTGAAAATGACCAATCTTGCTATACGGGATGATATCTGTATTTTAAGTAGTTGACACCACTAAGAGGCCAATAAACTAGTTGGGGTCTTTGTATCTCTGCTTCCTGTTTGTTTCTTCTAGTTGAGGTAGAAAATTGTTGAAAAGTTTTATACAAATTCATGCCCAATCATAGTGTGCACTGTTATCTTGTCAAGAGTCATATATATGAGAAATTTTGATGATTCCAACAAACTCTCGAGGTCACTACAAGTTTAAAATAATGACAATACACTCTATGTGCAAAGCACAGTCAACAAGTACACAACGTTCTGTTCATCAACAAAAATTAAAGATACTGAGCAGCCCCACTTGTTAATATTCAATTCTATTTTTGCTTGCTATTCGCAACGAGGACGTGGTATTAAGTTGCAATGTGCAAGTTTCCCGTACCCTTTCCTTTGTTTTTTTTTTTAATGTAGTTCGCTTGTACTTGTTCTTCTGTGGTGTTGGTGTACTTGTCTTGTTGGCAACCGCGTACGATTTGCTTATAAATGGGTCTGTGTAAATCCACCCCCCCTCCGCCTTGGGTATGCCCTCGCTTTTGTTATCCGTGTACTTGGCAGCTGCTCACGGATTGCTTGTAAATGGCACTGTGCAAGCAACTCTCACACACGCACACACACACACACACACACACACACGCACACACACACACACACACACACACACACACACACACACACACACACACACACGCACACACACATGCACGCACGCATGCACACACGCACACACGCGCACACACACACACGCACGCACGCAAGCACGCACGCATGCGCACGCGCACGCGCGCACACACACAACAAAAAAATTAACTCGCAATTCCACCTACCTCGAGAAGGAAGTTGGCCTACCGTTGTAAAGCGGGGTCACTGCAGAGGGTAGAGCTGAGAATGAGGCACCCATACTGATGCGGAAAAAGAAAGGAAGCTGGTGCGCACGGCGGTTGGGGTCAGAAAATTTCATCTGCTTCATCGATGCCAGCTCATTTCTTTGGCATGGGTGAAAACATCTGGATGATATACATTTAGGCATGCGTGCGAGCCTTCCACGCGGTGGTACGGAAATGACAGCATTAGGGGTGTCTGCTGTGCCGCTCTTGCTGGTGGCCTTGTCGTCTCGGTGTGGTTGTTATCTGAAAGTGATTGCTTTAGAAAGGCGAACTGCCTTCATGAAAGTGAATTGACGCAACAAAATGTGGCAAACATGACAATTGTTGGTGTTGGGCCTAAGTGTGTTCCCTTTCAGGTTCGCTGCCTTGAGAGTTTCACTATTTGCAATTTTGACTACCGACATGTCATCCGTTTAAATTAAGTAAACTCTATCATTTGGTTTTTTTGGTCTATTACCGTATTTACTCGAATCTAACGCGCACCTTTTTCCCGGAAAAATAGGTACCAAAAGCGCATGCGCGTTACAATCGAGTTACGAGTGGAAACTACGGCGCCGTCTGGCCGTATCGCCCTCGACGTTTCAAGATGGCCGCTTGACTACTGAACACGTAGCCAGCACTTCGTAGTCGGCGCATCTTTGCCTTTGTTGTCTGGCAGCATAGTTCTTCTTTGCGTACCTCTGTTATTTCCGCCATGTAATTTCCCATTGCGAAGGCACGGCGGGTTCACCACGATGCGCGTTCAAGAAAGTAATCTTGTGCGCGGAAAGCAATTGAAATTGGGCAGCGTCACGTGCGTTCATTGTTTCGGAGATACGCGTGTGGGACTGGCGTAAGCAGAAAGAGAAAATTTTCGCAACCAAGGCGACACGGAATGGGTTCAGCGGACCAAAGATGGGGTGATATCCCCAAATGGAAGACCCACTGGCGGAGCACGTGCAGCAGCAGCGAGCGGCTCAGAGACCCGTAACAACGGAGCTGCTGAAGATTCGAGTGATGCAGTTGGCGTTGCAGTATGGACTAAAGCGGAGGAAGTTCAAGGCCAGCAGGTGCCGGATAACAACTTTCATGTAGAGAACAGGCTTCTCACTTTGCCAGCGAAAAGGTATATGCCAGAAGTTGCCGGCAGAGTTTTAGGAAAAACTGGATGCATTTCACCGGTACGTCATGAATTTGCGCCGCAAGAACAACTACGTGGTTGGGCAAATCGGCAACGCGGATCAAATTCCGCTAAACTTCGATACGCCCGCCACTACAACGATGGAGAAGGACGCCAAGCACGTTTGTGTGCTGTCCTCTGGCCCCGAAAAAACGAGAGGGACGGCAATTCTGCACTGCAGACGCGCACAAACTTCCCCCATAGCTCATATTTAAATGCAAGACGCTCCCAAAAGGAATCATGTTCCCCAGTGGCGTGATTGTGCGCGCAAACGAGAAGGGCTGGATGATGACGGACTTGCTGGCCAATTGGATCGACCATGTGTCGCAGAAGCGACCCGGCGCAAGTTTGTTCCTGCACATGATGCTTGTCCTGTACGCGTTCAGGTGTCACCTCGACGAGCGCATGAAGGAGAAGCTTGCCACTTGCAACACTGACCTTATTGTGATTCCTGGTGGCATGACCTTGCAACTGCAGTTACTGGACGTTTCGCTAAACAAGCCTGCCTGCCTACCTGCTGTTTCTCAGGTGTGAGTGCTGGGCCCGTTGAGTTTTTGAGTACCTGGCGGCAGTGTGCTTGCCCACCAAGGTGCGCGTAGACTCTACATATTAGAGCAAAACTACGGCCTCTTCCGAGAGCCCGTGGAGGTGAACTCGGAACCTCGTGGACCCAGGAAGTGTGGCAGAGGATTTGTGAGGTAGAAGAGGAGGAGTGGCATCGTGTGGGCTCCAAAAGATCATCTCTAGCCTTGTATAGAGCCCACAAAACCGTGGTCGGCGCAACTGTACGAAAATAGCCTTGGTATCATGCTCCTTTTCCAGGTTCGGCCAAAGGCACTTGATACACCGATGCAGCAAAAGAGGTTGGACAACTCACTCTAAAATATGCCGTGTCGTGAGTGCACAAGGATGAAACAGTGGAGAATGAGTCCTTCAGGCAGGATGATCGGTTTGGACTGAGCAACAAAGACACAGGGAGTGAAGCCAACACACCCACTGCATGTTGCTCTAGGGTTCGAGGTGGACGACTCAGGGAACATGCGCAGCGTGGTGCGGACAAAGCACCGTCTTGAACTGTGCAAGAGGGTGACCTTCGGCTAATAGTAGTTGGGGTGCTGGTGTGTGTACTTGTACTGGACAAGCATATGCCATGTGTTGTAGGACTGACACAATGGGTTTCAGTTCTTCGGCCACTGCACATTCACGTGTCTCAAACTCTGTGTGTAGAGCACCTGCCTCCCAAGCAACCGAGGCCGATTGCTAATGATTGGAAACCCCTTTGATCCCCATGGGCTTCTGAGCTATCGGGCACTCATCGGAAACTCGGCTGAAAGATTGAGTGAGCGCCATGGAGGAAAGGTGAGCGCCAAGCAAACGGCGACCGGAAGTAACGTCACACGGAAGGCTCATCGGAAGCCGAGCTTCAGCTGACGGATAAAAGCGCATTTTGGCCTTGAGCTTGCCGAGCCCGTGACGGCGACAGTTAGAGCGGGTGAACAGGCCACAACGCAGCAAAACGTAGTTACCTAAAGAGCCACAGCACCGGGCCATGAAACAAATCGTACTTAAACTAATGTGCAGCGTATTCAAAAGAGCGTGAGAGAGAGAATGCGTCTTTCCCTTTTGTTAGTTTACATCCTGGAATAAAGTTTGCTGTTCCTTCGTGCAGAAGACATTCGTTTTGTTCAGATGAGCGTGACCGTGCATTACATGCCCATTACTTGTGCCGCATCGGAAGGGACCGCGTAACAAGCGCGCGAGCAAACGATGTCCCGAAATTGGTTGCGTGCACCGCCGGTAGACTACCGTCGGCGCACAAACGCGCTCCAGCGCTCCGGGCTTAGAGCGCCCCGCTGTCGCTGCGGGAAACTACTCTCCCGCTCATTGGCAACCGGAAGCACTAAGCCTACGGACAAACCGCTCTCACCCTCACGGTATACCACAATGCCACACCTCGCTTCCACGGGCGTCCACGGGCGGCGCTGAATGTGCCGGCGGCCACGCGCTAGCAGTGTCGCGTTTCAATCCGTGAGCACTGTACTTCCATTTGTGTGACGCCAGTTCTAGCTATCCTTTTTCCGGCTTTGTGTTTTCCGAACAAGCGGCCGTGCTCCCACTGCAGATTCACGACGTTCAGCATGCGTTGAAGCAAGACTCGTGTGCAGTATAAGAGTTGCGGATGTACTAACCGGGCTTAATTAAACTCTAGCAATAAATGAAGCTTTCGTTTCATTATCATTATTTTCTTGAGCAACGTAAAGATATTGTCGAGCGGCAAAGTAATTACACTGCCGCCGGGCTCCTCCGTCGGTTCCGTTCGCATCTGGCGCGTCTGACGAGGCAGAAGTGAGCGACGGCGACAGCAACACCGTAACCAGTTTAATACTTTAATTGTGGCTTTGTTTTGTTACCCCTCAAAATATAATGCATTCAAAGGTCACAAGATTTCTGTTCAACCTCCAAGTTGGCTAGATGTCTTGCAAAAAAACAACTTGAACGTTCGTGCGTTCCGAACCCATTGTGTAGTGCGTTGCCTTGTAGTCTCTGGGTCCCGCGTTGTTAGAAAAAAAAAAACTTGCGCCAATAAAACGTTGACGGCACGACATTGCAGTCGCGATTAAATGTTTATGGGGGTACAGTAGCCACAACAAAATTTCGCGGAACCGCGGACGTGTTGCTTTGTGTATTGGACTTTTTTTAATTACCTTGCGTGACTGCAACAAGAGTGAAGCCCATTTTCGGTGAAATTCCGGACTGTTTTCTCAAGAACGAGCCAAGTAACTGCTACCGTAAAACGCAGTATTGAAAAATGAATTGTGCAGTACGTTTTATGTTTCATGATTAGTGCAGAACGTTTTATGTTTCAAGTCAGTGTTAACAAGCTAGAACTTTAGGCACGGACATGTTTTCACAAGAACGTGTTGTAAGGCTGGTGCTAGGTGCTGTATTTAGTAAGCAGCGTGCATTTAGAATTGTGGTGAACTATTTTTTTTACTTATTACAGGCGCTACGAAGTAAAGGTGTTTCCCGTGGACAAGTGGCGGATGCAGCCGAGACAAGCTTTCCAAGATGGTCTATTCTACAATAGTGCTGTTCAACGACATATCGTGATCTTGGCAGGTCGGCGAATGACCGGGTATAATGGTCCAGTTTTCATTTACCTGAATGCTTCTGTTTTGTAGGCATCGCAAGCAGTTAAACGAAGCATAATCTGTTCACGCTTCATAAGCAGCGCTTTTTAAAATTTTTTCGCGACTATTGTGTGTGTCTTTGCTTTCGTGTTTGTGTTCGTATTGTTGCCACTGTTAAGCCAGTTTTCTGGTAAATTTGATATGCATAATAAAAAAAACTACAGAGAGAGACCCGGCGTGTTGTGTTGCTGAATTGTTTTTGGCAAGTCACGTAATTGCTTCGCAAACTTGATGCAGTGTGTTTATTGTGTCTCGTGGTTCCATTTCTGTTTTATACATGCCATTGTACAAGAAAAATTATTTAACGAATGCGCTATAAATAAATAATGCGCACTCGTTAAATAATTTCCTGTACAATGGCATGTAACTCGGGCCGCGAGGCAACTCATAAAATAGGCATTGGTCTTAAGGGCTGGCCACAAAGCCAAAAATCTGCATGAAAATAGCCTGGGGTCCACCTATAGGCAATACCATGGCAACTTACTTTGCCAAGCGTTGTCCAATATTGGCCTTCCAGAGCTTGGCCAATTGTTGGCTTGTCAACTTTCCCAAGCGCCAGCCAATGATGGCGGCCGAGGTATTGCCAAGCGCGGAAACATTGGCCACTAATGATTTGCCATGATTGGTATTGGCAATTTCTGCTGCTTGGGCTGTTTCTTTTTCGTCGAGGGGGGGGGGGTAATGGTAAAGAAATTTCCCTCGCCCGTTGTGGAGGATATAGCAGCATTCACGTAATCACCGTCACTTCAGAGAGCTCTGTTTGTTTTGTTTATATTCATCCTGGTTGAAACAAAGCGAAAGAAAACGTGTTTCACACGGTTTTGAATGTTTCTTCGACCGCTAACATCTCTAGCCGTAACACAGCGCCCCAGCCAATGCAAACGAGCGAGCGACAGAGATGATATAAATGATATATATATATATATATATATATATATATATATATATAAATGATATATATATATATATAAATGATATATATATATATATATATATATATATCACGCGGCGGACAATCCCCGTGGCGCCATGGCCCACCACCACGGATGGTGACGACGAAGAAGAGCTGTGTGCGCCGCGCTGCCAGGCCGGGCTCCGTTTTGGCATTATGTAAATAGTTCTTTAACCATTATGTAAATACATCGCGTCATCGCTACATGGTCCGTGTCATTTGCCGCCACGTAACATTATATATATATACATATATATATATATATATATATAGATACGGGACGAGGGACTCGGTAAAGATACATATCAAGGTTGCAGTCGTCATTGCCAGTGCTATTCGGCTTTTTTCGAAATATTTAATAGGGCCGAATGACGTGTGCTTGTCACGTTTCTTTGATTCATTGATAAATAAGCGAAAATATAAGTCGAGAAAAACGGCGGATTTTTTCTCGACTTATATTTTCGCTTATTTATCAATGAATCAAAGAAACGTGACAAGCACACGTCATTCGGCCCTATTAAATATTTCGAAAAAAGCCGAATAGCACTGGCAATGACGACTGCAACCTTGATATATATATATATATATATATATAAATATATATATATATATATATATATATATATATATATATATATATATATATATATATATATATATATATATATATATATATATATATATATATATATATATATATATATATATTGGAAAGATTAGCTCAAACCACAAAGTGGAGCTGGCTACTGCAAACATTGAAGCTATGAAAATGTGTAATGGCTGCCTTAATTAGCCAGTTTCATCTGGGCGAAACCCCAATCAAAGCTAGAAATAGTGAGAGTCCGTAACAGTGACAGTGGCTAGCCAGTGAGCGATGGAGGCGATAGAGGAGGAAAAACTTTATTGTGAGCTTGGTGATGTGGGAGTGGATCCTCAGTCCAGGACACCATGGGACGACCTTGCTGTCTCAGCCCTCGACACCAGGAGTTGCTGTGTATCCAAGCCGGTGCTCATAGTCAGGTTCTCCCACAGCTCAGGGAGGGGAAGGGAAGTCGGTAAAGCTGGTAGGGCGGAGTTATGTGCGCACCCCATGATCATGTGTATGTGGGGTACATCCGATGAAGCCAAGTTGGGTGAGGAAAGGTGTTTGCTTGAAGCCTCCAGAATATTACTTCTGCTGTTTTAGTGAGCTGTGGGTGAGGAGGGGGAAAATGTTGTCTTGATGTGCGGTTATGTTAAGTGATGTCTTGAAATGTGAGCAGGGGAAGGAGACTAGGTGTTTCCTCAGAGGCCTGGGAAGAGGGTTTGCTGGCTTGTCTACGGGCAAAGTTATTGCCCGTTAGTGAGGAGTGTCCCGGGGCCCACACAATGTCGATATTCCTGTTGGATCCTCTCACTGGCGTTTTAAATGCAGAGCATTTCAGTAACTCACGATGTCACCCGCGTTTGGCGTCCGTAGTCCGCGTCCACATCGCTCCCCCTACACTATATAAAAAATAATATTTGCCGGCGCCAGGTTTCGATCCTACGACTCTGCGGGCGGAACGCAAGGTGCACGGTACTCTACCAACTGAGCCACAAAGCCGACAGAACGGAAGGTTACGAACGTGCCTTATATCCTTGACTCATTCAACCGTCGGCCAGAGGTGCGCCCTCTCCCCCGCGTCCTCCTCGCCTTCTCTCCGCTCGCAACGCCATCTCTCGCCGCGTTCGGTTCGGGCGCACAACAGGTGGGGACGTGCGCAACACCCTCTCTCGCCGCGTTTGGTTCGCGCGCAAGAACAGGTGGGGCGCTCGCATCGCGCTCTCTCGCCGCGGTCGGTTCGCGCTTAAACCACATATGTCGTTCGCGCGCGCTGCGGTCGCTAACATCTGTGGCGTGATCGTGACGTCAGCATCACGCGTTCGCGTGGTGGCGATTTCGGCGCTATAACACTCTCTCGCGAGGGGCATTGGATTGGATTCGATTGGATTGGCTTGGATTGGCTTGGATTTGGATTGGTTTGGATTAAAGTGGATTGTGTTGGATTGTGTTGCGTCATAGCCGCGCCACGTTGCGTCATAGCCGCGGCAGGGGGTTCACGGCACGTTTCACCATCGACTTCATCGACAATGTCTACGCTGGAAGACAACAATTACAACAACAACAACCAATACGTAATCCATACGACTTGCAGGCGCGCCCCCCGCAGAAATGCTCTGCATTTGATCATGCCCCTCGCGAGGGGGATGTTTCGTTTAGCGGTGTGCTGCCTTTAATAAGTTATGTGTTACCATTTACTTTGGCCGGGTGGCTGAATCGAGTCACAGACAGACAGACGGACAGACAGACAAACCGAAATTTCTGGGTTTAAGTAGCCCAAGAAAGAGTATCGTCTTTAAAACAACCCAACGGGTAATCCCAACTAAATGAACGGTGAGATCGCCGGTTAAGTACATATATTTTTTAGCTATTTTGATGATAACTCAACAGTGTTGGAATCGGGATTATACACGTATGTCTCTTTACCCATGCGCAGCTTGTCAACAGACAAGTTAAATTTCTGTTTTTGTATTTTTGCAAACTCGACCAGTTTGCGCCTTGCTAATCTTGTAGATGGTGAAAAATCCTCGCCAATCGACACGGTTGACCCTTTGTGTTTAAATGCGGATGAAAGAACTTTTTAATATCGCCAATGATCGTTCATGGATAACGACAAATAAGCCATGTTCCCGTTTTCACTTTTATCTGGTTCTGTTTGTTTTCTTTGTATGCTACTTTGACACGTGCGGCGTTGTTTGCCTTCAGTATAAATGTTTGTTGCGGGTTTTCAATAAATTTAGTTCACAGTCAGCTCATGTCCAGTAGTTGATCTTTCTGTCTGTACCGTCTTTCTCGCTGTGATTAAGTATGAACACGTACCAACTCGCCCAACTTGCAATTGTCCAACACATACACCATAAATGATACCCGAATTGAATCAGTACAGTCCTTTAAAATTCGGGGTATTTTTCACAGCCAATCTAAACTGGACCCCTCACATGAAACATATTACTACTAAAGCAATAAAAAAACTTGGCATCCTCAAAAGGCGACTATATCTTCCTAAAAAAGAAACTCCTTTCATACACTTCCCTGATAAGAGCATCGCTCGAATATGCTTCCATAATATGGCATCCCCACACCGAAAATTTAACTAATCTGGTTGAATCGATTCAAAACAAAGTAGCGCGCTTCATAACATCGTCATGGGTGCGTTATGAAAGCGTAACTGCCTTACGAAAATCGCTTAATCTGCCCTTCCTTGCGAGGCGCCGTAAACTTGCACGGCTATCATTTGCCCACTCACTGTTCCACAGCAACTACCCGTTCGCGCGCAATCATATCCTCTCGCCGTCACACGTTTCAGCCCGTGTTTATAATCATAACAAAGTTAATCCCATCTTTCCGATAACAAAAAAAAAACCAAAACTCGCTTTAGGCCTGTCTATAACTGAACGGAATTCCTTGCCAGGTAATATTGCAACTACAACAGACTCTTCATCCTTTCTTAAAGCATTAATAGCGTTCTTAGAACACAAATTCAAATTGATTATGGTAGTTATGCTGTGGGATTACTGATGTTAAATACTTGATTGTTTTTGTGTGTTTTTTGCGCCTATACTTTGTTACCTGGAGGATATTGTATTGTTGTTAACGTACCTGTTCCTGTGCAGCAGTTTATAAGCGTGCTTTCTCCCTTATTGCTTCTTTTGTGAGTAGTTTTCCTGCGTGTTTACATTTTAAGCTTTACATAAAGATGTCTGGCAACATTTGATGTATTGGGCACTGGTCGAATGTCTTCCTGATCCACCCCTATGTAATGCCCTCCCGGGTCCTTAGGGTATATATGTAAATGAGTAAATGAATGAATAAATAAATAAATAAATAAATAAATAAATAAATAAATAAATAAATAAATAAATAAATAAATAAATAAATAAATAAATAAATAAATAAATAAATAAATAAAATAAATAAATAAATAAATAAATAAATAAATAAATAAATAAATAAATAAATAAATTCTCAAACAGGATGATGCACTGAAAAAACCTCCTGCCTCGTGCGCATGTGCAAGAAGCGGTGTAAATTAGTGTCCGTCTTCCCAATAAATATAGTGGCGAGACGGCGCCCTCTTGCCTCTTCGTCGGAGTCCTGACCTTTACGCGCCGGTTTTCTTACTAAAGCTATAGCTTCCCCATTCAAAGAAATTGTGATATATGCAATGCAGATATCATTGCAAAGTCATGAAAATACCTATATAAAGCTCAAAAAAACGAATTATTTCAGGGGCGGGGCTTTGTTCGGCTGTTTAAAGGAGTACTGATGCTTAATGGTCTGGCTAACCCAAAACACCGCTTTAAATACTTCAGCGCGCGATAATTGATTACATTGAACGGCCTTAAAATCGTCTGTTTCAAATTCCCGCGCTTTCATCGCGAAATTCGCACATGACAGAATCCCAGCATGACCTCACCGCTTTGTTCGGACGTCAAAACACTGGGAAGGCCAGTGGTGGCGTTTTTTCGACCGTGCCGCCGCCGGAGATGAACGGCTGAGCTGTCTGAAGGTGCTAGGCCTACCATTGCGGCGGAAATTTGATGACCGCTTTCAATAAAAGTCGTGATGGCGACTTCTATTGCCATTCCGGGCTATATTATCGCTTCATTTCCCGTGGGTGGAACTTTATTTTTGCCGTGTCTTTTTGGGCAGCGGTTATGCCTGTAGCTCTTGCTACGTGCACCCGTTTGGGAAAGCGCAGGCACCCGCTCACCGCTCGCGGGGCTGCGCGCGTGAAGTGACGTCATACGTTTTTGACGAGCGCTGTCGCGTCACTTCTTTTGATGATGTCACACTGATGTCCATTTGCTCGGCGCCGCTCCGCGCACTGCTCCGTCGGTGCGATAAATGAGATCCAGTTAAAGTATGTTCTTCGCGTCGCAGGCCGCTCGTATTTCAGCCAGGGTATTCTGTGAGTAAAGGAAGCGAACTGTGCAATAATATTAACGGCGAAAATTGGTGTCAGTACTCCTAAATGGCGTGCAGTAAAAATGTCTTCAGCCAGCCACAGAAAAAGGTAAATATTCCTGTAGAAGACTACTGCTTTGATTATTGAAGAAGCTTAAGACACTCATACCGATGTTCATAAAACAAGAACTAAAGACAGTAGTAGAAACGGCTAGGGCTACTTCAGTTAAAAGCTACAGCCAACCACAAAAATATTTTCTACAGCTAACCATAGTACATTTCTGCAGGCTGCCAATGCGCACCGTGCATTGATTCGCTTCTGTAAAGACAACTCGCCATCAGGAATCTATAATTAGTGTCGATTTACATTGTGGGTTTGAGTGGTGACTAGAAGGTTTTATTCTCGCTTTCTCCCGTGCATTGCAGCTTTGTCTATATACCAAACGTCGGGTTAACCGGCAAAGGATAAATCCTGATTAAACCACGACAATAGATGTTTCCAATGTAGTGAGCTTAACCTTTTCCTGGCCGTACCCTTGGCAGTAACCATTAAGTACCGTGTTGTGAAATTTGTGTTGAAGTGCTTTGGACGCCAAGCTGTTGCAGGCCGTGACTCGTCCGCCAGCTCCAGATTACGGCCGGATGTCGTTAGATGTTCAGGAGGCGTGTGTTAATTCTCATGTCAGAGTTGTAACATGAGAGAAAAACTCAGCACTTAGCGAAGACTTTCCATGCTAATACTATAGCACCATGCGGCTTAAGCGGAGCGTTTGCTGGTGATTAGGTCTGAATTCCCCTCAGCAAACTATGGGCTTACTTGCGCGCCCACTTGCCCACGAACACAATCACTCGCTCGCATACTAACCCGCTCACTCCCTAAAACAGCGTTTTGAATACTAGGCAGTTGTACATGGTGTTTCGCGGAGGTCGGCGAACTCACTCATGAGTCCACTCACTCAGACTCATTTGGACTCAAACTCACGCGTGAGTTTGAGTTTGAGTGAGCGCGAGGCTAGTGTGGCATGGTGAGTTTGAGCTTGAATGAGTTTGAACCGAGTGATCCCGACTGAGTTTGAGTCCGATTGAGTTTGAGTACGCCTGAGATCTATTGAATTCTGAGTCCATTTTGAGTTCTGAGTACATTTTGAGTTTGAGTCCATTTTGAGTTCTGAGTACACTTTGAGTTTGAGTCCATTTTGAGTTTTGAGTACATTTTGAGTTTGAGTCCATTTTGAGTTTTGAGTCCATATTGAGTTTGAGTACATTTTGAGTTTGAGTCCATTTTGAGTTCTGAGTACATTTTGAGCTTGAGTACGTTTTGAGTTTGAGTACATATTGAGTTTTGAGTACATTTTGAGTTCTGAGTACATATGAGTTTTGAGTCCATTTTGAGTTTGAGTACATATGAGTAGCCTAGCAGGCAGCTATGGTTGGCTGTTAAGTTTCATGCGTCACTGTGGGCTCGGAATTCAGGTTACCTGCGGGTACGGCACCAATCGCGATCTGCATGATCAGTTGGGAGGGAGGGGTGTTTGATTTTTTTTAGTTTCTTGTTCAATTTTCATGGCCATAAGCACTTGCTGTATACCTAATTTTCGCGACTGGACCGTGAGTGATAATTGACTGGTGAGGTCATAAAAAAGGGTTGTCTTAACTTTTCCTCTTGGCGGATCCACTAAGAACGTGGGAAAGGGTGGTGGGAAAGCACACGCCGGCGCTGGCGGGCTGGTTGTTCGCCTGTTACTGTTAACGGATTGATATTGATTGATTGTGGGGTTTAACGCGCCGACGCAACGCAGACGATGAGGCGCGCCGCAGTGGAGGGCTCCGGATTAATTTTGACCACCTGGGGATCTTTAACGTGCGCCGAAATCTCGTACACACGGGCGTTTTTGCTTTTCGCCTCCATCAGAAAAGCGGCCGCCGCGGCTGGGAATCGAACCCGCGACCTCGTGCTCAGCAGCGCAACGCCTTAGCCACTGAGCCACCGCGGCGGGTAACGGCTTGATATACTAGGCGTCACAAAGGAAGAGGTGAGAGCCGAAGGGAAATTGAGGCGGGGGCTGTCCTTTCTGCTGTTTCAAATGAATTAGCTGAACTGACTGGGCAGCGTTCTTAAAACAGCATAATGACCACATTAGATTGGGTGAAAAGTCAAACTGATGAGGCTAAGGCGTGTAAGGTATCAAATGAAAGGTCCGGATTAACGGAATCACGCAGGGTAAATAAAAAAATGCTTCCTGATTGTAGTCATCAGGCAGTCATAATGAGTCATAGATTGGATTAAAATTCAAAATGTCGCTGTGAGGGCATGTGGGGAATCAAATTCAAGGTCTCGATGTGGGGAATCATTCGGGATCAAAATGCGTTATTGATATATCATGACGTAGTCATGGTAAGTCATAGATTCGGTTAAAATTCAAGTTCATAACGCTAGGGCGTGTGGCATATCAAATTAAAGGTCTCGATGAGGGTAACCACGTGCTTCCTGATTATTATCATGACATAGTCAAAATGAATCATAAATAAGGTTAAAATTCACAATGATGCCACTGGGTGTCCAGGGCATCAAATTGAAGGTTCCGACAAGGGAAATCACGTGGGACGAAAATGTGGTAGGGCTATATCATGAGATAGTCATGGTTATTCATTGATTGGTTTAACATTCAAATTCATTCCGCTAGGATGTGATGGGTATCAAATTAATGGTCTGGATGAGCGGAATCACGTGGGAGAAATACAAAAATGCTTCCTGGTTATAACCATGAGATTGTCATGGCGAGTCTTATATTGGGGTGAAATTCGAAGTGACCCCGCTAGGGCGTGTAGGGTGTCAAATTTACGGTCTTGACGAGGGGAATCACGTGGCACAAATAAAAAGGCTTCGTAGTTCGAATCATGAGATAGTCATTATGAGTCATAGATTGGGTTAAATTCAAGGTGAGGCCGCTGAAGCATGTGGGGCGTCAAATTGAAGGTTCCAGTTAGGGGAATCACGTCGGACACTTAAATAATGCGTCCTGGTTACATTCATAAGAATCATGGTTAGTTTGACTGGTATTAATTCCATATGAGCCTGCTAGGGTGTTTGGGGTATCAAATTAAAGGTCTCGTGGAGGGGGATCACGTGGGACAAATATAAAAATGTTTTCTGGTTATAATTATGAGGATATAGCAAAAGGCATCTAGCAAAACGTACAAACTCACACTCTCACTCTCACTCACACTCTCACTCTGAGTCACACTCTCACTCTCACTCTCTCACACTCACACTCACACTCACACACTCACACTCTCACTCCACTCACACTCACACTCTCACTCACACTCACACTCACACTCAACTCACACTCTCACTCTCACTCTCACTCACACTCACACTCTCACTCACACTCTCACACTCATACTCACACTTACACTCTTACTCTCACTCACACTCACACTCTCACTCAAACTCGCACTCTCACTCAACTCACACTCTCACTCAACTCATACTCAACTCACACTCTCACTCACACTCCCACTCAACTCACACTCTCACTCACACTCTCACTCTAACTCATGCTCACACTCTCACGCTCACAGTCTCACTCACGCTCACACTCACACTGTCTCACACTCACACTCACACTCTCACTCACACATACTCACACTCTCATTCAACTCACACTCAACTCACACTCACACTCTCACTCAACTCACACTCAACTCACACTCACACTCATACTCACACTCTCACTCACACTCTCACTCAACTCACACTCTCACTCAACTCACACTCAACTCACACTCTCACTCACACTCAACTCACACTCTCACTCAACTCACACTCACTCACACTCTCACTCTCACTCACAATCTCACTCTAACTCACGCTCACACTCTCACTCTCACACTCTCACTCACACTCACACTCTCACTCTCACTCTCACTCACACTCATACTCACACTCTCATTCAACTCACACTCAACTCACACTCACACTCTCACTCAACTCACACTCAGCTTGCACTCACACTCTCACTCACACTCACACTCAACTCACACTCCCACTCTCACTCACACTCTCACTCACACTCTCACTTTCACCCACACTCTTACTCTCACTCTCACTCACACTCTCACTCTCACTTACACTCACACTCTCACTCTCACACTCTCACTCCCACACTCTCACTCTGACTCTCACACTCATTCTATCACTCTCACTCTCACTCACACTCTCACTCACACTCACACTCTCACTCTCCCTCACACTCTCACTCAAACTTACACTCACACTCACACTCTCACTCACACTCTCACTCACACTCTCACTCACACTCTCACTCTCACTTTCACTCTCACTCACTCACACTCATACTCTCAGTCACACTCACACTCTCAGTCACACTCACACTCACACTCACACTCTTACTCTCACTCTCCCTCACACTCTCACTCAAACTTACACTCACAGTCTCACTCACACTCACACTCTCAGTCACACTCTCACTCACACTCTCACTCTCACTCACACTCTCACATTCACTCTCACTCACTCACACTCTCAGTCACACTCACACTCTCACTCTCACTCTCACTCACTCACACTCACACTCTCAGTCACACTCACACTTTCAGTCTCTCACTCACTCTTTTAATCACTCTCTCACTCTCACTCACACTCTCACTCTCACTCTCAGTCTCTCACTCACTCTCTCACTCTCACTCTCTCTCTCACACCCTTTCTCTCTCACTCTCTCTCTCACTCACTCTCTCACTCACACTCTCTCACTCTCAAAATCTCACTCTCACACTCTCACTCTCCCTCACACTCTCTCACTCTCTCTCACTCACACACTCTCTCACACTCTCTCACTCTCACACTCTCTTACTCTCACCCTCTCACTCTCACTCTCTCTCACTCTCTCTCGCTTACTCTCTCACTCACACACTCTCTCACTCACACACTCTCTCAAACACACACACATACACTCACACACACGAGCATGCTGTAAGTTAACAGCTGGGTATGGTGGCGGTTATTGCTTACAACGACAGCGTGGTGGTTTTCCGAGCTACGAGAGCTCATCCCACCTAGCAAATGCTAATAAAAACTAATACAAGTGCCTCAGCAAACAACGAGGCACTTTTTTGTTTGTCCCACGTGATTTCCTTCCTCGAGACCCTCAATTTGATACCCCACATTCTTTAGCGCCACACCTTTCTGCATTTTTACCCAATCTGAGACGATCTATGACTCCCGTGTTACGCGGTTCGCCATTTTCGATATTTTTCTTATTTCTTTTTTATATTTTCTAACATTTAGTTTTGTCAATTGTCTACATTTACGCTTTTATAATGATTACAGGTTGAACTTCCGTGATATCTGAATTTTTGTGTAAATGCAGGGCGTTACACGATCCTGGTGGGGTTAGGGAGATGGGTGTACTCGGCAAAGAATGCTACGCAATAAAACAGCAAAGGTATATCCATGAACGCCTCGCGCTTCAGAGATTCGCGGGGACAGTTCGCTTTGACACAAGGCGTTTTCTCAAGATGCAGAGCAAGAATGCACGGAACCGTAACCCTAAACAGCTTCGACATAAATGAACGGAGCAGTGAGCGCACGTCCCCTGGCCCATTCTTGCTCGTTTCGACGTGGGGACCCAGCACACCATCGAGCCTGGACCGCCTCTGTCATGAACACGAACACGGAGCCTACTTCAAGAGTTTGGTATCCAATATATACGTACAATTGCTTCCAACCAGCGCTACTCTTCATGAGCAGCAGGTATATATAGCTGCATTAAATCTGCAACGAAAATTGTTTCCGACCTCACAGGAGCTACGGTGTCATGTCGTGGCGAATGCAAGAGTTTGAGCTCACGAATTTGACCCGTAATATTTTTACCACGCGTGAATTTGAAAACACTGACTGCTAATGAAATCAGAATCCATCTGACCCCGAGTAAATTCCTAGCATGAGAGAGTTGTGAGGCCATTTGAGTTCTGAATTCATTTTGAGTTCTCAGCCCATTTTGAGTTCTGAGTTCATTTTGAGTTTTGAGTACATTTTGAGTTTTGAGTCCATTTTGAGTTTGAGTCCATTTTGAGTTCTGAGTACATTTTGAGTTTGAGTCCATTTTGAGTTGTTTGAGTTCATTTGAGTTTGAGTCCATTTTGAGTTCTGAGTACAATTTGAGTTTGAGTCCATTTTGAGTTTTGAGTACATTTTGAGTTTAAATCCATTTTGAGTTCTGAGTACATTTTGAGTTTGAGTTCATTTTGAGTTCTGAGTACATTTTGAGTCTGAGTCCATTTTGAGTTTTGAGTCCATATTAAGTTTGATTACATTTTGAGTTTGAGTACATTTTGAGTTTTGATTACATTTTGAGTTTGAGTACATTTTGAGTTCTGAGTACATTTTGAGTTTTGAGTCCGAGTGAGTTCTGAGTTTTGCGCTCAATGTGAGTTTGAGTTTGAGTGAGCGCAGATGTGCTGCTCAGCATTGAGTCTGAGTTTGAGTGAGTGGTGATTCGAAAAACAAAATTGTGAGTGAGTTTCAGTGAGCCGCGGCAACTTTGCCGAGGTATGTTGTGGCGTAATTTCCCATTTCGTAGAATGTTGTGGTAGGGTTTCTGCCACCTTCACCTTATCGTAGCTATTACGGCTTCAGAGATTGTTTCCCCTATACATTTATGCAATGTTATGAGTTATGGTCCAAATGTAATTATTTTTTCTTCATTACGTTTCATCGAATTGATGCCCTGTGAGGGCAGACTTTGTCGTCAGTAGGAAACTGTTCTTCAAGTTCTTCAACCAACGCTCCTAATGTGCCGCCCGTTTCAAGCAACTGAGCGAAGGACTTCACAACTGAGCACAATGTCGCCATTTTAGAATATACCTAACAGAAGAAACACTGGACACAAGAGTAAACTTGCAAGTCTGATTGGGGAAGCCAAACGCGAGTGAACACATGCATTTTCTTTTTTTACAAGCGGAAATCTAGAGCCATTCTTTACCTGCAGTGGTTAAAAGAAGCGTAAATGTTCCATCCGTACCGGCCGCCTTACGAACCACGTGTGCAGCAACTTCGCAATTTTTGAAGAGTGGTTTAAGACAATCGCGGAATTCATATTCCCCTAATTTTCTTGACGCTTCATACGTAGTTTGTCAAGGTTAAACATGCTCGATATTTTTTTCAATTGTTCCTGCGGACTTGCGGGACTTGCGAGCATGTCATTATTGCCGACGCCAGCGCAACGGCAGGTTACTGCAAATGAAACGGCAATTTTGAACGGTTTTTGTTGATGAACTTTTGTACCTGAATTGGCCAAGTAAACTCATAATGTGACCCACAAAATCTAGCCTTTAAATTGATAAGCTCATTAAACAACGTTTACCCCTCACTTCCATGTCTTTTAACGAACAACTCCTCCACTGGCTGCAGCTGCTAAGACGTGTGTACAGCCGATAGGCAACCCCTTCAGCAAACTTGGGACTCATTACCCGCATGCAGTGCATAAAAAATAACCTTATCATTTGTCAAACTCGTCAGAAATAGCACTCCTTCAACCCAAGGGAAGGTCATGGCTGTTAGTTGCTACTGACATTAAGACCCGCACTTCAACGAGGATACAGTGAGGTGGCAGGACACCAAGCCCTTCTCTTGTCCTTTCCGGCAGCCAGTGCGCTGTGCACAAATGCCGTTTCCCACTACGGCTCCTAATGGTCTCGATGCTCTCTAAGCCAGCGACGACCTTTTCGCGGGCTGCAGCCCTCGCAGTGGTAAAAGCGACCTCGAGTAAGATGACCCTCGTGGAGGCTAATGGACGCTCGCAAACGGTGTTGCTCCGCGCCTTCCGCATGGGATCTTATGGAAAGGGTACTTCATACGCAAAGCGGCGGGCAGTTTTGTTTAAAAGCGCTTTTTAAAAGATGTCCGCGTGGAGTGAAGTAGCTTCCGAACTCAGAGCGGCCGATCCGGGAATGTAAGTTCAACTTATGGCTCCTTATGCAGCATTTTCTTTGTTGTCGGTCTCTATACAGTCTCTATACCAAGTACGGCCTCTTTTTGGACCGTATTTGACCGTATTTGGATGCGCCGAACAAAGGGTCCGACGTTGTGCTGTTGGGCACGAGACCCCTTGATCAATCCCTGCCCCGCCGCCGTTTTTCGATTGAAGCAAAAAATTAAAACGCCCGTGTGTCGAGCCTTTTTCGGCGTTCACGATTCCCAGGTGATCGAAATTATTCCTTGTTCGTCCTCTAAGTTGCGCCTTATAGCCAAGGTGTAACTTCGGTGCGCTAAACCCCAAGTTTGAACATTTTTTCCAAGATCTAAAACAGCCCTTGGGTTTTATATAGGCGGTTAGAACTGAGTTTCCATACAAAAAATGTGCCTCAGAAATATCACAATGTTTCTGCTATCTGTTGTTAGAAGGCCCACCACCATAATTTCTAAACATCCCTTGCAAAACTATAATATGTAAAAGTCACGGTAGTCCGCAGTTATTTCTACCGCGCCTAAGCATTTTTTTCTGCAACGATAACGAGCTAAATGAGGATGACGCCACCTTTACTTCGTTGCACTCCCTACGGCACGAACACGAATGCATATCGTTAAATCAAATGTGCTTGTTTTAGGGTGGTTAGAAAGAGATCTTTTAGAAACACATCAGGACAATCTGCTCGATGTAATTTCCGTCCACCACTCAATAAGAAATGGAGGCACATGAATGAGAAGAGGCTGGGAGACCATACCGGCCCTTCCTTATAATGTCGCCTGCATTGACTCTACCTCAGAAGGAATATATTTATCGCCAGTGTTGTCGACGATTGCCTTTTTTCAGTTTTAGGTATGCCCCATTGCCTGTGAAGGGTTCAGTTTGTCTTATAATGGCTTTTTTGCCTCTTTATTTTAGCATCAAGCGGGACATCGTCCGTCTCGGTTTTGCTGTGGAGAACATGAGAGGGGCCCAGGAGTACACCTGCTTCATCTCTGTGCTGCTCGCTTTATTGTCGCACCTCCAATCTTGCGCTAACGCGGAATGCCGACCTGAGTACCGAGAATTATCCAAGGGCGTAACACACACCGGTTGCAAACCACCAAATCCACGGTGCCGCATAATGGAGCGTGGTCTGGCCCACGGCGAAGCTGAAGCCATTCTGCGACTGCACAACGACTATCGAAGCAAGATGGCTCTCGGGAAGGTGCCAGGATTCAAGCCAGCTGCAAACATGCACGAACTGGTGAGAAGCATTGTATGTACTTTTACCACTGACAAAGCTTGCGCAGAAAAAATCGGCGAAGAACTCGCTAAGCCAGAGTACGACTTGGTTTATCCTGATCGTCTCTGCAATCATGAGAATAGGAGGAGGATGCAAATGGCGTCAGGCTTAGCTTCTGAGGTCGATTGGAAGTTCTGCTTTTACCCGCAGCTTGAACCAACTAGGACAGTGGTTCTCAGCCATCACTCCCCCGAGGGCCCTGTTGGGCTTGCGAAAGGTTTGGGGGACCCCACGATGGAGCAAAGGTTTATGGGTGTCATAACGTCAAACAATTTGCACTTGGAGCTTACACCGCCCACGCACTTATCCAATGCCCGCCTTTTCTGCTTGACGTTAATGACTATGCGCGTCATAATGTTAAACAATTTGCTCTTGAATCTAAAGGAAGGAAGGAAGGAACAGTATAGGAAAGGCAGGGAGGTTAACCAGGATACTGTCCGGTTGGCTACCCTACTCAGGGGGGAGGGGATACGGGAGAAGAAAGGGAAAGAAAGAACAGCGGTATATAATAAAGGATAAAATGAGAGGAAGAAAATTAGGAAACACATAAGGCGTGATCAGGCAAATACAAAGCCGGTACAAAGGACGCACACAAAACCAGAAAATGCACAAAACTGAGGTGGTACACTGATAAAATTTACGAACTAAGGGCACGGCACTGTAGTAATGTCCCTGCTACCGTTAAGACAGGCCCGTGTCCTTCAGAAAGCAAAGTAACGCTTTTGTAGCCTTTCAACTTTCTTAACACCCTAATGCCGCCTTTTCTGTGTTCGTTTTTTTTTCTTTCTCATAGCTGGAATGTTGTGCAAAAAACAAATGTTAAAATATCTATTACGCGAAGCAACTAAACGTACGTGTAATGCGGCGAAGCCACCGTTTTGCATTGAAAGCAAGTGATGGCAAAACCGAGAAAAGAATGGCGGCGGGAAAAGTTTTGAGGGACGCTTCGCAGACCCGTAAAATGTTCTCGTACACTCCCTGGGGTCCGCGGACGCCCATTGGAGAACCACTGAACTAGGAGATCGGTAGCGACAAATAACCCTAACGCATAACATGCGGCGAGAGAGAGCTGAAGGAACAAGGTACCGTTCCAGGACACACATAACAAAAGGGAAGCCTTGCCTGCAAAGGAAGCGACACGATAAGCTTAGATGGGGCTGCCTCGGGGTGTCGGCAGTAAGGAAGGAATCCGTAGTGCCCCAGTTAATCAGTGGGTCACATACAAGGTCTTCCATCGATAAATGAGCGTCTTTAAAAAATCACCTGAGCAATCCGCGGCTCGGTTAGCGTTTAACTTTTACAGGAAGGTCGCATTTCGTGTTCTATTAGTCTTAACATCATGAACAAGGACGGCACTTGCATGCTTATAAGAAAATAATTGGAAACTATTATCCTCTATAAAAAAATAGGCGCCACCTTGGACGTTCATGCCCAACTTGTAACCGCAGTACCACCTGGAGTATGCAGAACGAAACGCCCCATACCGGGGACAAATGCGGAGGAAAATCAAAAACTTGTCTTCGTCAATAGATTACAATCATCACAAATAGTTACATAGAAGCTGATGCCAGTCACAGTAATTCCCGCGGTTCATCGTTGGATTCTTTTGCATCGGCTTTCAGATCATCTGTCGTCTGCTGTGCAAGCATTACCCAGCTTTCGGAAATCAGGCTCACAATTTCTTGATCACGTTTGTTGGTTTGTTCTCATTTTTCTTTTACTATATTGTGCGTGCGTGGATGTGCTTGTGAAGTGCCGTTATGAGACCATTTGCTCCAGACGAACAGGGTGCCTTTTCGTCTGCAGTGAAAGAGCTCATATGGCACGTCACAAGCGCATACACGGACGTACAGAATAAATTTACAACGAGAACAAGCTACGAAGAAGGAGTCGCATGTTTGATTTCCGAAACCTGGGTTAATTGCCTTGCACAGCAGATGAGAGACGATCCGAAAGCGTATGAAAAAGATCGTTTCTTGGTATCGGAAACGATGAACCATACAAATATTTTATTGAGATTCTTATGAAGTCCTATGTAACATCTTGACAACACCACGAAAAAGACGGGGTTTATGTCAACGTGTCTGTTTTGTGCGAATACCATGAATAAAATAGATGAGTCAGGGCTCGTCCCATCTGCTTCCTTAGCCCCGTCTTTTTCTCGCTGTTGTTAAGATGGCACCATGCTAACGTCCCCGGCCAGCTCCCCACTCTGTAACTCTTAAGTAACTCTCTCTGACCACGATAACCTAGCGACGAAAGAGGTTTTCTGATCTTCTGCCGCCTCATTTGGCTGCTTCCTACCGGGAACCCTCATCGCACGTTGCGTTCTGCATGGGGCAGGTGGCGCAGCCATTCTAAGGTGGCCATAAGTGTTTATGACGGCCGCTGCTCTCCCATAGGTGGACATTGTTTCTATTAAAGTGATAAGCGGCTGTCAGCTGTTTCAGGGAAATTAAACAGTACCCCACGCACGCCCAAGTAAATCACAGGCGTCTGAATCAATACGCAAATATACAGCGCGTTTCGACGATAATTGCAACACTTTAAAGTTTTCTTCCTGACCGAACCGCTGCTCCGTTAGAGCTGCAATTTCACACGAAGGTCGCATTTTTGGTCTATTTTGTTTGACATCGGAAACAGCGACCGGGCTTATCTTTTTATTCTGAAAATAAAAAAATATTTTAGCTGTGGAAAATGGCGGCTGATTTGAACGTGCCAGCCCGAGCAATTTGGTCTTGGAACGACAGCTCCACGTGGTGTATGCAGAGTAAAACGGACTATGGGGATTCATGCCCCTTCCACGGCAGAAAGGAGCCAAATGAGATAGCAGGCGATCAGGAAATGTGAAACCAGGTGAGGAAACAAATCCAACATTTATTCGCCACAATGAACCGTGGGAATAGTTTTTTATCATGTGTATCAGCTGTTCTGCAGCTATTTCTGATCAACATAACTCGGGACGAAGGAGATTTTCTGATCGTCTGCTACCTCACGTGGCTCGTTCATACCAGGAATCCGCATCGTACTACATTTCGCTCTGCATACCCCAGGGGGCACCTTCGTTCCAAGATAACTTGCACTGGCTCACACGTCCAAATCGGCCGCCATTTTCGCGTAGGCGAAAACCGTTTTTATTTATTTTCAGAATCAACAGGCACGTAGCGTCGTTGATCTCGGTGTCAAACAAAGTAGACTACAAAATGCGACCTCCGTGTGAAATTTGAGCACGAACCCAGCAGTGGTTCGCTGAGGAAAAAAAGTTTAAAGTGTTGCAATTATCACCCTGTATAAATAAACGGCACAACGTACCCATCAGAAAGCTCACGTGCACGGATTAAGATAAAGAGCAGCGCTGACTGTGGCCCAGGAAAGATCATTTGCGAGGGACGATAATACCTCCGCGCCACCGGGCGCCCAGCTTTCACTTTGCTCTCTTCCTCTTCCGTGCCCCTCTCGTTGTTGTGCCTTTGTACGTTGCTCTCCCCTTGCTCGCTTTCCGCAGCGGCTTGTTGTTTCCCTTCGCCGACCGAGACATCTGTCTTCTAACATGTCAAACTATGCGCGCATCTGAGACGCGCGCGGAAACTAAATCACGGTGCGCGGCCGCAATGAGCGGCGGGGTAATCGCACACCACCACATATGTGACGACTGCTTATTCTCTAACAGGGAACGTTTAGTCTGGAATAATCAAGGCAGACTGAAGAATATTTATATAACCCAGGAGACCTAAGATGAAATCGTACGACGACGATTTCAGAAAAACCACACAAGAAATAAGCCAGAGTAATATCGCACAATGCAACATACAGTCTAGGCTGATTCGGCTTACTGCAAATCGGTACAGCGCTAAAATCGCTCTTGGTCGCCCGCTACCCTGCCGCACGCTTAACGATTTGTGCTTCTTCTGCATACGCGCAACGTTTACGTCCGCTGTCGACACAGCCGTGCGAGAACGATGCATAAAGTTCCACACAAGAAATTTACGTCTGCCGCCTGGCCATGAATATGGAAAGGCGCTGTCAGCGTCACTACGCGAGCAAAGAATTTCGAACGCTATCTTTGCTTCAACCGCATCGTAACTGATGGCCCGATGTTCACTGTCACTGTTCGGTCGTGTAATCTGGTCGATGCCGCCAGCGCATACCGCCAGATGGATTCCTGAGAAATGTGTTCTGATGACCTGGTTTGTGCAAATGAATTTGTTCTAGAATAAAGAGCGAAGCTGGATAATATGACCTATATTGTGTCATGAGAGGTGCTTGCGTGTTTCCGAAAATTACATTTAATTTGAAATAATTTGAATTCAATTAAATTGAATTTGTAACATGTGCTGAATCT
Source organism: Haemaphysalis longicornis (assembly GCF_048455015.1). NCBI lineage: Eukaryota > Metazoa > Arthropoda > Arachnida > Ixodida > Ixodidae > Haemaphysalis > Haemaphysalis longicornis. Next base: position 19,156,939 of record NW_027526203.1, on the reverse strand, counting down.
ATACCTCTCTTATAATCTTATCTTATTAATGGCGCTATCGACGGAAGTTTGCCCCCTGCATGTCATATCTACGTGTCGTAATTAACAGCTGCACAACCAGTTGAGGTGTCGCGAGTACTCAGAAATTAGAGAGTGAGGGGGAGAAGGCAAGTGGTGTGTCGAAAAAGCATGGACCATATTGGTACTAAGTGGAGTTGTGATACGGAACCATTTCTGGAAGCGTCCCCTGCGTGCCCCCACCGTGGTTGTTTTGGCACTACTCACAACTAGCCTAAATTAATGAAAGAAGCAGCTGTTCATGCAACTTAAATCGTTAAGTTGATTTGAAACTCAGTGTTGCCTTCAAAAGCACATAGCCCCAATAATCATTTTTAAAGCAACACTCCGCGTTTTACGTGCGCTCTGTACCAAGGAGCAAGCTGCTTTCGACTGTGTGAATGTAGTTCTCTGGAGCGGCGTGCGCTATACAGTAGCGTGGTATGCAGTACTAGCAGTACGCACAATGCAATGAGTGCTGTCGTATGCAGTTCCAAAGGAGAAGAAAAAAGCTCGAGGCTACACCCCCGCGTGATACGAGCAGTGATACTGAAACAATTGGGCATGTGAGGTCACTGCTTAGCATTCGTTCCGATTTTGAGCCAGCAAGTTTACTTTACAAGTGGCGAGAAGGTGGAGGGCACTTTTAAAATCGCATTTTGCTAGAACTAGTAGGCGTGTGTCGGCTTTTGTAATTCATGTAGCACACAACAGAATTCGAATTCGCCAATTTACAGAACGTAGTGCCATTCGTGGCCCAAAGTGCGGAAAAGGAAGCGTTTCTCTAGCGGGAAGGCGTCTGATTGTCGACGCTTCATTTTGTATTCCTGTTCTGCAAACAAATACTTAACGTGTCTTCGCCGTACGACAACTTAATTCCGTCGGGTACGGGTTACCCAGGAGTTGCTGCCGAACCAGTTAATCAGGCCCGCAACGGGCGCGAAGCTGCACAAAATGAACCACCTCCGAAGCAGACGAAAACTTCAGCCGGAATACGCCTCGCCGTTGCGCCCCGCGAACTGCTCCGTGGTCGCGTGGCTGGGCTCTATAATTTACGCAGGTGTGGGACGATGAGTTGGCCTCAGTCGCGCAAGCTCATGCTGACCAGTGCGCCGAGAACCGAATCGCCGAGCACGACAAGAAACAGGCCAGGGCAACCGGTGAGTGACTGTGGCTGCTCACGCTTTTCTTGTTCTTTTCTGCACGCCGCCTAGGCTTTCCTTTCTAGGCATGGAATGGCCTTAGCCGGTCGCAACCCATTCTCACTGTTGAAAGTATACGTGCATGTCTGCCTGAACGCGTTTACCCCTCCTTTGAAGAAAAAAAGACACGTCTATTAGTGGATTTCTAGGAATTCGTGAGCGTCTTATCCCTATCCCTCTTCTAGGCGAAATTTAAGCTCGGAACGCTCCGCACGCCTTACTCCGGCTTTAGAAGAGCCCAAATTTGAATTTCTTGAGTGCCCTCCCCCCCGTTCCAACCCCGTTCCTCGTTCCAAGCGCCGCAGTGGTAACGTTTTCTCGCTTTTGCAGTGGCAGCGGCTGCTTGTCGTTTCCTTTATTGGCCACAAGCAACGGCGTTTCGTCGCGTCATTCCCATTCACCCTCACGTGCTGCCTGCAGCACTTGAATAGCAGCACAGCCCATTTGATAACGCCAATTAGCGGTGATGGATGCGTCGAGACGCTGTGCGATGGGTGCGCCCCTTACTGCTGCGACCTGACGTGCCCATAGCAACGAGGTCGCGTACTCGGCGTCACCGCAATTCTGCATTTGGCTCCATTTACGTCACCTGTCACGTTACGGGCTCTGTCGTTTTCGGTCTTTCCTTCGCTCTGCGTCCGCAAATCGACGAATTTTTTGCCAACGTTCCCTATTTATTGCTCACGCCATAATCAAAGTTACAAATTGCCAGTTCGGGGCTTCGCAAATCTAGAGCTATCGGTAATAATAGTTGGAAGGGGGGAGTTTTACATACAAGTTTTATGGGATGTATTAGAGAACTCAAGATGAAGGCAAAGCCGAAACGAAAAACATTTGACGCCGGTATCTTGTCGGACCGAAGGAGTGTTCCCACTTAACGTGGCACGAGCGGCAAACACGACTAATGCTACAGCAGCGAACACCACGGTGGTGCTGGCACTTGTTGGTGACATGAGCGGCGAGGCGACATTTATTTAAAGATGTTAGTGTTTTTCCGCGTACCGGACGCGAAATGTGTTTTCGGCTTGTCTATCTGTCCGTCTATTCAACCACCGGGTGAAAAAACATGTGAAAGATTGCTCCTGCGGCGAGGCAATAGCATAGGCAATACCTTTCCAAACTCCTAACTGCTGCAATGGGTAGTAAAGTCTTTGTCAAAATTTTGTAGTCTACGGCAACCGTGGCCATTCAAGCTGTTGTAAACCACGACACATGGTGATGGGGGAGGGCATGAAATGTTCCTTGTTGACTCGGCGGGCTGGTCGCTTGCACTCGGCTTCTCTGGCGGCAAATGCTGGGTTCTGACGCATGCGCTCGGCGTCTTGGACGAGAACTGCGGGGTCCTGCCTAGCCTGACGCATGCGCTAGCCCTCGAATGAAGTCCCCCCTCCGTCACCTTTCGAGAGCAGCTTCCCACCTAATCTTTACCTAAACACATAGGGGGCGGGTTCGCTTGTTCACCGGTGCCTCATCATCCATCAAGTGGTTTCGATGCCTGTTTTCTGATTTTTCTTTATACGAATACTAAGCTCTGTGCTGCAGGCCTGATTAGCCTGACGCATGCGTTTGGCGTTTTGGGCGACAACTGCTCGGTCCTGCCTAGATTTTTGGTTTACGACAAGTAATTTTCCGACAAACGAGATGCTGACAGCTTCGCTGTAAAACTCGGGAGATTGCATGAATTCCTCACAAAATAAAAGTGATTACCGAATGTTGTGATCGAAAATTACTGAACAGAATTAGGTTTACTGCATGTGGGAGCAACACGAATTCCGAAAAAGATGGAAAACGAGGATAAAAATACGAAAGAAAATTAGTGCGTTTTTTTTTTCTTTTCTTGACTGCCTGATTTTTGGCCTCAACAATTACCTCCCATTCACACACCCAAACCACCCTCAGTGCCGTAAAGTGTTTCGTATAAAATTAGGAAAATAACAATGACGAGTCACGAAACCGATACAATGGGCATGTTGAAGTAGCAAGATGCACTGAAAAACTAAAGTGCAAAGGTGAGAAAGAAGCCGCTTGCCGGTAAATTAAAATCACTGCAAAGAAAAGCATGGACTGCCACTTGCAACAGCCTTGTCCACTTCATGTATTTTCTTTCCCCGGCATATTTGTCGCAAGGAGGCGCGTTAACCACCGAGCCAAGCAGATTGAACGACGGGCCTTTCAGGGTAGAGACAGTCTTGCGACATCCGTTCGTACAATCAATTCATCGAATGCATCCTATGCCCTTCTTCGTATCCTTGACGCTCCAGATTTGCATGTGTGTTTATAATGACCCAGAACAGCCTTATGAGAACGCGCGCTCTTCAGTTTTTATCTGGCTCTATTCCCCTGACATCTGTTTTACATCTTAAACTTGACTCAACGAGTCCGTGCTTGCAAACCATGCAACACCACGATTTTCCATTCGACCCGCCGCGGTGGCTCAGTGGCTAAGGCGTTGCGCTGCTGAGCACGAGGTCGCGGGTTCGATTCCCGGCCGCGGCGGCCGCTTTTCTGATGGAGGCGAAAAGCAAAAACGCCCGTGTGTACGAGATTTCGGCGCACGTGAAAGATCCCCAGGTGGTCAAAATTAATCCGGAGCCCTCCACTACGGCGCGCCTCATCGCCTGCGTTGCGTCGGCGCGTTAAACCCTACAATCAATCAATCAGATTTTCCATTCGCTTTTCCCCACCGCCTACGCCCCGGGTGACGCGTAAATTCTAGTTTACTCGTCGTATTGCAATCGTGGAGAGCCCGTAGCCATATGCGATGGAAGTTTATGAAAAGGTGCGAGTCCGTCCCCATATTGCGTTCATTAAGTGCTCGTAGCGGTTCGAAATAGAAGTGCATAAAACGGATCGTCAGTTTTGTTCTTGCGTTCACTTTTCCGTGTTCTCTGTACAGCTATATATGGATCTGTACAGCTACTTGTTTATCGCACAAGCCGCTATTTCTCTCCCACCTTTGCAGTGAGGTTTCGCAGAGTCGGCCAGAATGTGGGCTGGAGAGGTGAGAGCCAGAAGAAGAGCAGCGCAACTTGGAGTATGCGCGTAAAGAACTGGTTTGACGAGCACGCGTACTACCCGCCGGAGAATATCGCCAGTTTCAAAGTCATCAAAGGGCCTTCCAGGACAGGCCATTTCACGCAAGTATGCTAACGTATCTTTGTAATACAGAAGTATTTATTCAACAGCAACTCCCAATTTCTGTGTGCCGTGTGTCCCGTCCTCGTAACTCTTATAATAACGTCTCTAGCACTGCTCCCATTCAGCCAACGCGTAGTGCGCAACCTTCTCCCGCGTTGACCGTTCGCGAAAATTGGGAGAAGAGTGAGCGGAGGAGATTCATGTTTTCAGCTAGCAGCGCATTTCAAGCCCGCTATCTTGCCTTCTCTTACACACGCGTGCTTTGATTTCCGTACGTACTATTATGAGCAATATGAAAGGGAACACAGGAACGCGTGGCAAACAGCCTCGAAACAGACTCGGAGCGATACGCGGATGGCGCTGTGAAAACCAAAGGGGGAAAGGAGGGCGCTTTTCCACTAACTGTTGGCACTCCCAGCACGCTGGCATTTCTACAAAGCAGCAGCTTACGTCAGTTCGCCGATAAATGGTATCATCCGACAGCCGATAAGACGAACGGCGGGAATGGGAACAGTTGTTAGAACAGCGTCCCCCTTTCCACTTTGTTTCCGACGGCGGCCGCTGCGTATCACTCACAGCTGGGTCCGAGGGTGTTTTCTGCGCGTTCCTGTGTTCCCTTTCATATTGCTCGTAATAGTACGTACCGTCATGGACAAATCAAATACGAACCGCGGAACGCATGGCCGAAGATACCGGTGCCGTCACCTGGCGGCGGCCGTGGAAAACGCACAAACATGCGCAGTTGAGATGTTTGGGAGCGAGGGTGTGGTGATGTTACCCAGTACGATGTGTTGCCCTCTCCTTGTTGCATGCTTGCCTTTTCGCAATGCCGCAAGAGCGCTGCAAGCACTGCAAGTACTACTGCCGCCACAGCTGAGGCCATTCGTCATGCTGAGAGCAATGCGGCGCGCAATTATTTGCAGCTGCGGCCAGTGCTTGCGTAGCCAACGCGTGCACGTTCCCAGAGGTATACTGCGGAGTTCATCATGCTTTCTTGAAGAAAACCAGCGCACAGAAATGAAGACGAAAGTAAAAGCCTGCCACCTAATTTCTGATGGCACTCCGTTGTTTTGATTGATTGATTGTGGGGTTTAACGCGCCGACGCAACGCAGGCGATGATGCGCGCCGTAGTGGAGGGCTCCGGATTAATTTAGACCACCTGGGGATCTTTAACGTGCGCCGAAATCTCGTACACACGGGCGTTTTTGCTTTTCGCCTCCATCAGAAAAGCGGCCGCCGCGGCCGGGAATCGAACCCGCGACCTCGTGCTCAGCAGCGCAACGCCTTAGCCACTGAGCCACCGCGGCAGGTCCACTCCGTTGTTTTGCTTTTGGGGTCCAGTGGATCGGGGATTGAACAATGAGCTGGCCGCCAAGAACACACTTTTGTTTGACGCAGTTATAGATAAATCACTTCGCGGATTCGGTGCTTGGAGTAAAAATTAAATCTACCACCAGAATTCGTCAGCATGGTGGGGGTTGGGATAATTACTGGCGGAATTCTATTATTGAGAAAAATTAAGAAGTTCGGCATCTCCAACCATTCTATCGGTCAGTTTTCCTTGCACAACAACGTTGGCGGCTCTTTTTTTCGTTTTCTCGCAGACTCGTCACTGCGTGTGGAAATCTCCCGAGTGGGGCTAAACATGATTTTGTGCATAATTTAGGTGTCTATCGCTATTTGCTCAAGTTACTGCACCACAAGTGCAAAGCAATGCGGCAGACTGACACCGGAAGTGAACCCGCTGCGGTGGCTCAGTGGCTAAGGCGTTGCGTTTCTGAGCCCGAGGTCGCGGGTTTGATTCCCGGCCGTGGCGGCCGCTTTTCTGGTGGAGGCGAAAAGCAAAAACGCCCGTGTGTACGAGATTTCGGCGCACGTTAAAGATCTCCAGGTGGTCAAAATTAATCCCGAGCCCTCCAATACGGCGCGCCTCATCGTCTGCGTTGCGTCGGCGCGTTAAACCCTACCATCAAGTCAACCGGCAGTGACAGGGAGCGCGTGCTCGTGTGCGCCGAGCACGCAGTGCCCGCACTTATCATTTCGCTCAGGATCGGGAACAGTTGTTTTCAGCGTTCTTGGGGTATGGCGACAAGGGCACCATTCGAGCGAGGAGAGAGCATCAAGTCGCACTGGGACCCGCAGCCTCGCTCCTAACATCTCAACCACGCATGTCCGTGTGTTTTCCTTGGCCGCTTCCACGCGACGGCCCCGGTGTGTTCGGCCATGCATTTTAGGACGCAGCCCTTTGGCGGCCGTCTGCGCGCTGAGCCGCGTCGTCGTCGTTACCAAGTTAATGATGGCAAGACCGAATAGTGAAAGAAAGCAAAGGAAGAGACTGTCGCGAAATTGTGAGGGGGGAGCGGTATGCCGTGGCGGCGCAAGCGCTCTCCGAAAGTGTGTGGTGAACGAGGGGGGGAGGGCAGGGGCCAGAATGCTGTGTCCGCACGACACGCGCCTCTGCGAGACGCTGGCGAAAACGTGGAGGGGGTGTGGGCGTGACAATGGTGTGCGTTCTCTGCCTACGAGACGGGTCACGGTCCCTTCCTGAGACGCACTTCGCGCCGCCGACGCAGCAGACTCATCATCGCTGCCGTCGAGAGAACCCACGAATGAGTTCTCGTCGCACTGCTACTGCGCCCAAATATCGCGTTAGGGAGTGTGGTAATCGCCAGCCAATTTTTTTAGGGGGTTTAACTCGGCGACGCTACACAGGTGATGAGGCGCGCCGTAGTGGGGGCCTCCGTATTAATTTTGAGAACCTGGGGATATTTAACATGTGCCGAAATCTCGAACACACGGGCGTTTTCGCTTTTAGCCTCCATCAGAAAAGCGGCCGCCGCAGCCGGGAAGCGAAACCGCGTCCTTGGGCTCAGCAGCGTCATGGTACAGTCACTGAGCCACCACGGCGGGTTCGGCCATGCGCTCCGCGGTTCCTATTTGATTCGTCCATGACTGTACATACCTACATACGTACGGACATGCATACATACATACATACACACACACATACATACACACACACACATACATACATACATACATACATACATACATACATACATACATACATACATACATACATACATACATACATACATACATACATACATACATACATACATACATGCATGCATGCATGCATGCTTGCATACATACATACATACATACATACATACATACATACATACATACATACATACATACATACATACAAACAAACATTATTACGCGGAGTACTGAGAAAACGCAAATACTGATACAACGGTTAACATATTGTCTGTACCATTTAAAAACGCCAATAAAGAATGTCCTTTGTGAATCGAACTCCGCCATCAAGATGTGTCTGTGAAAACAAAAAATATTAGTTTGTGTTATTGTGTTGTAGACACGTTACAAGGCATTGCTTTTGGTAACATTTGTCAGATTTAATGTTTTATTCCATTTATACCAATACTCAAGGTAAAAAAAACTGAGTAGCGATTTGTTTTTACTTTGCATGCAAAATTGGTCGAAAAATTAAAGTTGCTCTAGAAAGCCCCGAACTTAAAGCCTAAAAAATCCAGGTTTTAGGCGCCTATATTGGGCATTAAAAAGTGCCATTGAGGCATTTATAGGCACACAGTACTATCGTTTAGGGACACATACTCTCAATTCGAATGTGTTTCAGCAGCATATTCGACGACCCATTTATGAATCGCAGTATAAACACCAAACGAGACTTGTGCTGTACGAAAGTAGTTTTATTTTTTTAGTGAAAATTAGCACCACAAGAGTTGCTATTTTATCAAGACTACGTGGAATGCAAGGTAATTTGAAAACAAATAAGAAGCTTAAAATTCATGATACCTTGACCCATCTGAATGCTTTGCAGCTTGACGTTGTACCTCATTTCGGTCAATAATTGTGTGCCAAAAAACAACACTCCATGTTCCCTGACGTTGGTGGAGCGTGCTTGTACTATAGGGGCGCTCCATGATCTGATTTCATCTGGAATATTAGAATGTTTTGTCGGGAGTACCTACGGAAGTTATTTTACCCCTGGGAATCCGGGAATTCTGGGTCAGACAGAATGGCAGATTGTCAGACATGACTGGCTTTATCACCAACCGGCCCTTTGGGGATGGCGGCGGGTATGTCATGGACCTTTAAAATCAGTTGAGCATTCGTAGTCAGAGTGGCCACAATCTATCAGCTGCGGAAATGCTTTCTGCTAGGAGTGTGAAATAAGTACACGAATGTGCCAAGTAACGTTCCAGTGTAGCGTGGTGTAAATAATTTCGGCTGCGATGCATTCGCCGTCTGCAATGCTGTTAGTACCACCGGTGAGTAGATTTGTACTAACGGTCCGCCCTTAGCCCAGTTTTTAAGGGGTAAGAACGGGCTCTGGGGGAAGAGGGAGAATTGGTTACTGCTGCTTGAAGACACAACGGCGGACCATCTAAAGATCTTAACTACCAATATCTATTCGTTGACAGCGCAAAATAACGACATCCTCAGCTCTTTACAGCACTGATTAATCCCATAGATGGTACAGGGAAGTACAGTAATTCGGTACAAATAACTAAGCTATTCTTTTTTGCAGAAGCAGATGACTAGGCCATCTGCTGGGATAACATTATTCAGGAACTATGCACTACATCGCCATTATCCCTATTAGACAGCACGCAACATTCTTTTCTAGTAATTCCCTTATTGTTAGGTTTCCACATGCCCTTCAAGGTTACCCGCCACGACAAATGATACAACTAGAGCACTTCAGAAGTGCCGAGATGATCATTCCCGCAAGCTCCGTTTTTCTTTCATTCTTCGCCCTACACGTGCTGCATCTTGCCGTTAGGCGATCTCCCCGTGATCGGCAGATGGCTGTGCATGTGCTCGTGGTGTCACATTAAAATTTGGTGTGTCGGATTCGCACGTGGCTTTCCCCGTAGGACGCATCTTTTGACTCTCTGTGGCATGTTCGCGGATGTGTCACGTTCATTTTCTTTATTCTTTGCTTTTTATTGCGTTAGCGATGGATAGGGCACATGGGCAAAAGTTTTCGCCACTGGTCCGTGGACACAGCGTGTGAGAAGGACATAGAACAAAATAGCTTGTGTGGACAAGGGTCACGTCGGTGAAACTGGCTGCGGTGTGGCCGCGTACGGGCCTCTAGTGGCTCGGCCGATTTGGCGAGGCGGAGGTGACTGTGGCTCATGCATGGTATGCTGTTCTAGCTTGTTTGGCACTGCGCCCGGATTTTTCTTGCAAACTGGGTGCGACAAACACGGCGTTGCGTGCTTCTGAACCGGGAACAGTCCTTACAATCTATTGACGCCAAAAAAAGCATATACAACACAAAAAGGCGTTTTTATGTGCCGAGAAGCCCATTTATAAGGCCAATATAGTCGAAATAGGCACTAAAACGCCCTTATAGTAAAACAGGCATTATAGGCACAATAAACTATTGCTTAAAATGCTCTCCTTCTCTTATTTTATGCTTATATGTTAAATAGGCTTAATACGGATTCAAGAAAAAAATAGGCATATTGCCTAAAGTTCCAGTCTCGATTGATCAGTATCCCTTCTAAACAAACAAAACGAAACCAACGTGCGATGTGCATCGATCAAACAGGGCCATGCGAAGACAGGAAAAAAAAAACACAGGAGAAAACTGGGGTGTACGAAAGGGAGTGGGAGGCAGGGAAAGAGTTGTGGAAAATAGAGGATTTTAATTTCAAGGCGGCCTTTAAAACTTTGCATTAATCAATGTAAGCTCAGATCTCATCGCTTGGTTTACGTGAGCGTTTTTTCCGTGTTTTTTGTCTGATTCATTTTCTATCCTAATTGTTTCATCACATCATCTCAAATTAAAGCCAAGACATTTCCGCACCACTCATTGGTGGCGACCGGTTCATAGTAAACTTCAATATGCCTTCTGTAGCCGAGGTGTTTCTCCGTACATCCGCATCCAATCTTTCGAATCATCTAGAGTTCATGACAAAACCCCAGAGGTCGGCCAACTCACTCATCAGTCCACTCAATCAGACTCATTTGGACTCAAACTCACGCATGAGTTTGAGTTGGAGTGAGCGCGAGGCTAGTGTGGCATGGTGAGTTTAAGCTTGAGTGAGTTTGAGCCGTGTGAGCCCGACTGAGTTTGAGTCCGATTGAGTTTGAGTACTATACGCCTCGAGCATCGCGATCGCTGCACCGCCTGCCGCCGCTTCTCCGCGGCGTTGACGGGATTTGCGCTCCGTGGCTGATAGGGGTTCGTGCAGTGTTTTGGTTCTGTTTCGCTTTTTTTCGCCTTTCCGCGCCCTAAAAAAACTTGTTATGGTGACGCCCATAGGCAAAGAGTACGTTTAGGTCACTTAAAAACAGGGTGTCGAACCGGAACCGGAACCGAACCGAAAACCGGAACCGAACCCGAATTTTTGCCCGGAACCGGAACTGAACCGGAACCGTATTTTTTTCGTCATTTTGGAACTGAACCCGAACCGGAACGAATTGAAGGAACCGTTCCGAACCGGTTCCGGGGCCTCAAAACTGTGATTTCTAGTTTTCCATCCCGGTACCCTGCCTTGCATCCGAAGATATTTTTACCATTCGCCAGCCGGCACCACGCAATATTTTGCATAGTCTGCAGTTCCCAAGGCCCATAAGGTTCTCATCTTATTATTACCCTAAATTTAATGTAAAGTCCTTATACATTATTAGTTTGCTTTAGGTATTGCCCATCTCCCCAAATTATCTTTTTGCATTTACAATAACTTAAGTTAGAACGCATATTCCGTGGCAACATATCATGGGGTATTCTTTATGGTTTCTATCTGCAGTGTGTTTAAAATCATGTGAAGTTTTCATGTTGTTAATTCGAATGCATCCGTGTCCGGTTGCGAAGGCCTTCAGGGACACCATCAACAATAAACCCGTATCTTCCACTTATTTTAGTTTCAGTGGGCACTTATAAAAACAGCGCTGAGACACAAACATTCACAGTTCTCTACGTCACCATCACTTTTTCTTGTACAGTGCCGTTGTGTCCTTTGGTTACTGCCCTAGGAGAACATGAGAATTGAAAAAAAAATCGGGGCCTTCTCATTTTCACTTTTAAATAAATGCGATGCATGGATTTAAGTCGATTAACGCGGATTAGCGGGTAGACTAGGGTGGTTTAGTGAGATGAGTGAATGAACTAATGTGAATTAGTGGGACTGCGGTGTCGATTAATATGGATTAGAGGAATTAGCGAGTCAGTTAAGGCGGATTAGATGGTTGGACCAAACATGATAGATTTGGGGTCCTTGACATTTGTAAATTTTGCAGCGTTCTCTTTCTCGACCAATCAGGAAATTTAGTTACACACAAAATAGCCGGAAAGTTATGTGTCGGCCACCTGAATGCTATAAAAGGCCTTTTTTATGCACGTATTACGCTCTTATGTTATTTGTCGCGTAAGATTTACATCTCGCACTGAAGTTAAATGCCTTATATTCACCAAAAGGTTCTCAAAATGTGTATATATATGAGGTAAGACTAGGGAGCAACTAAACTGAAAGAAAAAAAAAGGAACGATCAACTGGTTTGATGCGAAAGACACCCGATAGCATTCTCTGATACCTTCTCTTTCTTCGTGCTACCGTTCTTCAGCCTTCCACAGGTGTAGCATCTCAACCCCCGAATACAGCCCCTTCCAAACTGAGCAAGAGGCGCTAGCACGTGCGCTTAGCCAAAGGGCCGCCAAAAGTCTCATAACAGACTCTTATCAGGCGTGGCGAAACTTTGCCAACAGTCCATTGCATATTAGAACACTTCGAATGAACAAGCAGATACCACCAACGAGACCAGCCAGGATTGTATGGGCACCAGCTCATACTGGCATTGCCGGCAGACAAGATCACCAACCTCGTGGCTGGACATTTGACCCGCTTAGCCAGCGCTGATGAAGCCGAGCCCGAGCGCATGCATCCTGTATACATACCAGGAAATTAATGAGCACTATAGGCTCTCCCGTAGAACGTATTCCTTCCCTCACAAATCGCTAGCGAATAACCAGGAAAGAATATTCCGTGCACTGCGGATTAACACCTTCCCACACATCACCAGTCTTCACCTCTTTGACGGGACACAATTCTCTCCATTTTGTCGCTTCTGTGGGGAGCCTGGGAACCTCATACACACAGTAGGTGGCTGCGACAAGTCCACCCTAGATCCACCCAACCTACACGTTTCCATAGAGACTTGGGAGAAAGCCTTGGCCAGCTCCGGCCTGGAAGATCAGTTTCTCTTGATGGAAACGACTGTCGACTCTACCCCTTGAATGAGGACGCCTCTCTGAAACTTTTCCCCGATTAGTTTAAAGTTCATTTTCCCTCTCTCTACGAAGGATAAATACTGCTGCTTGTGACTTCACTCAGCTATTATCTTTCGTAGAGCCGAACCGCTCTCACCTGTCGCTTAAGTGCCATTTAGCAAGTTCCTATCTCCGGTGGTTCCCTATCCAATGCCGTCCTGTACAAGGCGTCCAATGAGTCATTAAAGCCGTTCTTTTTTTCTAACTGGTACGTTAGCCTATGAAAGATGAGCAGAAGGAAATCGCTTTAAACGCCACCAGCCACGCTTGACAGTCGGAGGTTGACGCCGACACGGGACTGTTTTCGACTTCTAGCAGTGCTAATGATTTCGTGTTAAAGCTAAAGCGCCGTTGAAACAAGAGTACATGAAAAGCGTAGCAGACCAATCAATTTATTTAAATGCATAATTATTTGCCCTATTGTGCGAAAACAGGGGTGCATGCGCGCGTGCGTGCCTAGACATTTGGTTGAACCAAAAAATATGTTGGGCGCTTAGGCTCTCCTGCCCGCCAAAAAGACTGCCCGCTCGCCAGTAAACTACCTGCCTGCCTGGCTGCCTGCCAGGCAGGCGATTCCTGCGAGGATGCGTGATTTCGGGACGAGGGACGGCCCGCCACGAGACGCCCGGGCGGAGGGGGGAGGCGGCGGAGACGCAAAGTACTCTACCATAGCGACACTACAGGGTACTAAAACATTTCTGCAGAAATTCAAACAATTATCTACTAATGCGTAGCATTCTTATGCCGCTTGTCCTCAGTGTGAGTTTCTACAGCCAATTTTTTTGGTTTTTATAAATCCTGTCCGACCAATTGTATCAATTGACGCTGCTATAATTACAAATGGAATATTCGCGAAATCTTCATTATTGTGGAAATGCAGTCAGTTATACGGTTTCCCATTTTCCTTAATTGCTTAACATTTTCTTATTTAATAGTTTTTCAAAATTTCGTTCGACCAATTATTTCTATTTGCGCTATTATAACGATTACATTTTTAACTCGCGAAATCTGCCTTATTGTGGAAATGCAGGGTGTTACACGGTTCGCCAGTTTCCGCAATTATTTTACATGTTTTTTATTTCTTACATTTATAAATTTTGTTCGACTAATTATCTCCATTTACCCTATATAACGATTGCAGGTGGAAATTTCCCGAAATCCTCATTATTGTGGAAATGCAGGGGTGTCACACGGTTTGCCAGTTTCGGTGATTAATTTTTTTATTTTTTAGTTTTTCAGAAATTTTGTGCGACCAGTTATCTTCATTTGCGCTATTATAGCGATTGCAGGTGGAACTCCCGCGAAATCGGTATTTTTGTGGAAATGAAGGGGGTTACACGGTCCTGGCTGTGGGCAAAGAATGGTACGCATGTGGAAAAACGAGTGGTCCGCTTAGTAGGACGGGGCAATAGGCAGTCTGCAGGGAGGCTGCCCATAATCGGAAGATTCTGGCGAAGATGCACCGAGGGGGAGGCGTGGGAGGCACCCGTGTGCTGCCCACTGGTCAGGAGGCTACCTGTTTGCCGTCCAGAAGACTGTGGCGAGAACGCATTATTTGAAGACGATGTGCAACCGGTCACTTGTCGGCGAAGGGAGTGGATCACATGGCTGCACAGCGGCTACGTAAAGCCATGCGTTAAAACGCAGCCCTTAGGCACCCGCTCCTGTGGTTTCGCGTAGTCCCTCAGCGTCGGACTCGTTGTAACCGAGAGAACCAAGACGCCACCGAAGATAGAGATAGCAGGAAAACGGAGGTTGCAAGTATGACGAAAGTGTAAGGGGGAGGGCGTAATTCCGTGACCGTGCGAGACGTGCTTCACAGTGGCGACCCCTTACGAGATAACGACAGAGTATGCCGCGCGCCGTCGTGCATTAGCTGATGACGCGATCACTGCCTGAGGCACAGCATCTATGCTCCGTCGCCGAGAAGACTACAGTTCACGCTGCACTCAAATTTCGCATTAGCGAGTGTCATAATCGTCCGTCATTTTCTTCCTCAAGAAAACAACTGCGGGGTATGAAACTCCAGTGTTATGATCCAAGAAGAAATTAAATTAAATTGTAAAAATGAAAGAAACTAAATCAATAAAAATAAACTTGCGGCCATAAAAAGCAGGGATTTCAAATTCATACAAATACGCAGTCTTATGTGTCCGAGCGAATTTTTCATTTCGCTTCAGTTAATGTTGTAATCGTAGACGTACTATAGAAAACATTTTGCAGTACATTTTACAGTAAAGGAACTCTTCAACACTTTAGATCAACGCTCTCGCCCTTATGTTCGCATCTGGAAGCACTGCAAAAGTTATAGCTATTGCCAGCACAGAGGAGCAGTGCGGGATTTGCTCGCCCCAGCAGATACGCCTTCCGTTTCTGCTTCGCTTTTGTGGTTTCATTTTAATGTCGCAACTTAAGGAAAGCCGGCAAATAGCCGCTACATCGCTGTAATGACGTCATTCCAGCGGTAAAAGAACGCCAAGACTGGGGAAGAGAGAAAAATATTTCAAGCAAGTTTGAAAGGTATCTGATGGGGACAGAGCAGTACTTTTTGTTTGAGGGACTTTCCGACTCCCTGATCTAAGTTCTGGATGTGTTGGTTGACTACTTTCTGCAAGGATTCAAGATTTTGAACAAAGTTGAAAAAAGTGTTGCAGGGTTGCTTATTTTTGGCCAAAACAAAACATCTGCACAGGTAAACCTACATTATGGCTTCGTTTTTCACAAGGAAACCTGACAAGAAAACAAAAACCGAACACAAAAAAGACAGTAACCATACAGTTCGTACTTCTGCTTTCACGTTCAGCGTGTAGAGGCAAAAAACATTCATTGCACACCGAAACAACAAAAATTGAAAGAGGGAAGATGGAGGACAATCTAGTGCGACTGCCCGTTCCTCCCGCGAGAGTGGCGTGCGTGGTCGGCCGACGGCCGCCACGGACGAACGGCGTTCCCCCGACAGCGGGCACTCAAACATCCCCCTCGCGAGGGGCACGATCAAATGCAGAGCATTTCCGCGGGGGGCGCGCCTGCAAGTCGTATGGATTACGTATTGGTTGTTGTTGTAATTATTGTCTTCCAGCGTAGACATTGTCGATGAAGTCGCTGGTGAAACGTGAAACGTGCCGTGAACCCCCTGCCGCGGCTATGACGCAACGTGGAGTGGCTATGACGCAACGTGGCGTGGCTATGACGCAACACAATCCAAAATAATCCACTTTAATCCAATCCAAATCCAAACCAATCCAAGCCAAGCCAATCCAATCCAATCGATTCCAATCCAATCTAATGCCCCTCGCGAGAGAGTGTTATAGCGCCAAAATCGCGCCACCACACGAACGCGTGATGTTGACGTCACGATCACGCCACAGACGTTAGCGACCGGAGCACGCGCGAACGACATATGTGGTTTAAGCGCGAACCGACCGCGGCGAGAGAGCGCGATGCGGGCGCCCCCACCTGTTCTTGCGCGCGAACCGACTGTTGATCAGCGCGAACCCAACGCGGCGAGAGAGGGTGTTGCGCACGTCCCCACCTGTTGTGCGCCCGACCCGAACGCGGCGAGAGAGGGCGTTGCGAGCGGAGAGAAGGCGAGGAGGACACGGGGGAGAGGGCGCACCTGTGGCCGACGGTTGAATGAGTCAAGGATATAAGGCGTGTTCGTAACTTTCCATTCTGCGTCGGCTTTGTGGTGCAGTGGGTAGAGTACCGTGTACCTTGTGTTACGCCCGCAGAGTCGTTGGTTCGAAACCTGGCGCCGGTAAGTATTATTTTTTTATATAGTGTAGGGGGAGCGATGCGGACTACGGACGCCAACGCGGGTGACATCGTGAGTTACTCAAATGCTCTGCATTTAAAATTAATAGAAAAAGAAAATTCCCCCGCATTTCCCCGAGGGGGAGAATGTGAAAGTGCGAATGCACGGTTGTCGGCCCGCTTGCGGCGCTTGCGCTCGGCCCCCGCAGCCCACCGCCTCGCCGCCTTCTCTTCCATCTCTTCCATCGGGTTTGTAGTATCACGTGTACACCACGCAGTTATCAAGCCGCTATAACGCCGCTGAGTCGCCAACGCACGCCGCTGACGACGTAGTTTGAATGCGTTAAACATATAAGGCGCGTTACTAACACTGATATCAGCGTCGCGTCCGTGGCTTAGTCGGTAGAGCGTCGCGCTGCGGCCGCAAAGTTCTCGGATCGAAACCTGGCGCCGAATGCTGTTTTTTTTATATAGAGAGGAGGACTGCGGACGCCGCCACCGCCGCCGACGCCGCCGCCGCCGCCGCCGGCGGTGGAAGGTTTGGGGTCGCTTATCAAGTGCATTCGCACTTAAAAAACGCCTGCTTTTTTTTTCTCCGAACCCGTTCGAACCCGTTTGAACCGGTTCGAACCGGTTCGAACCGGAACGGAATGGTGCGCCGGAACTGAACCCGAACCGAACCCGAAAGGCTTGAACCCGAACCCGAACCGAACCCGAAAAAATTCCGGTTCGACAGCCTGCTTAAAAAGCAGCTGCGTCTTCGTAGAGTACGCGATCGCCTGCAAGAGCTACCCGGGGACGCGGATTATATTCTAAGCCCGTCTCCGCGCTGCTCGCAGAGGATATATGTAGCAGATGGATGCTTGCGGGCGCTCACCTCATGAGCACGACAAGACGACTCTGTCGTGTGCTGATCCCCGAGTATAATTATGCATTGTGCATCGTACTTTTGTTGAATATTCCAGAAATTAACACAGACTGGCTTGTAAATGGTGGTGATCAATATCTGAGGTATAATATTGGCAAACGTAACTGGCGTGCTGTCAGGTATGAGTGCTCCGCTGATTATGTAAGCGCACAAAACCGATTTAAATCGTAGTGTATAGCCGTAGCATGAACATCTGAGGAACCGGTGGTTACGGAGACATGGCTAGTAAATTTAGGTCAGTTTAACTACAATCGGCTTCATCATACGCTGGTTCCGCGACGCTGGCCTGTGGCACACACCTCGCGCTTATACAGACCGAATATACCACACTACGACCGCGTCAGAAACATTTATACTGTCGTAAACACACCCCATTTGCGAACAGAGTGACTGCTCCACACAAACATGGATTTCAAACGCCCGCAAACGGTAAATCTCAGTCGTGAACGTGCCGCAAAAGCAGCGGCGGCACTTCGGAGCGGGGCGCGGACTCCCGCGGCTGCTTTCGAAACGGGCAGCTAGGGGGATTTCAGTGGCGCCCCTACAGGCCGCCCTCGGGCCGTATATTGATCACACTTAGGGTGAACACGGTCGCGCGCTTCATTCTGTGCGCGGGAGCCGCCTGTAGACGTTCCGGGTATCTTTGCACGCGCATAACATAGCCTCGTTGCAAACGAACTGTGCAAGTGTGCGAAGTTTCCCGGAATGCCGACAGCCGGCTCCCGCGGACGGAATGTAGCGCGCGGCCGTGTTCCCCCTCAGTGTGATTAAGATATCAGACCTAGTGAATTCTGAGTTCATTTTGAGTTCGAGTCCATTGTGAGTTTGAGTACATTTTGAGTTTGAGTACATATTGAGTTTTGGGTACATTTTGAGTTCTGAGTACATATGAGTTTTGAGTCCATTTTGAGTTTGAGTACATATGAGTAGCCTAGCAGGCAGCTATGGTTGGCTGTAAGTTTCCTGCGTCGCTGTCGGTTCGGAATTCAGGTTACCTGCGGGTACGGCACCAGTCGCTATCCGCGTGATCGGTTGGGAGTGAAGGGGTGTCTGATTTTTTTTAGTTTCTTGTTCAATTTTCATGGCCATAAGCACTTGCTGTATACCTAATTTTCGCGACTGGACCGTGAGTGATAATGGACTGGTGAGGTCATAAAAAAGGGTTGTCTTAACTTTTCCACCTGATGGATACATTAAGAAGGTGGGAAAGGGTGGTGGGAAAGCACACTGCGGCGCTTGCTTGCATGTTGTTCGCCTGCTACTGTTAACGGCTTGATACACTAGGGGTCACAAAGGAAGAGGTGAGAGCCGGGGGGAAAAGGGGGCGGGGGCTGTCCCTTCTGCTGTTTCAAATGAATTAGCTGAATTGACTGGGCGACGCCCCTTCAGACAGAATAATGACCGCATTAGATTGGGTGAAATGTCAAACTGATGACTCTAAGGCGTGTAACGTATCAAATGGAAGGTCCCGATTAACGGAATCACGCGGGGTAAATAAAAAAATGCTTCCTGATTGTAGTCATCAGGCAGTCATAATGAGTGATAGATTAGATTAAAATCCAAAGTGACGCTGCGAGGGCATCTGGGGAATCAACATCAAGGTCTCGATGTGGGGAATCATTCGGGAAAAAATGAGTTATGGTTATATGATGACGTGGCCATGGTTAGTCATAGATTCGGTTAAAATTTAAGTTCATTGCGCTAGGGCGTGTGGCGTATCAAATGAAAGGTCTCGATGAGGGTATTCGCGTGCTTCCTGATTATAATCATTACGTACTCAAGGTGGGTCATAAATTAGGTTTATATTCACAATGACACCACTGGGTGTGCGGGGCATCAAATTGAAGGTTCCGATGTGGGAAATCACGTGGGACGAAAATGCGGTATGGCTATATCATGAGATAGTCATGGTTAGTCATTGATTGGTTTAGCATTCAAATTGATTCCGGTAGAATGTGATGGGTATCAAATTAATGGTCTTGATGAGCGGAATTACCTCGGAGAAATACAAAAATGCTTCCTGGTTATAACCATAAGATAGTCATGGCGAGTCTTATATTGGGTAAAAATTTGAAGTGACCCCTAGGACGTGTAGGGTATCAAATGTACGGTCTTGACGAGGGGAATCACGTGCTACAAATAAAAAGGCTTCGTTATTCTAATCATGAGATAGTCATTATGAGTCACAGATTGGGTTAAATTCAAGGTTAGGCCGCTAAGCATGTGGGATATCAAATTGAAAGTTGCTGTTAGGGGAATCACGTCGGACATTTAAATAATGCGTCCTGGTTACAGTCATGAGAGTCATGGTTAGTTTGACTGGTATGAATTCTATATGATCCTGCTAGGGTCTGTGGGGTATCAAATTAAAGGTCTCGTCGAGGGAGACCCGGTGGGACAAATATAAAAATGCTTTCTGATTATAGTTATGAGGATATAGCAAATGGTATCTTTCTTTAATTCCTGCTTAACCGAAATTCCCTGCCAACCCGTAAGGCAATTGTCCTATATACATGCGAGGGCTTGTTCAGAGATGTCCATCAATGCGGTATATAATAATAAAAATATTCGCGTCTAATAGCTGAATCATCGAGGCAGGATGGCATTGGGTAAGTACAAAAGCCATGCCAAGATCTCGAACTGAAATCACAAGACTCGAAAACTCTCTCCTAATAGCTACCATTCAAACGTTACTTCCTCCATTTCCCCGTGTCCCAGCAAACAAGCAAATCCTTCGACACATATGGTTTTGTGGAAATTGTGGACGACCATAGGTAATGGGACATCAGAGCTCATTAGAAAGGCGAATTTCACATTTGTTTATGATTAAGCCTTGCGGCCGCGTTTCCTGTCCGTAATTTCCTTCCCACAGTGTACCAACGTGCACTCGAATCCCGAATTGGCCATTTACATGTGAGACATTAAATCCTTGCTACAGTGTAGGAGATTGAGAGGCAGCAGAGCCATCAAGACATAAACAGACATTGCGACAGAAGGAAAACACTTCAGAAAAATAAGCACGCGCAGTTTGTGTGTGCGTTCGAACTGATTTTATTACAATGAGAAACCAGCGAACATATCAAAACTAGCACATGATGACAATGTAAAGGAAAATAATTAACTCGGGCTCTGCAGTTCTCCAACGACTACATCTCAAACACAATGAAAGAACAGATGACAGACGCAACACACACACACACACACACACACACACACACACACACACGCACGCACACGCACACACACATGCACACGCACACACACATGCACACGCACACGCAGACGCACACGCACACGCACCCGCACACGCACACACACACACGCAAACGCACGCGCACTCGCACTCGCACACGCGTGCATGCTGGAAATTAACAGCTGGGAACGGTGGCGGTAATTGCTTACAACGATAGCCTGGTGCTGAGCCGAGCTACGAGGGCTCATCCCACCTAGCAAATGCTAATAAAAACTAATACAAGTGCCTCAGCAAACAACGAGGCACTTTTCTGTTTGTCCCACGTGATTTCCCTCCCAGAGACCCTAAATTCGATACCCCACATTCTTTAGCACCACATCTCTCTGAATTTTAACCCAATCTGAGACTATCTATTACTCCCGTGTTACGGTTCGCCATTTTCGGTATTTTTTGTTCTTATTATTTATTTAGTTTTTAACATTTAGTTGATCAATTCTCTATTTACGCTGTTATAATTATTAGACGTTGAACTTCCGTGATATCTGCATTTTTGTGTAAATGCAGGGCGTTACACGATCCTGGTGGGGTTAGGGAGATGGGGGTACTCGGCAAAGAATGCTACGCATTAAAAAAGCGAAGGCATATCCATGAACGCCTCGCACTTCAGAGATTCGCGGGGACAGTTCGCTTTGACGCAAGGCGTTTTTTCTGGATGCAGAGCAAGAATGCACGGAACCGTAACCCTAAACAGCTTCGACATAAATGAACGGAGTAGTGAGCGCACATCCCCTCACCCAATCTTGCTTGTTTCGACCTGGGGACCAGCACACCATCGAGTCTGGACCGCCTCTGTCATAAACACGAACACGGAGCCTACATCAACAGTTTGGTATCCAATATATATGTACAATTGCTTACAACCACCGCTAGTCACCATGGGCAGCAGGTATAGCTGTATTAATTCTGCAACGAAAATTGTTTCCCACCTCACAGGAGCTACAGTGTCATGTCGTGGCAAATGCAAGATTTTGAGCTCACGAATATGCACCCGTAATATTTTTACCAAGGGTGAATTTGACAACATTGAATGCTAATGAAATCAGAGTCCATCTGAGCCACAGTAAATTCCTAGCACGAGAGAGTTGTGAGGCCATTTGAGTCCTGAATTCATTTTGAGTTCTCAGCCCATTTGGAGTTCTGAGTTGATTTTTAGCTTTGAGTACATTTTAAGTTTTGGGTCTATTTTGAGTTTGAGTACATTTTGAGTCTGAGTACATTTTGAGATTGAGTCCATTTTGAGTTCTGAATACATTTTGAGTTTGAGTCCATTTAGAGCTCTGAGTACATTTTGAGTTTGAATCCATTTTGAGTTCTCAGTACATTTTGAGTTTGAGTGCATTTTGAGTTCTGAATATATTTTGAATTTGAGTCCATCTTGAGTTCTGAGTACATTTTGAGTTTGAGTACATTTTGAGTGTGAGTACATATTGAGTTTTGACTACATTTTGAGTTTTGAGTACATTTTGAGTTCTGAGTCCATTTTGAGTTCTCAGAACATTTTGAGTTTGATTCCATTTTGAGTTCTGAGTATATTTTGAGTTTGAGTACATATTGAGTTTTGAGTACATTTTGAGTTCTGAGTACATATGAGTTTTAGGTCCATTTTGAGTTTGAGTACATTTTGAGTTCTGGGTACATTTTGAGTTTTGAGTCCGAGTGAGTTCTGAGTTTTGCACTCAATGTGAGTTTGAGTTTAGTGAGCGCAGATGTGCTGCTCAGCATTGAGTGTGAGTTTGAGTGAGTGGTGATTCGAAAAAAAAATTGTGAGTGAGTTTAAGTGAGCCGCGCCAACTTTGCCGAGGTATGCAAAACCCTTCCATATAAGCTGGTAAACATACAGGGCCACATGGGGGGCCATATTATGATTTCGAAACCTTTGTAAAGATTTCTTATGTTCGTTAAGATCATACCTTTACGTTGGTCAAGATTCTGCAGCAGGCTTCACCAATGCAGTTTGTCTGCCATGCCCGCGACCCTGTTCGCGTAGAAACTATTCACATAGGTTACACTGTAGTTCTTCAGACGAAAGTTTTTTGTTACAGTGCCTAAACGATATACTAGCTATAGGTCCGCCGGGACAACAGAAGCGTTATCACAATAAATGTATCCTGGGGATACCCTTCAACATTCGCTGCTGAAAACATCGAGCAGTAAAGAGTTTAAGGCAAGCAATACGGGGGTACCCTTGTCTTTAGTACACTCAGCGTGGCTGTATACTACGGCTACGATCTCTTGAGAACGATTTTTTTTTTGAGGAATGTACCAGCCCTTTGCCACTACTTGCAACTCTTTGAGTGCTACTGAGCCACCCAACAATCTTTTTCTGATAGTAAATTTAGTTTGAAGTGTAGATGGAGGCGAAAAGCAAAAACGCCCGTGTGTACGACATTTCGGCGCACGTTAAATATCCCCAGGTGGTCAAAATTAATCCGGAGCCCTCCACTAATGCGCGCCTCATCGCCTCCGTTGCGTCGGCGCGTTAAACCCTACAATCAATCAGTTTGAAGTGTACGGAAGGACTGCTGCGGCGATACTCTCAGAGATGTTCTCTTTCCTACCGTATTCTACCTTTTAGAAGGCGTATTTCTCTCATACAAACATTTGTAATATCTATTCATTGATTGTTTGTCCGGTTTGATGTTCGTGTTATTCAGAAGTACCCTAAATGTATGACACTTGTGAATTCCAAAACCGAATGGGCAAATAACTAGTGAAATTTTAGTGGAGATTGAATATCGAAATGAATATCAAAATCCCGCAAGTGGCAGCGCATTAAAATCCGCTGCACCATCACTGGGGCGGGGGGTAACACTTGATTTTGATTTTTGATATATTGCAGCTCATGTGGGGGAACTCCCGCTATGTCGGCTGCGGCTACACCTTCTACACTCTAGAAAACGACAACAGCACCAATCGGTACCAGACAACCCAGGCCTGCAACTATGGACCCCGGTGAGCAGGGTAATTTCAAACAAAAGCACTGGGTCGTTGTGTAGACTGCGTGGTTATGTTATTAAATTGAACTAAATAAAGTAGTCTCTGCATTGCGAGGTTCACCGTAGCTCTATCATGGTTTTGTTATCCTGTCGTCATTTCGGGTTGTACAACTTAAACAAAATTTTATGCTTCACGTGCAACGTGCGTCTTCATAGAGCCTCAGCAAAGTGTTACGCGGGGCATTTCCCCTCCGGTGCACATTTATACGTGTCAACAAATATTTTTATGAATGTGTAAAATGGTGGCATCAGGAGTATAAGAAACGTTAAATTATTCCAACACCTCCCTCTTTACACGAGCATTTGCGCGTAGAAAAAGCAGGTTCACATCAGAACATCCAAAACCCTGAGGGAAATTTTCACGATATGCAAACCTAATTGTGAAAACCAACTTAACTATACAAGCCACTCAACCCTGCGCCTTGTTCGATGACTGGGTGTTGTCGGATGTAACTTCACTGGCATTAAGTGAGCGTCCTACACAGTGATTATATTCTTGAAAAAAAAATCTGGGGATTCTCTTCATCAAAATGACTAAGCTTTCTTTAGGTTTTGCAACGGTTCCTGATAAAGGAGTGCACAGGGGCCTAATGAGGACTTTTTCTTGCACACCCGGTAACAATGAGTCTAAAAATCTCGCAACACTTCATCACACGCCAACGCACAACGTGTACATGCGATGCCTATTTTAGTCATTGCACGCGGGCGTTTAAATTGGCAAAATATTCACCCTGGTAGCTCGGCGGTTGTTACCCAATCTCGAAGCGTGGGGATGCCAAACCATTGTACTCCAGAAACAAAAACTGGCCGCATGTCTGCTTGCTTCGCTGCAACTGTCGTAGAAATACTATAGTTTTCTGTCGGCCCTGCTCCATAAGAGTCGGAACACGGGCGCTTATCCGCCGGAATGTCTTCCTCAGTATTTTCCTTGCGTTTTCTGGGAATTTACTCGTGGCTAGACTTGGCACTTTATGAGCACAGCAATGGTCGCTGAACGCTGAAAAACGGCGTGCTCTGGCGCCGTTTTTTTCAGAGCTTGTGCACTCCGCACACAATGTATGGACTGATTCATGACTGAGTACAATTTCGTCGCCGCGTAAGTCACGGAGAAAGCAAATACGAAGAGCGGAGCGCATAGCCGAAGGTACTCGTGGCGACCCTGGTGGCGTCAATGGGCAGGGGCTCGGGGCAACACACGGACTTCCGCACCAAGGGTCACCGTCAGGTGGTGCCACCACAATCCTCGGCGGTGCGCTCCGCGGTTCGTATTTAGGACGATAGTCATTTTGGGCTACTTAAAGGCAAAACATTTTGGTCTGCCTGTCTGTCTGTCTGTCTGTGTGTGACCCAATTCCGCCACCCGGCCAAAGTGAAATAACATATAATGGTAATCTTTCTTGGGCTACTTAAACGCAGAAAATTTTCTCCGTCTGTCTCTCTCTCTGTCTGTCTGTGTGTCTCTGAGTCTGTGACTCGATTCAGCCACCTGGCCAAAGTGAAATAAAATCTGCGCAATAGTCTTATACACTCACAGCCAAATCTAAACGTCTAAATCCAATGTCAGCGCTCATACTTGTCAACATTGTTGAACAAGTAAAAGAAATTACGCAAATATAAGGCAGAAACTAAATACACAAGAGATATTTGCAGTGTTCCCTCATTAGAAAATTCATGGATGCTTGGTTTTTGCGATAACAATTGAAATACTACATCAACGGCAAAAAACCGTCGCCTGCTGTTGACACTGCTACCTCCTGGCGGCATTTAGGAATCAAATGGCAATAGAAACGAAAGGTTCCACTAGATGAGATCCACGTTCCCCTTGGAATGCTCGTGCAGTAGGGCATCGTGGTTCTGTAAATGTTGTAGTAAAGTGCCTCAATTCACTCGCGTCTCCACCGTACGGCAGCGCTGGCATTGAGACACCCCACTTGGAGCAGTACAACTCGGTAAATTTAAATTAACTTGAACATGCCTCTAGCGCATTACCTTGGAAGGAATGAGACGGGGAAGGAACAGCATGAGAGGTGAACAGGAAAGAGAAGGGGGGCTTTGCTTGGCAGAAGCGCCAGTGGACTATCGTCTTTCGGCGACATTTACAACGAAAGGAGCAGATACGTGGCCATTTTTCTACAGTAGCTAGTATTTCGTTTGCTGTCGGCAAAATCAAGCATCCATGTTTTTTAAAGATGATAGTCTCTCTTGGGCTACTAAACCCAGACATTTTGGTCTGTCTGTCCGTCTGTGTGTCTGTGACTCCATTCAGCCACCCGGCCAAAGTAAAATGCTTACTGCGCAATAGTCTTATATACTCACAGCCAAATGTAAACATCTAAGCCCGGTTTATATGTTCATATCTGTCAACTTTGTTGACCAAAAACAAGACATTACGCAAATATAAGACAGGAAATTAGTACACAAGGGATATTTCCAGTGTTCCTTTATTTAAAAAATCCTGCATGCTTGGTGTTTCGATAGCAAATGATATTCTACATCTACTGCAGAGCAACGCGTACCGCCTGCTGTTGCCCGCGCCACCTCCGGGCGGCATATCAGAAATCACGCGGCAACAGCAAAGAAAGGTTCCACTAGCTAGGTTTCCCGTTCTGCTTGGAACGCACGTGGAGCACGACAACGCGGTTCTATAAACCTTGAAGTCGGCCGCCTCGATTCCCGCGCGTCTCCGCCGTACTGCAGCGCTGGCAGCGAGGAACCCCGCCTGTAGCAGAGGAACGAAGTAAAATCTAATCGCCTTGAGCAAATCTTTAGTGTGTTTACCTTGGGATGAACGCGACGGAAGAGGAACAGCATAAGAGGTGAGCTGGAAAGCGAAGGGGGGCATTTCCTTGGCAAATGTCTACAAAGACTATCGTCTTTTGACGACATTTGCAACGAAAGGCGCAGATACGCGGCCAACTTTTATAGTCAGGGAACACTGCAAATATGACTTATGTATTGATGTTTTGAATGAGATATGCGTAATGGTTTATTTTTCTTCAACTACGTTGACCAGTTGAACATTACCCCCAGATTTAAATGTTTAGAATTGCTTTGCCTATATAAACTTCTCATTCAGCAACTGCCTGCACTTTCGCCGGGCGGCTGTATCGAGTGGCAGACCTATTAACAGACCAAAATTTCCGCGTTAAAGTATCTCAAGAAAGACTATCATTTTTAAGAAAGACCTATCAGCCCACGCACATTGATGCCTCCGGCTTGTTACCCTTTTGCGGAACCAGCGAGAGAAGTGCGTATATGGGAACTGACACGGATGAGGACAAAATGCGGAAAGGCGCGTATGGAATGGCTTCCTGGGAACATCTTTAGGTTCACAGGAACCGCGGCATAATTAGCATGATTCCTCAAGGTTTCTCTGTGCCATGGACACCATTGTTTTTCTTTTACCTAATCAGCAGGCAGGAGAGAGGGCTTCCTGTTAGGATAGGCCCCCCGCTTTCGCTGTGGAGGTTTACCCAGCTCCGCCTAAGAGGGAAAATGCTTTCCCATTATGTAACTCACCAGCTCTTTCCAAATTCACACGCATGTGAGGTTTCCCTGTTCCGGTCAAGTGCGCTCTTCTTATCATGCCTTGGTGATGCTAGGCGTGATATCGTTTACAACGTACTATTCATAGACGTCATTGGTTTTAAGCCGCATGCGACAAGCGGCAGCATGGTTCAGCTATGACAGGATGCTTCATCCGGAGGACTTATAGCACCATGAGCCACAACGTCACAGTGCTGTGGGATCCAACATGTTCTTCCTCCTTTACCGTATCACAATTTTTGTCTCCGTGACAATCAAATTGTTTGTGAATAAAGCTTTCAGGAGTACACATATCAAAATTATGCGCAAACAGATCCTACGTACGGCGTTGCATGAATTAGTCGCGCACGCCAAAACACCTAACTTTTTATAAGCGCCAACACGGGTCGTAATTTAACGCTTACCCCACATTCGCACAAAATTTTGCGATGAGTTAGCGCAGTATTCTGGGACGGACGATGATGACCCCGTGATACCTATTTCGCCTTATCGAGCGACAGCAGTGTAGAGTCAAGCCTAGAGCAAATCCTTATGTGTGGATTCTGCGGGACAGCAAACTAAGTGGCAGCCCTTTGTGTTGACAAGGTACACATGGCAAATATGCAAGCGAAGTGCAAAAAAAAAACCCTGTGTTGGAACTTTTGGAACACATCAAACACACATAAGCACTCTACAACAATTCATCGTAGCACATAAGCGTCCTCACGTGGCTTGAAAGCGAAAGCATCGTGACTACATTTTCAATAATTATGAAATATTGGTGCACTACGACATCGCTTTCGCGTATGGGACCCCAATACCCTTGGAGGAAAACCAGTTGCTGGGGTTTCCATCTTTTCACCACCTTGTACGCTTCCCAAGATCCGGCATCATTTGTATACCTATGTTGTGGAACGCAATTTGCCGCCGCGAAACCTGGCGGTGCACCCTGCAGGCGTCGAATCCCTTTAAGTCACCAAAAACCGCACGAGTAACTCAGACGAACACCAGACAGTCTGCTGACTGCCCCTCGCGCTTTATGGAGCCACGATGAAGGCATTCTCGTTTTGAGTCTCATTTTTACTGAGGTGAAGGCGTGGCACGTGGATTAATCCAACCATAGCATGAGCAATGCCGTCGGATTTTTCGTCTCATGGCCCACACAATTATAGCCCTTCAAAACAGTGCCCCTATAACTTAGGTGTCGAGCCGCCGTGCTAACGGTGTCTTAACAGAGCGTTCGTTTGTTTGCTGGACGAGATGACTATAAGTAGATTTACTGGTACCGGTCGTCCTTCTGGACAATTTACGCGTGTACAGTGGCATTTGTTCTCCGGTGCGTTCACAAATAAAGAACGCCTCCTGGAAACAGGCGATGAAGATGGGAAGAATTGCACGTTTGAACCCGTACTGATGCCTGGAAAATTGGAAATGCAAACTGGCGATCTTTGTAATGGGTTTTGTGTACTTTGTTTCCTTCCGATTCACCAGAGGCAACATCCTGACCGAGCCTGTCTACATAGAAGGAGAAACATGCAGTGCTTGTCCAACAGGGAGCTATTGCAACAAACCGACCGGACTGTGCAGAGTACGTATGCCAACCTCGTGTAAAAAGTAACTGATCGTACCCCACGTAGCCCTAATAGCGACAAAAATATAAACAAAAAACCCGTTGCCTAGTGCTCATTCGGTGGGGTTTCGAAACCCCGAAGAAATTTATATATACCCGCGCGGGAGATGGCCAAGGTTGCTCATATTTTATAGTGGAAACTAGGGAGACCTTATTTAACAGAGGCAGTAACAACAAGATGGCAGACATGGTCAGGATTTAAAAAACACTAGCATGATAAATAAGCTTATACAAGGATGTGGGCAGGTCACTTCACTGAAATAGTAGGCATGATTCTATTGGGCATGGGCGCGGATTATTTTTTCACCTATTCCCACTTTCTACAACTGTACAACTACAGTAAGGGGCTTTCTACTGCTGCAAGAAATTGAATTCAGCCCAAGTAATTTACATCGCATTTTGCTATTTGATTGATTGTAGGATTTAACGCGCCCACGCAACGCAGGCGATGAGGCACGCCGTAGTGGAGGGCTCCGGCTCCGGATCTTTAACGTGCGCCGAAATCTCGTACACACGGGCGGTTTTGCTTTTCGCCTCCATCAGACACATTTTGCTATTAAGTTATCAGGCAAATCGTCACCATCGTTTCTACTAGTGTTTTACATCGTGAGGGATTTCAAGTAGAAGAAAAGATGTATAAATTCCATGAAGGTGACAGGAATAGAAAGAAAACTTTGCACACTGGTAATTATTATTGTTTATACAGCACAGCTTGAGCAGTTCACTTGACCAATGTCTTCTAATCAAATTGACAACAGTCGCCTGGGACTACGGTGCACGGCCTAGCCGAAAACATGATCTGTGCTGCGCCATTACTGAACGGAAGCACTCAGTTTGCTAATTGGTGAAGCCACAGTGTTGTATACGTTTTTTGCGAAAATCCTATTCTAGGTATCGTAACGTTTTTAGGTGTGTGTGCCTTTTTAAGACCAAGACAACTCACAGATAGCGTGTCGAAGGAGATTCACGGAAGTTTGTATCAGTGTGATTTTATAGCGAATAAGCGCGTCATTTACCGCTGAACCCGATGGTGTTTAAAGGAGCCATGCAGAAAAATTGCAAGTTTGGTTCATTCAAATGATTACTTTGCTAGAATCATGCTGGCACCACCTTTGACGTAAACTTCGCTCAAATAAGCTCTATAATTAGGAAAAAGCGAATGGCCCTGTGACCCACAAGCTCATTTCCCGCAACAGAACCTATGAGATCATTGCAGCCAGCTTTGCCATTGGCCGAGGCCGGGAAAAGCGAATGCAAATTAGGCATAACTTATAAGCTTGCTGAACGGGCTATTTGTGCTTAAATTTAGGGCACATTCTTTTTATATCAGTAAGAACGCTGGGATAAACAGTGGAAGTTAGAAAGCACACATAGGCATAGAAGTACCGATGCGTACTGCTGCCGGTACTGCGCGCACATTTCGCGCACTACGCTTCGTTTAGATGCACAGCACTGCGGTGCTCGTGGTTCTCTCGGACGACACTGGCCGATTGACGCAAGCAACGGTGTCTTACGTGACCATATTTGTGGAGGGAGAACCATGTTTCACAAAACGATTATTTTCTCCATGAGCAAAAAGAATCCAGGTTTAAATACGGTCACTAACAATCCAAAGCCAGGAAACAGCTTGCCGTGGTGTGGTGGCGCCATCTAGGCTGACTAACAGTAAGCAAGCCTCGGCTCCACACCAAGTTTAACTCACAGACCTGCTCTTATGATGTCATTGCCAACGTCATTCAAACACACGTTTTGGCGCGAGAATCAAAATTTTAGCTTACGTTGATTTATTTTGCAGTGGATAAAGCATCGTTTGCTTCTGCACAAGCTATTTTGATTGGTACTATAGAACACGAAACCTTCCCAATAAAACAAACTTGTATTTTGTCTTCATGGCCCAAAATACAAGTTTGCTTTATTCGAAAGACTTCGTGTTTTATAGGGCCCCTAGCGCTTATCCGGCAGCAAACGATGCCGTATTCACTGAAAAATTAACCAATTGAAAAAAAAATTTTGATTCTCCCGCCAGATGGCGCAGCCATACTGAGCAGCAGACCGTTGTCCATCGTTGCTTTGTTTTTGGCCGTATTTGCACCTGGCTTGTTTTTGTTACGGTAGAAAGTAATCGTTTCGTGAAACATGGGGTACGCTGCACAAGTATGGATGTCCGTAAGACAACGTCGCTTAGGCCAATCAGCCAGTGTCGTGCAAGACAACTCCAAAGCGCCGGACTGCTGTGCAGCTAAATCAAGCATAGTGCGGCCATTACCAACTGCAGGGCGCATCGCTACTTGTATGTTTACGTGTATTTTCGTAACTTGCATCATTTACCCCACTACTCGTACTGCTCTAAAATGAATATTTATTACATTTAAGAGCAAATACCTCATTCGGCAAGCTTATAAGCCCTGCCTAATTTGAGTCTGATTTTGCCGGCCTCAGCCAATCGCACAGTTCAGCGATAGGTTGTGTTGCGGAAAATGGGCTAGTGGGTCGCATGGCCATTCCCCTTTTACGTAATTAGATGGCTTGTTTGAGAGAAGTGTGCGTTTAAAATGGTAGCAGTGGGATTCTAACAAGGTAATCTTTCGACTGAACCAAACTTGTGTTTTGTCTGCATGGCCCCTTTAAAAGCTGCCGGTGAGGCTATAGATATTTTCTTTAAATTCTGTTTTGAATTCAAACTTTTTCGAAAACCGAGCTGTAACATTAATGGCGACCATGGATTGGCAGTGAACTAAGCGCCTGAATACGTGCGCTCAACTTGTTGGTGCTCTAATTTGCAATACGGGCCTTCCAGTACTAACCACGTGGAGCGGTAAGTGGAGCCCAAAAATAGACGGAGACAACGAGACAAGAAGAGAAATGGAGTTTATTTTCATCTTGTACTTCTATCGTCCCTGTGTGTTATTACGATCAATTTTACAAAGTGTGGAATGTAAACTATGTCAATCTATTACGTACTTGCAACCGTCTAGCTGGTGCTTCTTGCGCTGATGGCAACTTCTTTATGTGCGTCTGTTTTTTTCGCTCTCTCTTCTTTGTAGCATTCATCATGTATGGTGTTTCATCAAGTTTATGCATGGGCCATTTTGTACAGTACTCCTCGTACAGTGTTCGACGCAGCACTCGATGAGAATTAGCTAATCATATTGTCACGAAGCCAAAGACGACGCAGTTGTCTTCCAGGAAAACAAGTTTATTGTAGCGAACCTAGCAACTCAAAGAATACAGGCGGCCAAGCAGAAGTCAACAAAGTGACGTGTGAAGGCGAGCGCAAACGAATCGAATGCCGCAGCATCTGCTATGCGGGAATTTATCACTCGGCACGATGGTTTCTCGAATAGTCGAATTGTATCCAGAACACTGTAGATAAACGAAGATTATTCTTCGCTGTTTACGGTAGTTCGGAATGCTCTCCCTATCAGAAGAGATAACACATGCGGCACAACACAAGATAACACAAGAGATAACACAGTCGGGTAGGTCGTGCTCCATCTTCGGTGATAATTCGGTGCTTTGCTAGGGGTGTCTGACATAATTTTGAGTTTGACGAGAAACACTCGCTGTAGCGACGCAGCAAATCCAACAACTTGTCCCTGTTTTTGCGGCAGCGCTGAGTTCACGTCTAAAGAATGCGGTAGCCTGAAAGCGTCTGCGCGGGCGCGTTGAAAGTCAGCAACCGCGATCACTGGACTTGTTTCTTGCGTTTTTTAGAGAAACGCAATTGCAGCGGCCTTGTTGAGATGCAGGAATTCCTCCGTAAAATTAGTGACAAAAACGTGCGATTTGTATTGCTTTCAGCGCGCAATGCCTCTTGCGACGGAGACACCGCGGTCGAGAAGCAAACTTTGGTCACTCTTTACGATGGCGTCGATGCCAGGAGCAGCATCCTCACAGTAGAAGGTGATCATTAGCTTGCGCGTGGTGGCAGTGTGACGTGATCGTCGGCGATCCTTACAGCAACACGGTGTTCGGAGTTGGGTACCAGCGTCGTGGGACAGCGTCGTGGAGTGATCAGAGGCAAAGGTTATCGACCTTGTTTGCAGATCATTTATTGCACCGTTGTCCATCAAAAAGTCCATTCCAAGAATTACATCGCGGGAGCAGTAAGGAAAAATGACGAACGCTGCAGATTGCGTGGTGCCGTCAATGGCGACGCGCGATGTGCACGTTCCACTTGGTGTTACGAGATGGACTCCTGCTGTGCGTTTGTGCGGACCATCCCATCTTGTCGTAACTTGTAACTTGGACGCGAATGACCCGCTTATTACTGAGTAGTCGGCTCCCGTGTCGATAAGAGAAACTACGTCAAAGCCGTCGATGGACAACTAGACGTCGGACGCCGCTTTTCTCTAGTTTGTGTGTCGGGGCGTCGTATCTCGGCTTGTGCGTGTTGACGGTCGGGCACCATGCGTCGTCATTGTCGCCGTCTTCTCAGCGGCAGGCTCTGTCATTTCGGGTATGCGTCGGTTTGTGTCGTCGTTGTGTTCGGTTGTCCCGTCCGGGTTGGATCGGGTCGTCGGGTTGAGGGCATGTCGTGAATGATGGTCTTCGCCGAGTCGTAGCGTCGTTGGAGTTTTTTAGATTCGGAGCATTTCTTAGGCTCGCGATGTCACTCGTCGATGTTGTCGGCGCCGTCCACACGCTCACTGCGCATGCGCGTCGCTTCGAAGCGCAGGTGCGCGTCTCTCCCCCGTACCCTCCTCGCTCTCAACAACAGGTGCGGCGGTGCGGGAGGAGCGCGTGTACCCCAAGCACTCCGTCGCTGTCAACAACAGCTGCGGTGGTGCGGGGGGAGCGCGTTTGTGCGCGCATGCGTCGTAGCTACCCGTGCGCTGCGTCGCCCTCAACAGTAACGGCGGCAGGGCGTGTACTATTATGAGCAATATGAAAGGGAACACAGGAACGCGTGGCAAACACCCTCAGACCCAGCTATCAGTGATACGCAGCGGCCGCCGTCGGAAACAATGTGGAAAGGGGGACGCTGTTCTAACAACTGTTTCCATTCCCGCCGTGCGTCTTATCGGCTTTCGGACGATACCATATCATCGCCGAAATTACTTAAGCTGTTGCTTTGTCGAAACGCCAGCGCGGTGGGAGTGCCAACAGTTAGTGGAAGAGCGCCCTCCTTTCCCCCTTCGTTTTTTACAGCGCCATCCGCGCATCGCTCCGAGTCTGTTTCGAGGCTGTTTGCCACGCGTTCCTGTGTTCCCTTTCATATTGCTCATAATAGTACATGGGATAACGGCGTGGTGGGTGCGTGGAAAGTTCGAGCGCTTGTGTACGGAAGTGTGCGCATGCGCGTCTCTCCCCCGTACTCCACTCCCTCGTACGCGGGCAGTGTGTATATAAGCGGCGGAGCTCGCGTTCGGAATTCAGTCAAGGGCGTCTTTGCTTGGCTTTCGCTTGATTTGGCGCTTTGCTTGACGGCATTAAGCAATAAAGACAGACTTTAACTTTACACTCCTTGCCTTCGCTTCTCCTTCATTCAATAAATAAGAATAATAAAGACGAAATAACAATTAAGCATTCCCAAACCATATCCAATTACGCAACATTCACGCGATACCCCCACCACTCTGCGACGCATTTACTCGAGTTCCCCCCGTGGGAAGATGCGGGCGGGTTTTTTTTTCATTTTTCCACTGTCGTACAACTTTACCTCCAGAAGTTGCTGCTTTTAGTTTCCCCTACGTAGGCTTGGGGAACTCCCACGCGTGAAGTCTGCATAGCTTCGACGGCTTGGCGATCGGTATGGGTAGGGTTACGGCGAACGGTTGAAACGCGCTGGGCTACGGCTGGTTTGAGATAGGTACGCGCCAATCTCACGTGGTCCTTTGGCAGGGAGAGGGCGAGATGCATCGAAGGAGAAACCACGCAGTCCGAGTTTCTTGTACGGGCAGCGACGATAGATATGATCGGCCTCTCCTCAGTGGTAGCAATCAGGAGTAACTCAACCTGCCACGAAAATTCCAAGCACCAAATTCGGTGGTCATTGCTCTGATTATTTCCGCCTAGGTTAAAAATATCCCAAATACACAGGCAACCTAAGTTCAAGCAAAAGCACAGAATTCCCGTAGATTTTGTTCACCGCGAAGCAAAATGCGGCCTACTGCTTCGCTTGAAGTATTTTCCTCTTGGAACAAACTCTAATCGTGCTCGTTCAAGTGAAGCTGTAATTAAAAATCTCAAGGCTCTTCCCTCTGAATCTAGTGCAAGGTCGTGGGCTGGGAGAGAAATGCCATCACGGAGTAAACCATTCCGCAATGTCCCAAACCCAGGATGCCGAAGGCGACTGAATATATTACGGCCCTTATAAACGGACTAGAGTGAAGACGAAATGGCAGTGTTAGAGTTCTACATTCAAGCTGCTCAGTCGCTAAGAGGCCAACATCTGGCGTACTCGTTGATCTTGCGCTCTGGACACCTTGGCGCACGGCGTGACGAGGCTTCGCTGTTATCGCCACCGGAATTCCAAGATTTCTAACTTGTGCTGCAGTGGTGTACCGGTATTATGTATATGCCAACGCTCATGGGAAGAAAATTTACCGAAATTTCATTTACTATAATGTAATATTAATGAGGCGGTTTTGTGTCTTTCGTTCGCAGTTGCCGCCCTGCTTCTTATTTAGCTGTTTCAGTGGTTAAGGGTAGGGTTAGATTACACGCCCGTTACCGTCGCTTATTTGCACAGACGTTCTAAGCATGTTCAATCTACGTGCTACGCAATTGCCAGACAGAGGGTAATTTTATTCTTGACCGTCGTAACCAGGTGCGTCTTTACATTGGTTCGTACACCTTGACTTTGGGTTTCCGGAAGCTGTCCACAATTTCGCCAAAAAAGGAATGTTTCGATAAACATTACGAGCTGGCCACCCTAAATGCTGAGAGACTGCAGCCAAATGACCATTTTGATTTACAGTAAAATCTTGTTGATTCGTTATTTACGGTAACCGGAAAATAAAACTTCTTATGCGAAAATAGTATTATCCAAACTGGTTGAAAAAGGAGGAAAATGCGCGTACTCTGATTGCAATTCCCTTTCATTCAGCAACATTGAAGAAGCTGGTCAAACTGTGCTTCACTTACTGCTCCTCAACGTCCAGGAGTGAGATCCCTGACAACAAAAACAAAAAGCTGCCGTTTTTTTTTCAATTCGCCGCGCACCGTTTTGTACGACAATCCGTTTCGTGCCTTAAGTCAGTAAATCCAGCCGCTGAACGCTTGGAAGAATTTAATGTCCTAGAAGAGCGTGATGTGCCAACTTTTTAACGTTAGACTGACACATTGACGTTTACTCCTCCCGCTGCAATTTTTTTGAACCGTCGGTTCCCGGCCGCGGCGGCCGCTCTTCTGATGGAAGCGGAAAGCAGAAACGCCTATGTGTACGACATTTCGCCGCCGGTTAAAGAGTCCCAGGTGGTCCAAATTAACCCGGAAACATCCACTGCGGCGCGCCTCATCGCCTGCGTTGCGTCGGCACGCTAAACCCTGCAATCAATCAATCAATCAATCAATCAATCAATCAATCAATCAATCAATCAATCAATCAATCAATCAATCAATCAATCAATCAATCAATCAATCAATCAATCAATCAATCAATCAATCAATCAATCAATCAATCAATCAATCAATCAATCAATCAATCAATCAATCAATCAATCAATCAATCAATCAATCAATCAATCAATCAATCAATCAATCAATCAATCAATCAATCAATCAATCAATCAATCAATCAATCAATCAATCAATCAATCAATCAATCAATCAATCAATCAATCAATCAATCAATCAATCAATCAATCAATCAATCAATCAATCAATCAATCAATCAATCAATCAATCAATCAATCAATCAATCAATCAATCAATCAATCAATCAATCAATCAATCAATCAATCAATCAATCAATCAATCAATCAATCAATCAATCAATCAATCAATCAATCAATCAATCAATCAATCAATCAATCAATCAATCAATCAATCAATCAATCAATCAATCAATCAATCAATCAATCTTCTTGAACCATTTAAGCTAAATGTCTTCCACTTGCTCAGCTTCGCACCTCACGCTTGCTTCACACTGTTGCCGAAACCTTGCAGCGTCTTGAGAAGATTTTTTTTTTGACCGACAATAGTGTTGAGCGTTGGCACTTCTTTTTCTAGGTCTCTTCGAATTTGCGTACAATTTCTAAGTTTCCTTTTAAACAGAGCGCCTTGCACTTCCTCGACATTGTCATAAGTAGAACCATCACTAAAAGCAACAAGGCAGCCAGATAGAGAACAAAAAATAGCCCGAGAACCATAGCAGAACCACCGAACGAAGCAGCAAGACAGAAAAAGAACAAAGAACAGCGGCGAAATCACGGAGCATGGCGAGGAGTCGGAAAAAGAAGTCGCCGCCTTCCGAAAGCACTCCGCAGCTTTCTTGTTTGTTGTACATTTTGCTAGAGGGCGCAGTGCATCGCCTCTTCGCGGTCGTATTATCCAATTTGCGGCAAAAATATGATCGTAATCAACCCACGAAAATCTATTAGTTCTAAGGAATGCCGGCCGGGAATGAAAAAAACGTATTAGGCCAGCAAACGCATTATGCCGTATCGTATCAACGAGCTCCCCTGTAGTTATTTTTGCGGCGAACAGACAGCGCTTAGATTTTGTATGAAAATCTAGTTTTTACGCCCAAACGACCTTGCAGATACTTTACAATGCTCTCAATGCCTATTCAATATAACTGACGGTTAACTACATACGCGCTTTGTAGTTATAATTTTTTTTCGACGCAGGGCCATTCTCAAAGGACCAAATAAGAAGTGTGACTTGCAGGAGAACATCCCTATGACGATGTGTGATCTGGTTCAAGCTGTGAGAAGACAAGGAAGGAAGAATAGCGACCATGCCAAATAAAATATATTTCATCTCGCTGTAACATTTGTTTCAAGCCAAATAATGCTTAGTAACGAGAAATAGCCGACCAACTAACGGCGTTATTGTATCCCACTCTGTCAATGAAGTCTTTCTTCCTCTACTGAATCGGGCAGTAAAACAAAAGCGTTCACTCACGTTCCTGTTCTACACCTCAAACTTTTCTTAAAAAAAACACAAAAAACAAAACCAAACCGATACAGTATGCTTGCTTTTGCGTGCGAGTTCTGTCAAGAGAACTGTTAATTTTTTTTGCAAAGCACACTGGAAGAATCACTCCATTTAGAATTTTCCCAAAGAACACAATAAGGATCACCCCATTTGGCTGAAAGCACGCTGACTTGAAATTCTCCCGATGTATTCGGATTCTTAGGACCGAAAGTGACCGTAGGTAGATGATAATTATGGTGATGATTGCTATGGGCTTCCCCTTTGTAGCGGGGGGACGGCATGTCATCTTACCAAAAAGGACTTGTATACCTATGTTTTATACTCTTGGTTTACTACTAGCGCTACTTAGGGCAGGCACAAAAAGCTTATTAGGCACAAAATACCTTTTTTCCTGTTACAGGTGGTAACTGTCCTAGGCAATATTCCCCTCTCTGCTTTTCGTCCACCAGCATTCTAATCTTCTTTTCGTCCCCTCGACAGCCTTGAAGTTACCTTTCTCTGTGCTACCCTTAAATCCTAGGGCTTCTGGAAGCCGAATATTTCCCTTATATAGATTTGGATGGATACCCTCACATTCTAACACAATGTGCCGCATAGTTTCTGTTTCATATTCGCAGACCACGCATACCCCATCATTTTGTGAATACTTCGCCACAAAGCCCTTAGTTCGCAAGCAACTTGCTCTAGCCTCAAAAAGCAAAGCACTGCCCTGGGAATTATCATAGAACTTTTCCTTCCTGATGTTGAATTTCTCAGCCCTGTACATCTCTAACGACGTTTTAGCTTCCATTTTTTCTCTCCATTTATTCCTTTCAATCTGCCTTGCCTTTTTTTTGGTTAGCTTGGCTGTTTTGGATTCTCCAATGTTCTTTCCGTATTTCATCGTTAGCCTTCTAGTCTTCCTTAAACACTGCGTGTCCACGCTTTTCAAGTATAGGTATCTATAAACCTTAGCTGCCCACCTTCGTTGATCCATTTCTCTCAACCTCATATGAAAACATATTTTACTCTGTGCTTCTCTAACTTCACACGACGCCCAGCCCATATCGCCCTGTACTGCTTCGTTAGTTATTTTTTCATGCGCGCCTCAGGCCGAACGTCCTACCGTTCTCTGCTTCTCTTCAAGGCCTGATAGAACGTCTGCTTTTAAGCAAAGTACAGCATTCGGAAATGTGAGACCCAGAACCATTACTCCTTTTCATATTCCTGTAACTACTTCATATTTGGTATTCCCCCACAGAGCTCTATGCTTCATTATAGCTGCGTTTCGCTTTCCCTGAACCTTCAGTTGCTCCTCGTGAGTTCTTTAGTTATCCCCTTCGTTTATCCACACTTCCAAATATTTATATTCCTATTTAACTCCCCCCCCCCCCGTTTAACCCCTCGCCACCTCCCCGGCTCCCCGGGGGGCGATGCTCGTACTATGTTAATGTTCACCTTCACCCTTCACCCCGTATTAC
Source organism: Haemaphysalis longicornis (assembly GCF_048455015.1). NCBI lineage: Eukaryota > Metazoa > Arthropoda > Arachnida > Ixodida > Ixodidae > Haemaphysalis > Haemaphysalis longicornis. The sequence goes on along the minus strand of NW_027526203.1, from coordinate 19,117,577 downwards.
GTTAACTATAACATAATGCTTTTTAAAAATGCCACTTATTAGCCCACCTTGAATTTTGCTTATTGTCGGAAATTTGCTACAGCTTCACGGGTACCGTTGCTTACGCCAGGCGATACAGAGAACACAATGGCGCTGTGCGTGAGGTAGTGGGTACAACTGCCGGCTACGGTATGACTCAGCACGAACAATTGTCCGCTGTCAGCGTGTTAGAGGAGTGTTAATTAAAAAGCATATGACAGGTTAGGCTATTGTGGCTGTGCACTAAAAATACCGCAACGTCATGTGACCAGGCACTGACAGCACACTACGCCTTGTACTGCTACCCTCTTCCTCACAGCTAGGAAACGCCGAAGCGGCTGCACCAGGCCTCGTGTGAAACATGAACGCCCTGCCTATTCTGTTGAGCAGACCACATAACAATTTTTAGCTTTATGCTGTGGACCATACAAAAGAAAAATCTTCGTTTGAGCTGCTGACTAAAGGACCTCGCCCGCCATCCTCTTTGGCGCTGAAGTAGAGTCTAGGGTTTTGGCGCTATCGGCCTGTGTTCGAGCCCCAGTAGCTCTAGCGTTTGTCTACAAATTGTAATTTTTTATTGCAAAATGATCTCTGAAGTAACAGTTCTGCATTATTTTTGTAAATAACGGTGCTTTATTATATTTTAGATGGGCTTATATTGAAGGCTCAACCATAGCATGGTACGTGGTATGGTCCCCAGAATAAAAGTGAACATTACCCTGTCGCCTAATCCACAGAATAATACCTCACATTTTCGTGTGGTCTGGTCCGCAGAATAGACACTGCTAAGCATGAGCCCATTCGATCAGAACAGCATGGTGCGTGAGCAAGCTGCAGTGCGGCCAGTGCAAGTGCATGGCATTCACACATCACTATACTGTATTTTGCTCCCTGCCAAGAATTTTAATCCCCGTCAAACAAAACTCTACCCAGGAGAGACCTTAGTGCTATCTCCACTACACGTCGCTTACGCTAAAACACTGCGGCAGCCATATATACATTGGGATGTAGACAGCATCTCACGATACGTATAGCGCACATGATTAAGACAGCCTGCAGAGGGCGCACCAACAGCTCAGAAAGACGGAACTTAGCCTCCTAGCTGTGTACACCCGCATTCCGCTTCCCCCTTTGGCCGGTATAGAAATGAATGAATGCACATTTAGGGTTCCGTCCCACCATACTGCGGCAAAGACTCTAGCAATGCCCAATCGATGTAGCCGCAAGGAATAGCATGCAGCAGGATGCGTGCGCACAAGGGTGCGCTCGAATTTTCTCCTCAATCAAATTGTGGCCTTCCGCATTGCGTTCAGCATCGTTTCCGGCAGTGCTGAAGTTAATTATTCATGTTATATTAGTTATAAAAATGCCCGTGTGCCCCATTTTCAGCCGCACAGTGAAAAGACGTGGTTATTTAATTCAAAACGACCCTACTACTATTGCGTCACTAATTGCCTAGTTAGAAATTTAGCTGGAAAATAGTATACATTTTTTATGAAGAAAGCTTGAAGCGGCGCCATGAAATACTGCTCATTTAGGCTCGTCGTAGCACATGAGAAGAAGTATTCATCTTCTGGAAATTCCGTTTGCGCTGAAACTACCATGACAGGAACAACATTGACAACTACAACGGAGGAGCATGACTCCTTCCGAAGCCTAAATATTTTTGAAGCACGTCTCAGCGAAATGTCTTGGGACATCGGAGGCGTGCACCGATAAGCCACATCATTTATCAGCACTCCAATTATATCAGTCTAGTGGTAATACCTGCCCTTGATAACCCACATCAGCACTGTTAGGACATTGCGACATCGAGACGCTGTACTTCCAAAAGGGAGTGTACCGTATAGACTTGCGCCCGTATAGACTTGTACCGTATAGACTTTACCGTATTGCAAAGATCACCCCCAAAAGTGCATATACTTAACATGTGCCTATGTGGCGCAATGGGAATGAAATCGGCGTCGTGAAGCGAGGGACCCAGGTTCTATCCCGACCAGAGGAAGCGGCGATCTTTTCAAATTCTCTCTTTTGGTGCATGATGCCGCGTTACGGACGCTGCGCTACATCGGTGGCTCGATTCCGTGCCTACCGGACCAGCTACGACAGCAAGACGGTCCCTAAAGTGCTCCGGGCGTTAGTCTGACCACAAACAGTCTCTCTCTCTCTCTCTCTCTCTCTCTCTCTCTCTCTCTCTCTCTCTCTCTCTCTCTCTCTCTCTCTCTCTCTCTCTCTCTCTCCGCACTTAAAGCTTAGAATACACTGAAGACTACTTGCGCTGGAAAACATCCGAAACACTTCCGGAAATTTTTTCTGCAAGTGAATTGATAAGCGCGTAGAACATGGCAACATAAGATAATGATTACTACACCTGCAAGCCCACATTATACTTGTTAATGTATGTATGTATGTATGTATGTATGTATGTATGTATGTATGTATGTATGTATGTATGTATGTATGTATGTATGTATGTATGTATGTATGTATGTATGTGTGTATGTATGTATGTATATACTAAAATGTCTTATAGGGCCCAAAAGGGCATTAAGTTACGTGGTTACAAACGTTAAAGTGCCAGCTAACAATGATAGCGAATTGCAGGAATAATCAACAACCAAGAAATAAAATGACAATGGGTAGTAAATTTCTATCAAGATGAAAATTAAGTAAAAACAAAACAAAACAGGCGCTATATCTTTCGCAAAGAAAGAACAGCTGACAGGAATTTTTCCTAATGAGTAAAGTTCAATTGACGCTTCCACTGAACAAATATGTACATACAAAACAATCCACATAAAACAGCAGCAGTGGTTCCGTGAAACTAAAAAAGGTGGAACCCAGTTCCACCCATTGTAATATTTGCTGAAAGAGCGGAGCTCTGGTTTTCTTGTGTCGGCTGGAATGTCGACGATCCCTCTCCCGAATCAGCAGCCCCGTCACCGCGCAAGTTCTACGGTTCGCGAAAAGGAATAGGCAGCTTAAGATTAGTGGCGGGAGCTCGCTCCTTTAGTGGGAGGGAGAGAAAGCCGAGCCTGCGAGAGCACCGCGCCCTCTATCGGTAGCTATAGGAACTGGTTTTCGGGCAGCAGCCGGCGGAGAGACCACTTCGCCCTGTATCGGTGTGTCTGCGACGCGGTTTCTGCGAGGGCTGTGGCCGCCAGACGATTCGTTCCGCTATCGGTGGGTCTAGGAACTTCCTACTACCCCTGCGTGACGCGCGACCTGCAGCAGACGGACGCAAAAGACTGGACCTACAACAGCTGCGCTCTTACAAGCAAGCATAAAGAAGTTCATGGAATGTGTCGTGACCGGATTCAGAGGCCATGGTATTATGAAGATTATTCGAACAGCTGATGGCCAGTTCCATTCAAAATAAGTTAAAAGCACCGAGTTTCCTATACATACTGAGCGGAAAGATACATTGAGTATTTACACTGCGTGGCGTGTTAGGAAGAACTGCAGTGCATTGTGAAAGCATTTGTGAAATAACCATAAAACAGCAATGTTGTGTCGACAATTTGATGGCTGGACTAAAAGGTTGAATTATTTGTTCATGACATCTCACAGAATATAAAGAGCATTGCGCGAGCAGGGAAACAAAGTAGCACAAAGAACTCCCACCTCCCCTCGCGGGAACCTCTGTGTAGAAGGATCAACATTTGGGCGAGTTGGTACTGGTTATGTATCATCTTGACGAAACAGCGTAAAAAACGGGGACACTATAGTTCATCTCATAAGCTACATGCAGCACTGTGGAGGCTACATTGTTATCAATAGTGCGCCCACTGAGGGCGCCTAATCCGCCGTGAAGGGGGTCCTGAAAGGACACTCCCTTCTCCCCTCTCGGCAAGTGGCACCGCACGGCCCCGGCGCCTTTTGTCGCTTCCTTCGCGGTGAGTTAGGCGGCCTGAGGGGGACAACAATGTAGCCTCCACAGTGCTGCATGTAGGTTGTGAGATGAACTATAGGAGAGAAAGACGACAGGACAACGCTGTACTCACAACTATTTTTTAATAAACTGCACCACGCATATATATACTATGTCCCCAAAACCCACGTGCGCTCACAACATGACGCACATCGAGATTATCACTACAAAGTAACACCAAATTCTAAGTCACGGACTTATCTAGAAATAAGAATTCTTTTTCATGTAATGCTATCGACGGCTCACTTATGCAGATATCGCCTCTTTTTCTAATGTGAAATGCTTCGACCACCATCCTTTCGGTTCACACTAATCAGACCACTAGGGAAGTTATCGAAGCATTTCACATTAGAAAAAGAGGCGATATCTGCATAAGTGAGCCGTCGATCGCATTACATGAAAAAGAATTCTTATTTCTAGATAAGTCCGTGACTTAGAGTTTGGTGTTACTTTGTAGTGATAATCTCGATGTGCGTCATGTTGTGAGCGCACGTGGGTTTTGGGGACATAGTATATATATGCGTGGTGCAGTTTATTAAAAAACAGTTGTGAGTACAGCGTTGTCCTGTCGTCTTTCTCTCCTAGTGTCCCCGTTTTTTACGCTGTTTCGTCAAGATGATACATAACCTCTGTGTAGATGCGACGCATAGGTGGTTCACGTTGCAGCGTTGGACAGCGGAGGAACGGTGCTGGAACGATGGAACGGAGCGGCGCAGGCACCGTGTTTTATAGCGGGCATAACGGTGAGGGGACGCGCCGGCGCCAGTACGTCTGCCGCGGCTATGACGCAACACAATCCAACACAATCCACTTTAATCCAATCCAAATCCAATCCAAGCCAAGCCAAGCCAAGCCAATCCAAGCCAATCTAATCGAATCCAATCCAATGCCCCTCGCGAGAGAGTGTTCGCTATCGGAGAGGAGAGGGGGTGAGCGGCGGAGAGCGAAGCAGGCGCGGCGAGGAGAATGGGGGAGGGGTGGACGCCGACAACAACGACGCCGACGCCAGATGCATGGACAAGGGGGGTGAATGAGATGCGTGGCATCTAAAAAGACATACCGCAATACAAAACTGAAATACCGTTGGGGAAAGAAATGAAATAAACATCAGAGGATTAAAATTTTTGATGCCCAATGCTACAAACAGCTTCCTATAAATTCTGGTAGAAAAGTAGCACAACGATTGGTGAAAAAATGCATAAAATTATAAAGTAATATAAAGCATCGTTATGCAATAGTGAGGCAAGTGCTCGTACAGTAAAACTAAAAGCAACAATGCTAATGAAAATTGGAGACTGCGCCATGTTACAACTGCGAGATAACATTGTTAGCCGAAATGCGCGGTGTTTGAAACCCGTCTTCGATATTTCTCAATCAATCAATCAATCAATCAATCAATCAATCAATCAATCAATCAATCAATCAATCAAACAATCAATCAATCAAACAATCAATCAATAATTCAATCAATTAATCAATCATGCTATGCATACGTCTCCGAGGGGATTGATGATGTGTCAAGCAACGCCAAACGCTTCGTACGTGAAGGTTAGGGCACCTGTTAACGTCATCAGACCTCAAAGCATCAGGTTACGCCTAATTTCAGGGAAGTCCCCTGAAGGAGTTGGCAAATACACTTGCGCTGGTATGTACTATAACCATTGTTTCGGTTAACGCTCGGGAGCCCTAACGTTGACCTTAAAGGGACACTGAGGTGATTTGTTAACATTGCCGGATTACGAGCGCAAATTGTAGTTCGGAGTCTCTAGGCCGTGTTGGGACCACTATGGGTGTGTTTAATTACGAGAATTTATTTAGAAGAGAGAGAGAGAGAGAGAGAGAGAGAAAGAACTTTATTCTGGAGCTGTTGGGTCAACGGCAAGTGGTGACCAGCGCTTGGAGGGCGCCGGTGACCTGGGCTGCTCGTTCAGCGAGTCCTTGCTGGACCCGCGGATCCGAGCAGCCGCCTCCCAGTGCTCCACACAAGAGATGAGAGGGAATGAGTTTTGAGGGCATTGCCAAATTATATGAGCAACTGTTTTGTGGGCTCCACAGTCGGGACATTGGGGAGAGGGAAATACAGATGGATAAATTGCATGTAGTCTGGTGCGACAGGGGAGGGTATTGGTTTGGAGAAGGCGCCAGTACTGTTCCTCCGTAATAGAGAGTGACCAACCGGGGGGTGGAGGGTAGCGCCGGCGAGAGAGGCGGTAGCGGCAGGTAATTTCCTGGAAAGTCAGAAGGCTGTCGCGGGTTGATTGGGCTCCATGGGAAGGGGTGCGACCTGGCGCTGCTCGGTGGGTTAGCTCTCGAGCTGCAAGGTTAGCCGCTTCGTTTCCTTCCAGCCCCGCATGGGCAGGAGTCCAAACCAAATCCGCATGGGAAGTGGGAGGATTTTGAGGAAGAATTTCGCCCGGGGGAAATAATCCCCCGGGCGAAATTTCGAATGGCCGTTTTCGAATCGGAGATAACAATTGTTGGGGTAGGCCGATGAGTCAGCGCTAGTGCAATAGCCGCCTCTTCCGCCGTGGCAGGGGAGCGCGTTTGGATAGTGAGTGAATGGTAAGAGGTTGCGTTTGGATCAAAGATGGCGGCGACTGCGTAGGTGTGGTGATGGTATAACTCGCGGCGTCCACATAAGCGGTGGACTGGCCCATGGGGTATTTGCGGGCTAGAACGCGTGCGCGATGTTCACGGCGTTTAATATTGTGCTCCGGGTGCATATTGCGGGGAATCGGCCGCACAAGCAGGAGATTGTGCAAGTCGGGTGGGATGTAGACTCTGGAGTCAGTAACAATCGGTGCATGAAGCCCGAGCGACTCTAGGATGTATCTGCCAGTAGAAGTGGTAGAAAGCCGGGAAAGTTCACTGACAGAATGAGCTTCTATGAGCTCTTCAGCTGTGTTGTAAATGCTGAGGCGTTCCAGTTTGGCAGTGGAAGTACTTCGAGGGAGTAAAAGCGCTGCTTTGTATATTTTTCGTATGAGGCAGTTGATTTTAGACAGCTCCGTTTTACTTGATTTAAGGTATGGGAGGGCGTATGTCAGGCGACTGAGCACGAATGCTTGAACCAGCCGGAGGCGCTCAAATTCCGTCATTCCTTTGTTTCGAGCCGTTATGCGACGGATGAGGCCGATAGTTTGGTTGACTTGTGAGGTGAGTTGAGAGATATACCGCGTATTGCCTCTGTTGCGCTGTATGGTCAAACCGAGGACTTTAAGAATAGGGACACATGGTATGGGATTAGTTTGTATTCGTATAGTTACGTCTAGAGTGGAGCGTTACCGGCGGGGGGCTGGGAGGGTCAAGAGCTCCGACTTACTTGTGGAGCATTCAAGACCGGCGAGTGCCACTTCTGCTACGACGATGTCTGTGCCTGACTGAAGCGCCTCCTCAATTTGTGCATCACTACCTCCGGCGCACAACAGAGTAATATCATCAGCATATAGACTATGTCTAAGATGTGGAATTTGAGCTAAACGCTTAGGGAGATTAAGGAGAGCCAGATTAAAGAGGAGAGGAGAAAGGACTGCACCTTGAGGGGTACCAAAGGAGGGCATGTGAATGGTGTCCGATACTAAACCACCGATGTGAATCACGGCAGTGCGATTAGTAAGGAATTCTTTAAAGGAGCCATGAAGAGAAAACAAAAGTTTGTTTTATTCGAAAGATTAGGTGTTTCATAGTACCCCAAGCGCTTCCCGGAAGCAAATGATGCTTTATTCACTGAGAAATAAGGCAATTTAAGCCAAAATTTTAAATCTCCCGCTAAAATTGAACATTCCGTGACGTGTACAATGGCGTCATAGAGCCGGTCCACGAAACAGATATTTAGTATGTCGACTCCATATAGCACCCACACGCGGGAGTCGATCGAGACGGCGGCCATTTTAAAAATACTAGTAAAACCTAGTGCAGCCGCAGCCCTAGTCATGGAATCACCTGATCCGGAGAACAGAACTCTCGCCGAGGAGCTCGGGCTTGCATTTAACAACCTCACACCACAAAAACGCTCAATGCTTCTAAGTGCACGAGCGGCAAGAGTTGTGGCATACGCGGTGGACGGGAAAGAATGTGCCGCTGTCACAGTGCGCATGGGGTCCACGGACACCACTGTGGCCAGCGTCTACGTCCGTCCAACGCGGCCCTGGGATGCCACAGCAGTGGGACGGCTGCGGGCCCACCTGGGCCCGGACGTTGTCGTGTGCGGAGATTTTAACGCGCACAACTCAGCCTGGGGCAGCCCCCGCACCACCCGCAGGGGACGAGAGTTACTCGATGCTACCACAGCCTGCGGACTGCTCGTGGCCAACACAGGCAGCCCCACCTTCACCCGCCCTGGTCCCTTGGGCACGGTCCAGCTGTCTCACATTGACGTCACACTGGTGTCCCAGCGGTGTGCCTACACCTGGGAAACCGCCACCAGCACCTGGGGATCTGACCACTACCCCATCCTGGTCACCCCCAGGGGCGATCGCAGGCGGGCAGACACCAGGGTCTACGCCATTACCAACTGGACCGCCTACCGCAAGGAGATGGCAGAGCGTCTGGAGGACCCAGAGCCCGATTTCCTGGCAGCTGTCGTGCAGAGCGCCAACAAGGCGACATTGCGGGGGGAGGTACCCCTCTACACGGCACTACCGGACCTGGAGCTCCTGAGACTCCGGGCCAGGCGCAACCAGCTGCAACGGCGGGCCATCCGGAGCAGGCGTCCGGAAGACTGGACGGCGTACCGACGGGTGGATGCACAGTGCAGGAGGAGAGCCAAGCAGCGGCGGAGGCAGAGCTGGGAGTCGCTCTGCTCCTCCATGGACTCACGTAGAGATCCGGCCAAAGCTTGGAGAGTCTTCCGGGCCCTTCTCCAGCCTTCCGTCACCAACCGGCACCCCCTGCTGGCCTCCGCCATTTCCTTGCGCATCACTGAGGAGGCCTTGGCAGAACGGCTAGCCGACCAGTTCACCCCGGCTCTACCCGCCGCTGAAGTCCAGGTGCACGTGTTTCCGGTGGCTCCCCAGGACCCGCAAGTGGTGGCCATTTGCAGTGGTGACATCACACTCTGGGAGCTGCGGGCTGCCCTGGATCGATGCCCCAAGCGTCGAAGCGCCCCTGGTATTGACGGGGTGACATACCAAATGCTTCGGAACCTGGACATCACCCAGCTGCAGCCGCTGCTACAGCTCTTCAACCAGGTGTGGAGGGAGGGCAGCCTTCCACCTACTTGGCGGGTGGCCCTAGTCAGGCCGATGCTGAAGGTTGGTAGGCCGCCCACCGAGCCTGCATCGTACCGGCCGGTCTCCCTGACGTCCGCGGCGGGAAAGCTGATGGAGAACACGATCCTGGCCCGCCTCCAGTGGATTGCTGATCGTAGGGGCGTCTTCAAGGAGCAGCAAAGCGGCTTCAGGCGCCACCGCTGCACGGCTGACTCCCTGGGAGATGTGGTGTCTATGCTGGAGCAGGCCCGCCACGACAAGGAGGTGGCCTTCTTGCTCCTGCTGGACATGAAGTCGGCCTTCGACTCCGTCCCTCATACGGCCATCCTGGACGCCCTGGACAGCATGGGCGTTTCGGGGCACCTCCGAAGATACGTGAGGGCGTTCCTGACTAACCGGACCCTACGAGTCAGGGTGGGCCGAGCAACGAGCAGCCCAAGAGATGTCAACTCGGGGGTTCCCCAGGGGAGTGTGCTCAGCCCATTCCTTTTCAACCTCGTCCTGGCTCCACTCCCGGACTGCATCCCAGCTGGGCTTGCATTTCCAGTGGGGATGGCAGTCTATGCTGACGACATCGCCATCTGGGCGCACGGACCAACGAGGCTACTCTCCAAGGTGAAGGCGTGTCTCCAGGGGGTGCTGTGGGCAGTCGCCGCCTTCCTCACAAGCCGTGGCCTGCAGCTGTCCGAGACGAAAACGCAGGCCATGATCTTCCACTCGAGGGGCTACAGAGCACGCAAGACGACACCACCGCTCACCTTGAACGGTCAGACTCTTCCGTGGTGCACTAGCGCCAAGTATCTGGGGCTCCTGGTCGACTGCCAGTTGTCCTGGCTACCTGCGGTGAAGGCGCTTCGGAAACGCACAACGAGGGTCCACCAGGGCGTGCGGAGGATGCTGGCGCATGGACAGGGCTGCACACACACCGTGGCCCTGAAGGTGTTCCACGGTATGGCATCGTCCGCCGTCCTCTATGCTCTGCCTTTAGTGCAACTCAAGCCGCGCCGGTGGGAGGAGCTGGAGGTGGATCAGCGCCGGGCTATCCGCCTCTGTTTGGGCCTTCCGAGCACATCTCCGGTGGCGGCGACATACACGGAGGCAGGCTTCTGGCCCATCCAGATGCGGGCCCTGCAGGTGGGTCTCCACCACATCCACCGCCTGCAGGGCACACCTGACGGCGTGGCACTCCTTGAGCGCTACCGCAGCCGGCCCAACTCTCGGATGGGCATGCTGCTCAGTACGTACGAGAGCCACATCGCGTTGCCGCAGCGGCCACGCCTGGAGCCACCACCCCCAGGCACGGGGCAGGCTCTACGCATTGTCACCACATTGCCGGGGGTCCGTAGTAAGAGGTCGACTCCACCCCAGGCTGTCCACCAAGAGGTGGCTGCCCTGCTGCAGGGCGACGCTGCCGGACATCTGCAAGTGTACACGGATGGATCTGTACAACAGTCGATGGGCAGAGCCGGAGCCGCTTGCACGGCCCTAGAACTCGGCACCAGCCAGGTGTGCAGCTTGCCCTTCCCTGCCTCATCCACCCACGCAGAGCTGGCTGGACTTCACTTGGCTGCAGATCTTCTTCTCAAGCAGGGCACCCAGGCCCGGGGGGCCATCATCCTGACTGACTCACGGTCTGCCCTCCTCCGTCTGCGTGCCGCCGACCAGCCAGCCAGCTCTAGCGGCTACGTTGAGCGGTCGCTGGCGGCCAAGCTTCATGCGGTGGAAGCGCAGGGGTGTCCACTGCGACTTCACTGGCTGCCATCGCACGTGAACATCACGGGCAACGAGGTTGCAGACGCCTTGGCCAAAGGTGCTGCTCGCCAGGCAGGGGTTCCAGCCTCCCGGGATGTGGTGTCATTTGACGCTGCAAGGACTATCCTGGCACGAGTGGTGGAGGCCAAGCATCCAGATGCCCGAGTAGTCAGTGGGCAGGCCCCACGGGTCTTGCCCGGACGCATTAGCAGAGACGCCCGGTCGCTCCTTCTTCGCCTGCGGCTCAATTGCTGCAACGTGGGAGCGCGCTTGCACCACCAAGGCCGCCGAGCATCCCCCACCTGCGCCGACTGCCCAGAGCCCGAGACGCTAGAGCACTTGCTGTGCTCTTGCCCGCAGCACGACGCCGCAAGGACACAACTCCGGGCCGAACTCCAGCGACTCGGTGCCCCAAGCAACAAGCTAGAAGACTTCCTGTTCCCCACGGGACCGGACGCCATCCGACGGGAGGTCTTCCAGCACCTAGTCAACTTCCTGGTTACATCAGGACTAGCACTGCGTTTGTAGCCATCGAGTCATGAACTAAACGAACGCGATATAGACTATCTCCCACTCTCCTAACGCTCTCCTCTTCCCCCTTCTCTCTTCCTATCCTTTGAAGCCCCAATCCCCTTCCCTGGACTGGGTCGTATGAGGGTGAACTCCCCGTTGAGTTCAACAATATCCCCAGGCCTTTTCTCTTCCCTCCTTTGTTAATAAATCACCACCACCACCACCCAAAGCGACCATTCCGCGATAGCCACAACAGACGAACGCCCAGCCGTCGGCACCGCTGCCTCGTCAGCCCCGTCTCGACGGACGAATATGGACTGGTACGTATGTGCCGTATTTTGATTACGGTTAATAATAGTTCAATTTCAGTAGCAGTATCACTTATGCCAGTTGGCCGGTGTCGTGTATGGAAAGCCGTTCGCGCGAGCTCTCTGCTTCGACCAGAAAGATACGAGCGTCAATGCGCGGTGTTTACAGCATTTTTTTCCCCAAGGTCAGAGCGATTTGACGAAGTCGGCGACGAGCGCCAGCATGTCCCAGGAGTGAGCTAACGTAAGGGTCCCTGCCGTAACTGAACAAACTGAAGTTTTCAGTGGTTGTAAACTGGAAACGAGCTCGTAACGACAGCAGCAAGCCAACACCATTCGAAACTTACGCGACGACTGGCACTATCTCGTCGCTTCTTGCTGTTTCTTACTCCCTCGTTTCTATTTTTACCTTTGCTGGTTGGCGATATGACGGCCAACCTCCTGTGAAGGGATTACGATACGAAGCAAGGTCGCGGCTGTGCGTGCTGGAACGGTTCGTTGGCCCCGAAGAGCCTCGAACCCGAAAATTCGTCTGCGCGACGGCGAGATGTCGAGCTCGGCCGGCGCGCTAGTTTCGTACGCATTGGCGCACACGCTTGCGAGTTCGTTCGGACCTTCAACCGTTTACTCCACCGTTCTTTGTCATAAAAAGAATGTGCAGTATGTTTCACGGGCATTTAGCTCGCTATGCAAGCTGTAAGCCCTGCTTAACATGCGTTTGCTTTTGCCGGCCTCCGCCAATCGCAGAGCATTCCCAAGTGACATCACAGGTTCTGTTGCGGAAAATGAGCTGGTGGGTCGCATGGTCATTTCCTTTTTTCCTAATTATGTAGCTTATTTGAGCGAAGTTTGCGTTATAAGTGGTGTCGTTATGGTTCTAACGAGGCAATCTTTCGAATGTACCAAACTAGTGTTTTCTCTTCATGGCTCCTTTAATATAAGTATAAATCCGTTGCCCGGGGTTACACATTGGCAGATTTTGGAGTATAGCTCGGTGTGAAACACTGTCGAAGGCTTTGGCGAGATCTAGTGCTAGAATAGCAGCTGTATCTACTTTGGAGGCCGGGACAATGATCTCATGTTGATGTTGCAAAAGGAGATCCTGTGTCGAAAGACCCTGCCTGAAGCCTAGCATGGTGTGGGGAAGTGCATTGGTTTTGGTAAGATGTTGAACTAAGCGGGCATGGATGATGTGCTCAAGAACTTTCCCTACGCATGAAGTGAGGGATATTGGGCGGAGATACTCCAATTTCAATGGTTTGCCCGGTTTAGGTATTAGAGTTATTTTAGCGTGCTTCCATGAAGGAGGCAAAGTGCCTGTGGTCCAATAGAGATTATAGCACTGTGTGAGGATGTAGATGGAGTTGTCGTCTAAATTTCGAAGAAGTTTATTGGTTACACCGTCTTGCCCAGGTGCTGATCCAGGCCTAATCTTCATGAGTGCCGCTCTGACTTCCGTTTCGGAGATTTCTCTGTCTAAGTCCGGATTATTATCGCCCGTGTATGACGGCAGCTCCATGGTATCCCCTTCAGCTATGTAGAGAGTACGAAGACGGTCTAGGAGTTGTGCATCTTCACCGGGAAATTGTTGAATAATTTTCATGAGCCGATTATTGGTAGCTATTCGTGAGTGACTGGGATCCAACATGTGTTTAAGGAGGGACCAAGTACGCCTCATGCAGAGATTACCTTTCATCTGTTCACATACCTGGCCCCATTGAGCACGAGGAAGTTCAGAGGTATAAGTCTCTATCGTTGCAGCGAGAGAGGCTAACCTAACTTTAAGGCGCTTATTATGTTTCTGCTTACGCCATCTACGCTGTATGCTGCGATAAGCGTCCCACAGATGATACAGGCGGGCATCTACTAATTCAGCAGGTATTTCGGGGTCTACGGGATTGTCGTGAGTGCGTTTGTTATCGAGAATTTGGCTGACCCAGGTATGATACGATTCAGAGGATATTTCAGGGGACTCTGACACTGCACAGGTTTTCCTAAAGGCATCCCAATCTGTCAGATATTTCTGTCGGGATCGGCGCAAGATTTCAGATTGGAGGCGTAGATCGAGTCGTATAATGAAGTGGTCGCTGCCGAGCGTATGTGGTGTGCAGAGCCATTTAGCTTCTGGGATCCCGCGTGAGAAAGTAAGGTCCGGGGAAGTATCTTTTTGCACGCTATTGCCAATTCTTGTGGGGGTGGAGGGGTCGGACTCGATTGTAAAGCGCTGACCCTGGGTGAGCTCCCATAAGAGACGGCCCTTGCGGGTAGTGTGTGTGTAACCCCAGGCCGTGTGGGGGGCATTGAAATCCCCTAATTCGAGCAAAGGGTGAGGTTGCGAAGCTTGAATAGCAAGGTGAAAAAGTTGCTTGAATTTGTGTGAGTGCGCACGGGGGCTACTGTACACGTTGAGAATATACAATCGGGAGGCTTTGCGCTTGAGGGGGTAGAGGACAACCAAATCATGTGAAATATCAATGCTGTCAAATTGTGAGCGTTCACCGGCAATATTACGTTGAACCAATACTGCAGTGTATGGGTTATCCGGAGATTGGAAGGCCTGATAGCCCATCAACTTGACGTTAGATCCAGGTTCTTGTAGTGCTATTGCAACAGGGGCTTTTTGTTCAGTGGAGAGTAGTAACTGCAGGTTGGGGCGTTTGCGGGTAAAGCCTCTGCAATTCCACTGCCAAACAGAACACTCGGCGTCCCGCTTATTCATCGTAAAACTCACTAGGCGGAAGGGGGGTATTTTGCGGCAAAGTGTGGTCGCTGGTAGTGGCGGCGATTCCCCGCATGCAGTTGTGTATATCGGCACGAAGAGATTCAATGGTGGCCTGCATGGCTGCC
>NW_027526203.1:19095277-19102898 GCF_048455015.1 Haemaphysalis longicornis | reverse complement strand
GTGGAGAGTAGTAACTGCAGGTTGGGGCGTTTGCGGGTAAAGCCTCTGCAATTCCACTGCCAAACAGAACACTCGGCGTCCCGCTTATTCATCGTAAAACTCACTAGGCGGAAGGGGGGTATTTTGCGGCAAAGTGTGGTCGCTGGTAGTGGCGGCGATTCCCCGCATGCAGTTGTGTATATCGGCACGAAGAGATTCAATGGTGGCCTGCATGGCTGCCTGGTTGGCTAAGAGAATTTGGTGGAGCTGTAAGTATTCTTCTTTCTGCTGCGCGAGAGCCGTCTTGCATGCCGCCTCGATCCCTGCGAAACGATTGTCTGTTGGGGTGGGTGTAGTGTCGGAGGTAGTAGGGTTAGCCGTGGCTTTCCGCTTAATTGGTGGGGGAGTGGAAACCTCCTGGGAGGCCAAAGTTGATTGCTGCTCTGATTGCACGGAGGGGATAGCGGGACTAGTGTGCAGTTGTTGTTTTAGGAGGCTGTTTTCGCGTCTCAATGCTGCATTTTCTTGCTTCAAGGTTAGTATTTCTGCCCTGATAGCTTGTAATTCTTTAAGAATTTCAGCTTGCGTATCAGAGGAGGTAACGTACGAGGGTAATGGTGATGGTGATGGAGCACTGAGAGGCGAGCGCTGGCAGCTCACCTTTGTCTTGTCGATGCCCGATGAAGGGAGCTGTGCAGCGCCGGCGCGACACGGAAGGTCTGGTCGTCCACAGGAAAGAGTCCCCGAGGCCTTGACAGGTTGCAGCGGTGGAAAGTCCGTGGCACAAAGAGCCCCTGAAGAAGTTGCAGCTTTAGCGTATGACACGGCAGGTCGGCGCGGTTGGTAGCGCTTGGGACACCCCGCCGTTCCAGTAGCATGAGGGCCCTCACAAACGATGCATTTCGGAACACATGGGTGATTTTCGGGGGCATTGACGATTCCGCAGGTTGAGCACCGAGAGAGGGATTGTCCAGTTGGGCAGACGTCGGGTCGTGTCCTGGCCGCCAGCATAAAGTGCAGGCTTCTGTTTTTTTTGCGAAATGGCTTGCAGCGGTATGTTGCAGCGCGATACCGAACCCAGTAAGGGACGGTAATTCCATCGAAGAGAATTTGGACTATGTTAGAGTCACTCAGCCTCCTGGCGTCGAGGACTCCGAGTCCAGGATTGAAGTGGCAGATGCTATGGAGTATTTGTTCATGGGGTTTCTTCGGCTGGGATATTGAAAATGACGCCCGTCGCTGTATTAGATGGGGCGGGTACGTGCGTGGACAGCGGGTATTCTTTGCCATTCAAAGTTAACGCCTCGAGCTTCGCATACTTTTGCGCTCGGCTTTCGTCCGGGGTGCTCGCGATGATGAAATTCGCCCTCGCGTGAATGCGGATTTGATCTTTTTCATGGAGAGGTAGTCCCGCTTGCTTCTGCATGGTGTCAGCCAGAGTAGCCAGAGGGACTTGGGGGAGGGCTAGACCACCTCTCGGTCGAAGGATCACTTTGATGTCGTCCTCCGGCAAGGGGAGCACCGGGGGAATCGATCGCGCCGGTCGACGGCGGCGTCGGCTGCAAGAGGCATTATGAGAAGATGCGATGGCAGAGTTGGCCTGCAGCGATCGTCCACGAAGTGATTGTTGGCGGCGACGAATCGTCATCCAAGAGGGGTGGTCGAGGTCCTCCGGAGCGATGTCATCTCCTTCGACGTAACCTCCATCATGCTGCTGCCGGGACGCTGACCACGGCCGGCGCGCTCGTGCAGCGGAGTGAAGGCTGACGGCACGTGCTGTGGAATGCAGCCGGCGGCTGCTCACAGCTTCGGCGCGAGGCGTAGTTGATGCTGTTCTACGCTGTGGGGTTAGGGTTAGATTTTTGAGGGGACAGTTTGACTCGCCTGTTGGGTCGAACTTGACGAAAGCGGTGTCAGGAGAGTCCTTACATCATGCCGGAATCATTGGATTGGAAAACAGGTAGCAGGCACTGCTGGTTCGCTAGTGGCGATGCAAGATGCCAGAGCCAAGCCGGGGCGTGTGAGGTCGTGTAGGCCCCCTAGCGGGTGATTTAGAAGAAAAATCAATTCGAAAATACTGTCCTCCTCTCTGCATCCTCGTTCATTTTCTGTGAAGTTTTCGTGTGACGTCAAGAAAAAATGACTTGTCTTGACTGCGCTACGGCACGGCTCGCAGACCCCCCCGACAGAGTAAGTCGGCCCAGCGTTTAGTCCGCCGGCGGACGACGGGTCGTCGCAATTCGTTCGCTCAGTTGCAACTAAGCCACGACACGTTTGTGAATGAAAAATTGGCCGCGTATCTGCTCCTTTCGTTGCAAATGTCGTCAAAAGACGATAGTATTTGTAGACATTTGCTAAGGAAATGCCCCCCTTTGCTTTCCCGCTCACCTCTCTTGCTGTTCCTGTACCGTCACGCTCATCCCAAGGTAAACACACTAAAGGATTGCGCAAGGCGATTTGAATTTACCGCATTCCACTGCTACAGGCCGGGTTCCTCGATACCAGCGCTGCAGTACGGCGGAGACGCGCGTGAATGGAGGCGGCCGACAACAAGGTTTATAGAACCACGTGGCCGTGCTCCACGTGCGTTCTAAGCAGACGGTGGGACCTAGCTAGTGGAACCTTTCGTTGCTGTTGCCGTGTGATTTTTAGATGCAGAGCATCTGATTCACTCGCCTTGTCCCTCCGTCGTCGTCGGCGTTGTCCGCCCCTCCCCCATTCTCCTCGCCGCACCAGCTGCCCTCTCCGCCGCTCACCCCCTCTCCTCTCCGATAGCGAACACTCTCTCGCGAGGGGCATTGGATTGTATTCGATTGGATTGGCTTGCATTGGATTGGATTGGCTTGGCTTGGCTTGGATTGGATTGGATTAGATTTGGATTGGATTGAATGGGATTAAAGTGGATTTTGTTGGATTGTGTTGCGTCATAGCCGCGGCACGTTCCGTCATAGCCGCGGCACGTTGCGTCATAGCCGCGGCAGACGCGCGGTTTCCTCTCCTTCGGGCGCGCTGCGCATATAACCGGTGTGCCGTTCTACGGCGAAGCAACATCCACGCTTGGCTCAAACACCTAGAGTCCACGCCGCTTTACAAGTACGCCAACGTCGTCATCGACTGGGACCGGCTTACGCAGTCCCCACAACGTTATGCGCGCTATAAAACGCGGTCCCTTCGCCGCTGC
This sequence comes from Haemaphysalis longicornis, assembly GCF_048455015.1. Taxonomy (NCBI): domain Eukaryota; kingdom Metazoa; phylum Arthropoda; class Arachnida; order Ixodida; family Ixodidae; genus Haemaphysalis; species Haemaphysalis longicornis. Next base: position 19,099,738 of record NW_027526203.1, on the reverse strand, counting down.
GCCTATGCGTCGCATCTACACAGGGGTTCCCCCGAGAGGAGGTGGGAGTTTTTTCATATACCGCGAGGAGGCGGCGGTTTTCTGCAGTAGATGTAGAATATCATTTGATATCGAAAAACGAAGCATCCATGATTTTTTTAATAAAGAAATACTGTAAATGTCGCTTGTGTACTAATTTCCTGCCTTATATTTGCGTAATGTCTTGTTCTTGTTCAACAAAGTTGACAAGTATGAACATATAAACCGGGCTTAGACATTTACGTTTGGCTGTGAGTATATAAGACTATTCTGCAATATCAATTTTACTTTGGCTGGGTGGCTGAACCGAGTCACAGACAGACAGACAGACAGACAGACAGACAGACAGACAGACATACAGATATACAGACAGACCAAAATTTCAGGGTTTAAGTAGCCCAAGAAAGACTCCAAGACACCATTTTTGACTGGTGCTCACACTGAGCAAGAGTTTATGAATACATTTGAGTTTCGTGACACCATCGTGACATGGCAATCATTCTTAAGGCAAGCGATGCAGTTTCCCTAAGCGAACTTTATGGTGCTTGTCTTCGATATGGCGATGTCGTGTCGCAGCTTCTCGCCCGCACCGACTCACGCAACTTCAATTGCCACGGTAGCGCATCACGGGCCAACATAACTCTTGAAGACTCAAGTAGCTCTCTGACTACCTCCACCCGTATCGAGGATTCCGGCAATGACACCGAGATACATGAAGCGGCACCGAAATCTTCCGTTCAACTTCAACCGAAACCTCAAGCTATGCCTGCGGAAAAGGGTGAATATCTTGACGATTTGTTTGACCTCACTTGAATACCCTACGGTGCACTGATTTTGTCAACGAGCGGTAACAGAGCCAAAACTGGAGATATAGCTTCTAACGACATGTCCCCACGAAGGTTGTATCGATCTGACAAGAAGGTTATCTCATCAAAGCAGGACTTAACTACGATGACGCTGACTACACTGGCAGAAGCAAATAGGGCAAGGCATGAGAATGAGAGTCACACTAAGTACATGAGGTCGTTTCAATTTCGAAGCATCCATGATTTTTTTAAATAAAGAAACACTGTAACTGTCGCTTGTATACTAATTTCCTTCCTTATATTTGCGTAATGTCTTGTTCTTGTTCAACATAGTTGACAAGTATGAACATATAAACCGGGCTTAGACATTTACATTTGGCTGTGAGTATATAAGACTATTCTGCAATATCAATTTTACTTTGGCTGGGTGCCTGAACCGAGTCACAGAAAGACAGACAGACAGACGTACAGATATACAGACAGACCAAAATTTCTGGGTTTAAGTAGCCCAAGAAAGACTCCAAGACACCATTTTTGATTGGTGGTCACGATGAGCAAGAGTTTATGAATACATTTGAGTTTCGTGACATCATCATGACATGGCAATCATTCTTAAGGCAAGCGATGCAGTTTCCACTAAGCGAACTTTATGGTGCTTGTCTCCGATATGGCGATGTCGTGTCGCAGCTTCTCGCCCGCACCGACTCACGCAACTTCAATTGCCACAGTAGCGCATCACGGGCCAACATAACTCTTGAAGATTCAAGTAACTCTCTGGCTACTTCCACCCGTATCGAGGATTCTGGCAACGACACCGAGATACATGAAGCGGCACCGAAATCTTCCGTTCAACTTGAACCGAAACATCAAGCCATGCCTCCGGAAAAGGGTGAATATCTTGACGATTTGTTTGACCTCGCTGGAAAACCCTACGGTGCACTGATTTTGTCAACGAGTGGTAACAGAGCCAAAACTGGAGATATAGCTTCTAACGACACCTCCCCACGAAGGTTGTATCGATCTGACAAGAAGGTTGGCTCATCAAAGCAGGACTTAACTACGATGACGCTGACTACACTGGCAGAAGCAGATAGGGCAAGGCATGAGAATGAGAGTCACACTAAGCACATGAGATTGTTTCAATTTCGCTCAAACCTGGAAGACCAATGCGAACGAGACCTCTTCGTCACACAAGCCGTTCCTGGCAGACAACGGCGTCATCGGCGCGACCATGACAAAGTCCAGTCTTGGATAAAAGATAATACAAACGACGACTATAGGAGCAATCGCTTCCCTACACTTCGTCATTTTTGGAAGTTCCGGCTAAAGAACAGTCAACGAGGCTACCGTATTCGCGGAACGACAGGGACGGGACTATGGAGGAAACTTCGCTGCTGCTGGAAGTATAAGCGCAAACACAGGTGCAACGACAATGCCCTACGCGTCCATCGTCTTTGTTTTTTTTTTTGCCGCGGGGGGAGTTTGTTAGAACTTGACTCCCTAGACGAGAAAGGAGTTATAGCACATATGAGAAGAAGACGATGATGAACGATGGCGGTGATCGGACGTGTTCTGTCTGTGATGTAACGTAAATACAGTACTTTTCTCTTTACCGAAGGTATTGTAGTCACGAAACAATTGCTAGACGTGAGATATTGATGAAATTTTGGGGAGGCTTACTGCACGACCGCTATAAAACTATTCATCTAAGCTGCTTAAAATACTAACATTAAACAAAAGTGTAAGCTGGTTATACGTTATATACCTTATATTTCCCCACCTAGGGCAGCGCTGTGTCGTGGCCGAGTGTTCTGGAGCGCTATGTATATTATTTTGCAAGTCACCAGTTCGTATCCCCGAGGGTATATCATTTTTTTACCAGTTGATATCTTCCTTTTCGGTCGGTGTATTCTGTACTGAATTCCCCATTTTGGGCCGTAACGTTCATTTCTACACTTGCGAGTTCGCAGAACGTGCGCAGACTGACACTGACGCGCTAGCGAGTTCTCGTAGGCGTGCTGTTGCCATAAGCACCGACTTCTTGCGGGCAGTGGGCGCAGGCCACAATCTGGAGACCCTTGGCATGGTGCGAACAAGCTTTTTACGATACAGATATGAATGAGGCGAGCTCCAAAAGGAAGAAAAGCGCATGGCATTTGTTTGTTTGCGGTGGCGCGGAGGGCGTTCATTCACTGCGTAGGCCTCGGCTAGTGATTGCTACAATTCCAAGCCGTCCTGTCCCTTTAAGTATCCAATGCTGGGCCTATACACCAGAATGATCCGGGCCTCTCAGGGCGCCGAAATTTTCCTGCGATTGGGGCTCCAACATGCCGGCATTTTCTGCGGGAATGCGGGAAGAGCAACCTAAGCTGCTTTGAAGGCGAATAATGCACAGCTCTCTCTCGTTAATACGGAGTCCGCAGGCACCGAAAGAACTACCAGTTAACCAGATTTCGAAGTAAACCGAGAACACAATAACCGCATTTACATCAGTCTTCAACACGTCTCCCTTCATGATTTTGTTCAGAATGTCGACTGTGGTCCCCAATTCAAGCGTACCACACGGGTGCCCTGATAGTTGAGATGTACCACTAAAATCGAAGCCTGAAGCGCCCAACACGCAAGCTGCTTGCACAGAGCTATGCCCAACAAAGAAGCTTGAGCACCTAAAAACAGAGGTCGGCGAACTCACTCATGAGTCCACTCACTCAGACTCATTTGGACTCAAACTCACGCGTGAGTTTGAGTTTGAGTGAGCGCGAGGCTAGTGTGGCATGGAGAGTTTGAGCTTGAGTGAGTTTGAGCCGAGTGATACCGACTGAGTTTGAGTTCGATAGAGTTTGAGTACGCCTGACACCTAGTGAATTCTGAGTCCATTTTTAGTTCTGAGTACTTTTTTAGTTTGAGTCCATTTTGAGTTCTGAGTGCATTTTGAGTTTGAGTCCATTTTGAGTTCTGAGTGCATTTTGAGTTTGAGTCCATTTTGAGTTCTGAGTACACTTTGAGTTTGAGTCCATTTTGAGTTTGAGTACATTTTGAGTTCTGAGTACATTTTGAGTTTGAGTCCATTTTGAGTTCTGAGTACATTTTGAGTTTGAGTACATTTTGAGTTTGATTACATATTGAGTTTTGAGTGCATTTTGAGTTCTGAGTACATAGAAGTTTTGAGTCCATTTTGAGTTTGACTACATATGAGTAGCCCAGCAGGCAGCTATGGTTGGCTGTTAAGTTTCATGCGTCCCTGTCAGCGCGGAATTCAGGTTAACTGCGGGTACGGCACCAATCGCGATCTGCATGATCGGTTGAGAGGGAGGGGTGTCTGATTTTTTTTAGTTTGTTGTTGATTTATCATGGCTATAAGCACATGCTGTATACCTAATTTTGGCGGCTGCGCGCGTGAGTGATAATTGACTGGTGAGGTCATAAAAAAGGGTTGTCTTAACTTTTCCTCCTGACGGATCCACTAAGAGCGTGGAAGAGGGTGGTTGGAAAGCACACGGCGGCGCTGGCATGCTGGTTGTTCGCCTGCTACTGTTAACGGCTTGATATACTAGGGGTCACAAAGGAAGAGGTGAGAGCCGGGGGGAAATGGGGGCGGGGGCTGTCCTTTCTGCTGTTTTAAATGAATTAGCTAAAT
>NW_027526203.1:18915277-19090277 GCF_048455015.1 Haemaphysalis longicornis | reverse complement strand
ACCGGTTCAAGCTCCCGAACCGGTTCGCGAACCGGTTCGGTACGTGATTTTGTCGAACCGGAACTGAACCGGAACGAAATTATTTCACCCGAACCCGAACCGTAACCGAACCGGTATTTTTTTCGGTTCGACACCCTGCTAAAATGTGCATCCAACGATAACGTCGGATGTCAAGCATGTTGTTTCACAGAACCGAAACCGAAACTTGCTTGAGTGCTTATCTTGGACATCGTCCAATCACGTAGCACCTTTACCTGACGTCACTGCGGTTAGTTGGTGCAGCCGCCGCAAAGTGCGCATTATAGTTTTCCTTCTTTGAGGTTTTATAAAATAAATACCGCCGTATCGCCCGGATAAACGATGAAAAACGTGTTCATTTGGGCCAGTCTACGCAGTCCAAGCAAAAACTGGAGCTTGACAAATTCACTACCATGTCCCTTTAACGGTGTTCCAAGCAACATCAAACTCTTTATAAACCAAGCTGCAGGTACGTGTTAACGTTATTAGGCCTAGGACGGATACCTCAGGCCTAACGTCAGAGAAATCCCGTGAAAACATCATTCAATGCCCCTTTGCAGGTATGTGCTACGCGTTGCAGCCCTTGGGATGTGTAGGAGCCCTTTCGCTGCTACAGAAGCCGAGCGCCAGTTTTCTGGTTAGATGGAGTAGTCGTTACTTCGTAATTAAAAATGGATGGCTGCCTATACCCCCTCCTCAATTCTCATGCACAGCACACACCCATACGATTTACAAAAAAAATCATGGTAAATTTTTTTTGTTCGTCAGATCTGAAGGGGTTTTTTGTGCTAAGGAACCAATCATATTACAACCTGCACACAGTAAAATAATGACAGATACATCTGAGGCTGCTAGCGTGTACTACTCTGAACGACGAATGACGGTGCCAGAATGCTACCACGCTACCCCACTGCGCAGGTCCCCGTTTGGTCCTTGTGCTGTTCTATCAAATATTCGCACGCCGAGCAGCAACCAGCGTATATGATATAACACAGCAACGACTCCACAGCACTTCAGTACGATTGCACTGCGCAGTTCTCCCCGTTGAGGTCTCGTGACTTTTGGCATCGTTCTGTTTACGACGAGGACAGTCACTTTTCACGTCCACTTTTCGCGTTTGATGATACATACACGCTTTAGCCTTCAACAACGGTGTTAAAAAGGAATCACGCACCCGCGCACTCGGTTCGCGTGTTTTCGGTTACTAGCCCCTATTGTTTCGTAGGCGCTCTAAAATTGTACCAATTTCAACTATCCCGGATGTGCGCGATATAAAAAGATAACTGCTTCAGATCTTGCCCAAAATAAGATCGTTGGCGTAGGTAATGGTGCGGTGGAAACTCGATTAATCGATAAATCTCGCTCACAGAGCGAGCGAGAAGAATACAAATGCAAACAAATTCCCCGTGAAATCTGATGTTTTTCCCTGTTCAGTCCTGGCCTACCACGGGCTCTGAACAATACAAGTCGACCAACAGCCCAGAGCTCCGCTCTTTCGTAATAATCGAATTATGAGATCTAAGGCACCCACGCTGCACAGGCCATGATGCGCAACGTACTGGAAGGCTCTGAATTAATTTTGCCCTAAATTATGCTAAAAGTGTGTATGAATATTTGTATTTATTTAGGGATGAATAGTTGCTTCTGTTCCGGTCGCTTGCGCTATCAGGTGGTAGGAGCCTAGTCAAGCGACTATTACAGTGACCTTTTGCCTCAGTACTTTGGCAATTTTTTGTTGTCAAAAGTTTAATAAACAAACGAACACCTGGGGATCTTTAACGTGCGCCGAAATATCGCACCTACGGGCGTTTTCGCTTTTCGCCTCCGTCAGAAAAGCCGCCGCCGCGGCCAGGAGTCGAACCCTCGTCCTTGGGCTGAGCATCCGTTCTTTCGTAAAGGGCCCCTTGCACTAGACACGGCCCTATTCGAGACGTAGCAGGACCGGTCACTGCACAGGGGTCGCAACAAATAAGTACACCCAGCGCCACCCCATAAAAGCTTTGGCAAACTCTGGGTCGGTGAAAGTCAGACGGCGGGCGCGCGTTGATATGTCCGAGACCTCTTAGTTGCTTATTGCCGGGCTTCTGCAATTGTTTTTGGAAGGTGTCTCGGTATCGCAAACTGTTCTGGCGAATACATTCCCCATGTCTCAAGTCCTTCTGTGCGGTTTCCGGACAATTAGGCGGGTGGACTACTGTCTTCGGGCTCGCGTGCGCGGGAGCCACAAAAATTGTGCGCCGCCGGGCTCGTGTACGCCGTGAAAGTAATCGACGCGACAGACAGACAGGCCAGCGCGCTGTGCTCCTCGGTATGGGCCTTTGGCCTTTCCAACACACCCAGCCCTCCTGCATGGAAATGCAGTATTACTATTGTGATCGTTACAGCGCTTGTCCTCAGGTTAGCAATAATTATTTTAATTGTATCATGGCTTCATAAGTGATTCAAGCGCATACAATGGCGCTCCGTGACCGGGGCATGTTTCTGTTTCTACTGCGAAGCAGTATTTCTCGGCCCCCCAACGGTTGTTACGCAACCGTCTGCGTCGGCATAAAACTCCCGCGACGAAATGAAAGAAATTGCTGGCACCGCCAGGTACTGAACCTGCACCGAAACAAAGTAACGGAACAACAGCCCGTCGTCTTACCGACTCAGCTACGCCCACTCGAGGAGACAGGGAGACAGACGGTGCACTCAACTAGCCCAGCGGCGCTTCTACGACCTGCGCTCATCCAAATCCCTCGTGTGAAGTGCAAACTGCATAACGTATGATAACGGCGTTCACGTGGTATGGATTAGCGGTGAACTGAACAGCGTCTGGAGAGGGGGAGGGCGGGGAGGGTTCTCCTTGGCGGCGATGCATGAAACAAGGATGAAGGGGAGGCAGTGAGAGAGATGACGCCACCTCCACGTATGCCGCCCTCCTCCTCACCCTTCACCAGATACTCCTCTCCGCTTTCTTTCAGCCGTCGCTGCTGCGTTCGGTCGTGTCTGGCTTAACTCTTTGTAGAGCCACGTGCGTGAATTCAAGTGACGTGGCATGGGTAATCGTTTTGGGTCCCGTTTACAGCTTCGCAGTCCACCACCGCAGCGCGGATGGGACGCAATTTTTTTTCTGAATCTTCGCGCAACCATACTACACTACATTATTCTGTGGCCGTTCTACAGCTCGTTTTTTTTTTTGTAGTCACTGGTTAAACAAAGCATTGCAAACGTTATGAGCTGATGACAAAGTAAACTTAGCTCCACCCAGTGTGAAATCTGCTCACAGCACGGAACTGGGGGTTGTCTTTATTGTCTTCAATAAGATTCCGTTTAGTTTCGTCTTATATTTTGTGCGTAATGTCAGAGCCGTCCTAGCGGCTAATTGCCATACAATTTGTTTCCGGGTTATTACAACAGTTACAGTCGCTTTCTGTAACCAAACTCCGTCTGTACATGCATTGACGCAAGGACAGCAGAGACGGATGTCAAGGCCAGCGCTAGAACAAGCTTTCTGGTGAATGACTGCACGTGACGATATTGGGTGCGTGGTTCTGATAGAGTTCGTAGCAAGCCGGTGAAATTGAGCCGTCCATAAATTAGTAGCGCGCCTCCCACGCACACTTCACATAGTGCCAATAGAACATTTGCAATAAATCCAAACGAATTATCGAGCATTATGGAGGCTTTTCAATATATCGAAAGTGAGGAGGGAGCAAGGCTTGTTTACAAATACAAATGATTCCCTGAACAAAACAACTGGCGATACACGGTTGCGCACGACTAATAAATAAATAAAATCCCTTGTTCGTGGTCGTCCACGACATAATCAAGTTATAAAAAAGTTACAGCCGTTCCACTCTACGTGAAAACTATTGGAAATGCAGAGCACTGATTCGCCATAATGGGCTGTAGCGCCGTTATCCGCTCACTGCTACCACCCGACGCATTTCAAATTTCCCGCCTTCGCAGTGCTCGCGCGCCCCCTGCCTGAAACTGCGCCAGCAGGAGTTCTGTTCTTTTTGTGCTTGTTTTCCCTCCCGCATCGCCGCCCGACGTTCACGAATGGCTGCGGCTTCTCGCTGGCGAAGTTCGGCGTCGGCGGCTCGCTTGCGGCGCTTGCGCTCAGCGTCCGCAGCACGCCGCCGCGCCGCCTTCTCTTCCCGCGTAGACATTGTCGATGAAGTCGATGGTGAAACGTGAAACGTGCCGTGAACCCCCTGCCGCGGCTATGACGCAACGTGGAGCGGCTATGACGCAACGTGGCGCGGCTATGACGCAACACAATCCAACACAATCCACTTTAATCCAATCCAATCCAAATCCAAACCAATCCAAGCCAATCCAATCCAATCGAATCCAATCAAATGCCAGACCGACGGGGAGCGATGCGGACTACGGACGCCAACGCGGGTGACATCGTGAGTTACTGAAATGCTCTGCATTTAAAAGCACAGGCGATGTTTAACGTACAGCACGACTGTGCGGTAAACCTGTACAATACCATGCGAGGCTGCCATTCGCGATTGTGACAGCCCTTTACGCAGACGTAGCGGGGCTGCGACTTCTTGCCCCAGCATTTTGATAGGTTTGGACGTTGCAACTTGCCATTATAATTATTTTCCTTTAAAAACTTCAGCCACGCAACGTCGAATTGCATGCAGCACGCGTGTTTTCATGTGCGCTGAACAACCGGTCGCTACATCCACCGACACTGCGTTGCTAAGCAGTGGCAAGAGGCGGCGCTGCAGTCACGGGTAAACTAAGATCCCTAAAATTACTAAGGTAGCGCCAACTGCTCCCTCCTTCTCCGCTGCCCTCCTCTTTTTTCTCTCCCCTCACCCGCGGCGCCGCTGTCCCTTTAACTCCGCGGCGGGGCCGCCATTTTTTTTGGCTCCCTCAGAGCAGACGCCCTCGCAACGCTTCGGGCCGCTCGCTGCAGTTTTTCATGCAATTTGCTCTTGTTTTCGCGCCGCAATCGCTCTTTGGTAGCATTAATAGTATTTCTAGAGCCCCGTATTACCAACACGCCCTAAGTGAGGCTGTTTTGTTGTATATTTTTATGTAGAAGGGGATATTTGCGGGATGGATGCCGCTGGCGCATACGCACAGCGCGGTGTTTGTTGACGTGTGCGGCAGGCTCAGGATAGTTCGTGAACGCGAAAGGATCGAACGTGGACGTTTCAAATTGCTCTGTTACAGTAATTCTGTTCTTGCATTTGCGTGATTAAGTTGTGGTCGTGCAAGCGCTGCACAGAGGGATTGCGCATTGTTCGCGGTGACCTTGGTTCGCGGCAGTTCGAGCGCTGCGCTGGCTTTTTTGCGTTCGCGTTTTTTGCGTTAGTTGTAGATCATTAGGCAGCGGTCAGTGCGCGTCCCGCATTAGCTACTGACATTCATGCCACCTTTATTCCGTGCACTTTCCGGTGCTTTGACACCTTCACGTCGTTATAGGCTGCTGTCAAGGTCAAAGTTCTCGCGTCTCCTCGTTGGCCTCGCCCAAGACGGCTGTACTTTTGGCAGTGCGTCTGTGGCATAGCAATGTTCGTGCGATTGGCGTTCACAATTACTTCGAGTAAGGCCCTGTCGGGCATATCTGGAACAGGCTCGCACAAAGAACGCGCAGTTAAAGAATGCGCTCAGCTTACAATTAGCTGTAGTGCCCAGTTCTATAATAACTACTGTATTCCAAGGCCAGAAGCGCGCTAACAAGCGCAATTGTAAATCCTTTTTATGCTGTACAGCTAACATTGATTCATGTGTGGGCTTTGATAAGTTACAGCTTGCTACAGCCAAGCTGGCTGCGACTGCACTGACCTTATTCGAGCAGCCGAAGGCACAACAACTCGGCATCGCGAAGCTACGTAAAGTGACGCCGACGCAACTCTTGTTTGAAACGAGCAGCTGACTCTTCGGTTGTTATCGGTTGTTATACGCTGGCCGCTTAGATAAGACCTGCTCCGAGGCAGCTGGGCCAAAAATGGCGAATTTAAATGGACAGTGACTGCGAAGAGAAGAAAAAACAAACAACGCGGGGACGAGGTACTACGTCACTGGCCGTTCGCCAATGGCGCGTGGCGTTCGCCGGCGAAAAAGAAAATGGCAGAAAACGAAGGAGGAAAGGAGCGCGGGCGAGGGCGAAAGGCGGCGAGATCTAAAGATGGTGCTACTTAGTAATTTCAGGGACCTTAGGGTAAACTTCAGTGTCCGGTGCCTATATATTCTCGGCGTCGTGAATTCACCGTGAACAGTGATCTTGCCGGAAGTCTTTTCTGATTGGCTTTCAGTTTTGGTCGCGTGCTTCCGGCTGACAAAGCGGTTGTGGGGGCGTTCGTCATTTTGACGTTACTTGACGTTTACTAGCCCCAGTTTTAAAGTTTTACCTTATTTCTCTTTACTGAAAGAGCCTAATTCTTGACCGGAAATAATAAAATAGACGAAATGCAGCAAGCATGCCAACGTAGACCTGTCTTTACTATTCAACAACAATACAACTTTTAAGTTACGCCCTCTCTGTGATTGGCTTAGAAGACGTAATGTAAATAGTTGGCTGGAACGTTTACGTCACACATTGGCAACTGCAGCCTTCGCAAAAGTAACGTGACGTTGCGCAACAAAGTGCATATGGCTTCCGGCACCGTGAAAAAGGGCAAGATATTTACTGACCTTGGGAACCGTGAAATCCCAGTGAATTTCCAGCAGGCACAGTTTCGCACGACCCGAGATTTAAAACTGTTTTCTAGCGAAAGAAGCAATGGTTTTGACTGCTTCCGAGTCACGGATAACGGAGCATAACAATAACGTTCCGTATTTTGTTTTTATGCTTGGCAAAAAATAGAACTTATTTCTTTGGCGCAACAGCAACATACGAGGGCAGTACAAGCCTCTTCATTACAAAGAATCCAGCGCATGGCATTTGTCCACACTCCTCCTAGTAAGCTCGTGGGTCGCATGATAAAATTCAAGAGCAAATCAGCAAAGAAAACTGACTGTTTTATTCATTACTGCGCTTATTGAGTTCCAGCTTGACGAATGAGTGAAACGTCGACACCAGTACGCTCTGCCGTTGTCAGGCGTCTCGTTTCGCTGTTCTTACCGCGTCATACAACCGATGGTCGCACCGTCTTTTTCTGTGCTCACAGCATAAACTTGTACCATAGCAGCCGTCAATAGCACGGCGGCGGCGAAGGGTCGGAAGGTGATAACGCAACAAAAGTTGCATTGAAGCATAGAGCTCAACTATGTTACTAAAAGCGATTGAAATAAATAGAGTCGGCGAGAAAGATTAGGTGAAATTATTTAGCTTTACACACGCCTTTACTTCGCTTGTGTAGCTTTCGGATCAACGTTTATTGATAGCTTTGTGGTGTGGACGCCGATTTTAACCTTAAAAAATGGGTTTATCCTGCCAGCCTGAGCTGCCGTCATATTTTTTATAAGGCATGCCAAGTGCATTGATCTTTTCTCTGGGCAATATTTATTACCTTGTTTCGATCTTTATAAGCTAAGCGTCGAATAACACTGCATATCGTCATACCTATACGTGCACACGTCACTGACTGCTTACGTTTTGCTTACGCCAAAAATATGCCGAATTCCCCGTGAATTTATGCAGTCGAGAATAGGGCCCCAGGCTTACAGTGAACTAGAATATTTTAATTGTGGCAAAAGCAAGGGCATTTTCAATGGGAGGCGCTGAGGTCCAACAACTGGAAATCCGCAAAGGGCACTGCTGTAGAATAGATGATGGAACAAAAAGTGTGGGGGATACAGACAGTTACCGCCTGCCACTCGTTCTTCATGGGTTCAAATGGTAGACTATGCTGAAGTTTTTTTTTGGTGTAGACTAACCTAAGTTCAAACTACTACAAAATACGTACACCAGATTTCTTTGATAAGCAGAGGCCTTAGCATAGCACGCCCCCTAGGCCTTACTCTGGTCACCACGGCTACTTCTGACGTAGGCAGAATATGGCGGCTTTATGCTCTCCCCTTATCTCTTTCTTGGCGCACCGCTGGTACCGCAGCAAGCTGTCTAGTTTACAGAAATTTCAAGAGGAGGGGACTGCTGAATTTAAGTGCAGCGTCATTAAACTCTCAATCGCAAGAAAATCCCCAAGAGATCTTGTCTGCTAAATTTTCCAACGAGATGGCCTGCGTTTTTCTGGCGATTCCTAACTTTCGCGGTTTCTGACCTCGAAAAAAAAGGAAGTGGACAATAGATGACGTGGTGTCCCGCTGAACCTCCTGCAAAGAATGTGGCACAGCGCACACACGCCTTTGTACTACTCGGCTCTTCCTACAGCATTCGAAGGTCTCTGTGACCTAGGCGATACCGGCCTCCGATTTCTTGTGATGTTCAATCATATACACATCATTGCCAATCTTGATGAGCACTGATATACGCATGGAGGAAAGGGCGAGGGAGCCGCCCAATTTTCTTTTGTGTCCTCGGGAGCGTACGAAAGTGCGCACTCCGGCTATCATATTATAGCCGCCAATAGGCTTTTCGGGTCAAGTCGACTTCTGTGTTCAGCGCAAGTATCAGGCATTTTACAATGCGCCTTAAAAACGAAAATAAATCAAACAATCACAAAGGTATGTAATGTAGGCCTACTGCACACCCACGTTGCCTTTATAAATTCAGCTGATAGCTTGAACGGGGGCTTGTGTGACACAGTCAGCCTCGCTATGCTGCTTTCCAGATTTCTATTTAATAATCATGTCAAATTTCTGCAGCATCGGACTCCAGTGTGCGAGATGTCCACAAGGTTTTTTCAAGTTTCCTAGCCAGAAGAGTGAGTGGTGATCGCTCACAACACTGAATGGCCGGCCGTATGTGTATGGACGGGATTTGCTTGTGACCCAAACAACCGCTAGACATTCTTTCTCGACTGTTGAATAGTTCATCTCCGCACGGGACAGAGACCTACTTGCGTAAGCAACCATTCTTTCGACTCCATCATGTAGCTGTATAAGAACGGCTCCCAGTCCGACGTTGCTTGCATCGGTATGAATGATCGTAGGAGCCTCTTCGTCAAAGTGGACTAGGACAGGTAGTGTCTGTAGGCGGTGTCTAAGTTCGTCGAAAGCGTCTTGCTGCTCGGCGGTCCACTGGAAAACAGCGTCATCCCGGGTAAGGTGAGTAAGTGGAGCGGCTATTCAGAAAAAAACTGCGATAAAGCGCCTGTAGTAGGAGCATAGTCCCAAAAACTGTCGAACAGCCCTTTTATCAACCGGAGTGGGAAACTTGGAAACAGCTGTAATTTTATCGGGATCTGGACGAACTCCATCACGGTTGACGACGTGACCTAGACGACTGACGACATGACCTTGCTTTTGCTTACTTTTTTTTTCGTTATCACGTTAGCCACCTTTTTGTTGCGGTTCCCCGCTGGTCATGGAGTGACTAGTAACGCGCACCACCCAGTTTGGAAGAGCGATCATCATCATCATCATAATCGTCGTCGTCATGATCTTCATTTATCATCTTTATTTTCCTTGGAAGGAGGAGGCGGGACAAAAAGTTGTAAAAACAGCTTGACAAGAGACGTGATCTATAAATTGACAACATGGCAGTTCACACATTTTTTATTTTAAACGGAGGAGTGCAGAAATTGGTAAGCACAAGATATTGAGGAAAGCGTGACACAATATATGATAATTACAAATAGCTGTACAAAATCTTTTGATGGTCTTTCCGACCATGTCATTATTACTGGAAACTTGATTTGCCCAGTGGTAGAAAGAATGTCAACTAACAAAATTATCAGGTGCTATAACCGAGGCAACTTTGATGGTATGAACTTAGCATTATCTTCCTTCTATGAGCAATTCATTGATGGGCATCTCCACCGCACGATTGAAGAAAACTGGCTGCTGTTAAAAAGTAAACTTCTTGGTCTAATTGACAAATTTATACCCGTACTAACGATGAGAACTCGAAGCACGGTTCCTTGGTTTACGCAGCAGCTCCGACGTTTGAACAATAAAAAAAAGCGTTTATATAAGCAGGCCGTCAAAAATGATAATTTACACTCTTGGAATAAATACAAAATATGTGATAAAGAATATCAATCATTACTAAAATCTACCCGCCGTCATTTTTTTAGCCATGATTTATCATTGATCCTTGCAAATAACCAACGCAGGTTCTGGCGAGTTGTAAACCCTAAAAGTAATCCAGACATTATCTTAAACGATGACAACGGCGTTTCAGTCCCCGATTCTGAATGCGCAGAGCAGCTAAATCAGGCTTTTTCAAGTGTTTTTAAAAGAGAGGATGTTTCATCCGCTCCCATTTTAAATAGTTCATACGCTACAACAATGCCGGATATTACTATCAGTGAAGCCGGTATTTTGTGCCTTCTTCAGAAACTGAAAATCTCTACAACAGCCGACAATAATGGCTTTAATAATAAAATCCTTAAAGGCATATCATTGAGCATCAGTCCCTTCTTAAGCGCTCTGTTTTCACAATCGTTATCTACCGGAACTGCACCTCAAGACTGGCTAACAGCTAAGGTTGTCCCTTTCTTCAAATCTGTTGACCGCTCTTCCCCGCTGAATTACAGGCCCATTTCCCTAACTAATACCATATGTAAACTCATGGAACATGTCGTACACAGTCAAGTCATAAACTATTTGGAAAAACATAGCGTCATTTCTAATTGTCAGCACGGTTTTCGTAAGGGTTATTCCTGCGACACCCAACTTGCCGGTTTTGTTCACGATCTTCACAAATCCATGGATGCCGGATGCCAGGTCGACGCGGTTTTTTTGGATTTCGCTAAAGCTTTCGATCGCGTTCCTCACCACAGATTAATTCTGAAACTAGCACAACTTAACCTTCACCCGGACGTTCTTAGATGGATTGAAGCTTTCCTATCCTCCAGGTCCCAATTCACCTTTGCTATGAATGCAAATTCTTCCTCTGTTCCGGTAACTTCTGGCGTCCCCCAGGGTAGCGTCCTTGGTCCTCTCCTTTTCCTTGTCTATGTTAATGATCTTCCCAACCCTGTATCTTCTCAAGTTAGACTGTTTGCAGATGACTGCGTAATATATCGTACCATTTCCTCTGATTCCGACCGTTCTACCTTGCAATCTGATCTGGACAAAATTAACCTCTGGTGTTCAACCTGGCTTATGTCACTAAACGTTTCTAAAACTAAGTTTATGTCCTTTACTAACGCTACTAACCGTATTCCCACTTAGTACTTCTTGAATAATGCGCCACTTGAGTTCACATCTTCTTACAAGTACCTTGGCCTTCACTTTCAGCAGGATCTAACATGGCAGCATCACGTCGAACTTACTCTTGCAAGCACTAACCGTTCGCTTGGGTTGCTAAAACGTAATTTAAAACATGGCTCCATCACAGTTAAAAAAGATTGCTTTCACCACTTTAATTCGCCCTAAATTGGAGTATGCTAGCGCCATTTGGGATCCTCATCAAGCCTACATCGTATCAAATATTGAATCCGTGCAAAACCGTGCTGCTCGGTTTATTTACTCTGATTATTCTTCCTTTTCCAGCGTCACTAACTTGAAAAACCGTGCTGAACTAGTTGATTTGGCACTGCGCCGGAAACATGCGCGCTTATCACTTTTTCACAAGCTTTATAACCACCCGTCACTGCGTGAAAGTTTTTTTGAAAGCCCCTCTGCTCTCTTTCCACGACGCGATCACCCCAATAAAGTTAAACGCCCACAATGTCATTTACTTCGTTTCGCACAATCATTCATACCGCGCACCATTGTTGAGTGGAATGACTTGCCAGCACATGTTGCCACCGAAAAAGATTCTAATAAATTCTTGCAGCTCTTGCACACTACGGTCACTAACTAGAATTTTTTTTCTGTAGTTTTTACCTCTAGCATAAATTTTGGCAGTAGCTTGCATACGCTGCTCTTGCTGCCGGCTATTTCTGCATACGCTGCCACTTGTTATGTTCTCTGTTCTTTGTTTTTGCGTTATATTGTTTTCTTTTTCAGCCAATATTGTGGGCGCAATAGTGTCAAGCAAATTCTTGAGGTCTTGCGAGTCATGTTCCCAATTTATCTGATTGTTTAACGATTGTACAACGCGGTATGGCTGTAGGTTGTATTTATTGTTTCTTCCCTTCGTTGCGACTAATTACTGGTTATAATGCGTTTTGTATTTTTGTTAGTAATTTTGTATAATGTTGTCTTGCCCCCCTCCCCCCTATGTAATACCCTCGCGAGAGGGCCTTTAGGGGTACACTGAATGAATGAATGAAAATATAAGTTTTCATATATTTTTATTTCTTGCTATGTAATTATACCGAAAAGTGTTCTCAAAAATCCGTTGGTGCTATAAGATACATGTTGCTAAGCCTAATTGCATTGCTGGTTTTTTCAAAATGGGTCAAAATGGTCTTTGAATAATTGGTTTAAAAAACCTGGCAAGGTATGATACAGCGACTGTTAGTCATAGTACCTCGATAGTACATCCATGTTTCTTTATGTCGTGTTTGTCGACTGTGGCGATTCTCTCTCAAATTAGACAGAGTTAATATAAAGTCATCGTTGCACTTGACAAAACGATTCTGTATTTGTAAAGTTTTATATTTGTACAGACAAAAAATAGGAAGAACGCTGAGCGGCGTTCCACATAGGCGGCGGACGGGTAAACACAGCAGCTTCCGCTACTAGACGCTGCCCTTTCGAGGCGCCAGCTATTGGCGATCATTAGCGCCATGACGCACTACTTCGCTTCACCTCTCCTAAACGGCAGCACCACCTGAATGTACAACTTAGAGGGAAGGACATAAGGCGCGTTCGTACAACTACCCGGTCATGACTTCATGGCTCAGCAGCCCATGTAAGACTATAGGATGGGGGCAGGACATACAGATGTAAATGCCCGGCCGGTACGCGAAAACTTCATTCAAAGTATGGTGCAAATGAGAGAACTGTACAGTATTCATAGCCATCCGCTTGACTCAGTGGCAATGTTAAACGACCTCGCTTCTTTGAAAAGATTTTAGTGCGACAATCATCAGCCGGGTTTTGCCTGGCGGCTTTTAACCATTGTATGTACCTGTTGTTTGTGTATGTCTAAAGAGGCATTAAATTAAAATGTAAAAGACTTCATGGCTCAGTCGGTAGAGCGTTTCACTCCTCCCGTTGCGGCCAGAGTAATCGTGGGCTTGAAACCTAGCGTCGCCGCGCCAATGGAACTTTTTCTGGCGTCATATCCGTGATAGATATGACGTATCTGAGGTTTGTGTACCCCGGCATAAAACACTTTCCTGTTAAAATAGGAATAATCTTTTATTTTGAGAAAAGATCCCCAGTGGCAGGAAGAAAATGTACATTGGTAAGGTATCCAATGGCTAATTTTTGTAACATCTGTATTCTTATATTTGTAACTACCGTAGTGCACCATACAGCACTGCAATATTGAATAGGTGAAACAACTAAGGAATTCCACAATAAAGCTTCCCTTTCGTTGGAATAATGTTTGTCAATCGCGCAATAGCACCAACTGCCGATGAAATTCCACAAGTTCTGGAATTTGGCTTTTCTGAGAGGCGAAAAGCAAAAAAGCCCGTGTGTTTGATATTTCGGCACACGTTAAAGATCACCAGGTGGTCAAAATAAATCCGGAGCCCTCACCTACGGCGCGCCTCATCGACTGCGTAGCGTCGGCACGTTTAGATTTTAGATTACTCGAAAATTTTAAGACTATTCACGACAAGCATCAGCCCGTTTCTGGGGTGTTCTACGAAGTTTGGCTACGGCCGCGCACCGACGATATAAAGACATTTATCTCTTTGTGGAGCTTTGTCGTCAAAGCTTCCATTGTGAGCCACACAACCCCGCCCAACCTTCCCTTTCCCAAATGAGACTTCCACCGTCTCATTCAATAAATTGCTTTACTTGTACTATTGGGGGATATTTTTAGGTGCGTTGGTTATTTATAGCAAAACTTTGTATTCCTCAGTGATTGCGGCCGTCCCGTCACAAAAACTCACTGCAGGGCAGCCAGCTTCACACAATTGGTTTCACAATTGGTTTCACCTGGCGTCATCGCGTTATAAAGCCGACGTCTATCCGGTTGCGTCTTCCCGACACGCTCGAAGCACTTTGGGTTTTGCATTTTGTACTTTGACCTAGGTTTCACCGGAGAAAGCTTTCGGTTTTAACCATCATCTCTTAAGAAAGGGACTTCGCTCTTTTGTATCCGGAAAATTAAGTTTACTGCCATGGACGACCGGGGCTCCAACTAGGGTAATTAATGGAAGAATGGCTCGCCTTCCTGCTGACGGGAAATACGTCCCGCCAGCGTGATCCTCCGACATGTCCTCACAACTCTTGGATGGTGCTGCTTCTTTGGTATGCTTCTGTTTCTCCGGGGCCTCTTACTTTTCGCAGAAAATCGCCGACCGCAGCTTACCCTTGCAGGCTACGTTCTTCTCCTTAGTGTGCACGCTTTTCGTAGAAGCGCTGTCTGGCTCCCTCAAAATGCGGCCATCGTAAAAAAAGACAAAAATACGAAAAAAAGCATGTCTTGAGCAACATTGCACTAAGGCAGGGGTCGGCAACCTGTTGAGGTGGAGGGCCGAGTTGCATGAAGCCGACACCGTGGAGGTGCGGACGGCAAATGCGGACGGCAATACGGCGCACCTTTATGCACATTCAACGAACTTATTGCATAGTGTTTCAGCACGATTCTCGAACGTGACGACATTGGGATCGGTTAGCCTGCTAAGCTTCCCTAACTCTGCCGGAGCAGCAATAAAGACTTTCATATTTGCCGCCTTTGCGATCCTCTTATAGTTATGACAAATGTCGTGCATCTAAAGCGCTGGCCGGAAGTGACGTCGTGTGTCGGCAAGTATTCGTTTTTTTTATTTATCTATTTTTCCTGCTGTTAGCTTGTAAGGACCGACACAGTGTGGTAACTGGGCGCTGCTTCACGCTTTTCTTCAACTCGTTCCGCCACAAACCGCTTCTACTGTACATGCGGGTTCGTCAAATAACGCCCATATGAATTCGTCCTTTCCCTTAATACCTCGGTCATACGGCAAACCTAACGACATCTGGAGCGAATGACATTAGCCGTTAAGGCTTCTACTTCGGCGCTAAACGAGAATCCAGAGTGGTGTTCATCGTGGATGGTATTCGGGGATTAAAGGAGTTCAGGGAACACATTAGCTTCAGGTTCCATACCAAATGAGTAGCCTCGGCAGCAGTGGCCCTCCCCTAAACAATTACGTTTCGTAACAAACGGACGAGTGACTGGGTCAAAAATTGTCAGTGTATCACTTATCTGTTTTTCCTGCGTGTTGCTTTCATACATAAAACGCAAACGACGCATTCGCAAACATATTCGAAAAGCTCCGCCATCTTCGCTGCCCCCAAGATGCGTATTTCTTGCTTACTTCTCTCGGATTGTGATGTCTATGTCAATAAAAATAGTGGCACACCCTTTTTATTTAAAAAAAGCCTATTCTGATTGTTTTCAATACGTCAAAAAGTTTTAAAAAGAGTATAGGGACACGTAGATTATTATCATGCAATTCTTCAAGTTTGCAAATCGTACCTGCTATCATTGTATCACAAATTTGTCTTTCTCAGTGTCGATCCGCCCGCCCCCACCGGATGTCACTAATATTATTGTCATCCACTTTAAATTAAATTTTATTTGCCGCGTAACAGGGGTATCAGTTTGCAGGACCACGGAGGGAATAATAAGCTGGTGCAGGTGTCGGTCGCGGAACATTTTGCTCACAACATACCCACGCCGGAGATTGGCCGAGATTGGGTAGAATATGCGCACGCCTTGCTAAAAACGCACTCTCGTTTAAACTTTCCCGGGATTCATTATTTTTTCGAGCTAATTTAGAGGGTAACCTTCGCATTTTATACACTTGACGACTTTTGGAAGCAAACATGCGCTGCGATGTTTCTTGCCGCCGGTGGGTGCTTAAAACAGTGCTTGAAATCCTCAATTTCGTCTCCCTTTTATTGTCCCCCTTCTCATTCCGCCTGGATAACCAAAATACCGGAAGCGGAATAAAATCAATGTTTTAACAGTGCTAAAATACTTATTCGATTATGGAGATGCCATAGGTTCTTCTGTGATTCACGTATAACAATAACTGAAGTGCAGTATATTTGAAACGTACTCGGATAAGATATAAAAATAATGAATCCGGTGACTAGTTAGC
This sequence comes from Haemaphysalis longicornis, assembly GCF_048455015.1. Lineage (NCBI taxonomy): Eukaryota > Metazoa > Arthropoda > Arachnida > Ixodida > Ixodidae > Haemaphysalis > Haemaphysalis longicornis. The sequence goes on along the minus strand of NW_027526203.1, from coordinate 19,074,081 downwards.
GTGCTAGCAGAACCAGAAGTCTGCTGGCCTCGTTCCATCGATTAAAAAAATATCCGCTGGTGCCTGCCTTCAGAAACAGAAACAAGAAGAAAAAAAAAGAAGAAGACGAAGGCTGCAAACTCCGTTCAGGTGAGGCGATGCTTGCCAACTTTTTACGCGGGAGTGTTGATCGGAAGCTGATATCATTCTTAGAGGACAGCCCACTAGCTTCGTTCCTCTTCGCACATTGCAATATGTCACCGCATTTGCATGCTCTTTGCTTTGGCGGCAACAATTCAGTGAGTGACGAATTCTTACTAGAGGGGCTACTTCCGACCGCCTGCGGTGCCTATGAATTTTACGTATACAGAAACTTGTCCACATGCATTGGTCATCAACCAATCCACTGTTTTCTTGTTTTAAACCTCCAATCGCGCATTTACCGCAGCTACGAGAACATTGACACTTAGAAACAACGTACTATATTGGCGCCTAGCCTATATTGCGGCCACATTTTAGGCGTCCCCTGCTGTTGTTGAATGTAGGCGTAGTAATGCTTCATCTAGATTACCATATATTGCCTCGGGGTAGTTACGTGTTAGACATACAGCGTACGGGTGTGGTTAAAATGCGCCTTTCCAGTTCTTGGTTTTGTCGTATGTGTGCTTGTGCGTCCTACCACATCATAGTATTTTTTATGAGTTGTTGCCGCCGATACCACCGTAAATTCATCCATTGCTTGCAAAGCATGAGAGCACCTAAATGGTGCCTTCTCGCCGCCGTGCGAACTGCCAGACGTAAGTGGCGTCCAGAATAACACCTAACTTCTAACTTATCTCATACTCACGATTAGTACAAGACAAAGACAGTCGCCTTTGTATGATCAGCGCCTACTGCAATTTTTTGCTATTGAGTAGTTATTAATTGTAGTTTTGCTACTGATCCACCTGCTTTATATGTTCAGAAAATTGGGTAAAAGCGAAGCATTCGTACAATTTTGAGTCATAAGTTATCAGAAGATGCTAAATTTCTTCTTCGCATGAATCTCTAGGTGACACTCAAGCCTTTTTGGCCCTGGCTTCAGATCCTACGGCAAAGAGTCACCGCCTTTTCATTCATCCCCCAGCAGACCCATTTAGGCGCTATACTTGTAGATAGCGCATACATCATCCGACTCACTCGTAACAGTACTTTTCAGAACAATATATCGGATATCACAATAAAGGACCATGGCACCGCCCACTTTCTAATATTAATAGAAGGTGCTTTGTACCACCAAGTACAATGCTGCGACTCCACATTATCTTTAGTAAAGATTGGTGCCGGCCTAGTTGGCTAAACATGGTTCATGATATACCCAGCGCAATCCTACAAACGATCCACATGATCGGTTGTAACCATTGAAGTAATTAGTATGTCAGCCCACGCAAAAGGCAATATTAGGGCGCGAACGGTAAGAATGCGACACAGAGTAATGGGATCGATCTGACGTGGTGGCGCATGTTAACAAGAATTTTATACGTCCAGGCGCTGTGCCCTCATTATGTGTGCCGTATTTGCTATCATCATACTCCTCAAAAATGTCATCCACTGGTGCGCTCTTACCTTTCATGCTGAAGCCGTGAAGGGTGGAGACCTACGGCTGCTGTGTGTTCATTGTTTTCGGTGTTTCTGTCTTCCCACCCGACAGGAGCCGTTCTCAACTGCTCCACTCTCTGCGCTCTCCGAGAAAGGTGAGCCCTATAGACCTCTCTTCTTTCACGCTTATCTCTTCGGTTCGGCCTCCAGGCTCCACGCACCGTCCACTGGTCCTAGGTCACGAACGCGTCCTCCCATCTCTAGCGCGTGCTGCCCTGAGCCGGCGTAAGGTGATCACTCGATGTGAGCGAGCAGTTGCTTTCGAGTTGGTTAAATGCCTGCTAAAAGCCCCTAAGCGCTATGAAAATTATCGGTTCTCTCAGAACTCGCTCAAAAATGTCGTGAGGCTGACATGCCATCGCAACTTTAACTATCTTGTATGTGTTTTGGGCTCTACTCTAGGTCGTTCAAAAATTTCAGACATTAAACAAACTTACACGTTTTAAACGAAATCGTTTGGTTTTAACAAAAACTACAAGAACCTCTGTGCTCCTTTAGCGAATATTACTTAAAGACCTTTTCGGGAACAACGCGACTAATATTCGTTTCGCCGCCGCTCTTTCAGTTAAAATTAGAGTGGTCTCGTGTTAGCTCGCTAAAAATGTGCAAATCTTGCACCTAGCCCCATGCACTTCGCTTATTCTGAGGTTGCTGGGAAAAAAGAGACGACAAATATCACGCATACACAGCTTCCGGCACAGCCGACTAGAACAATCATTGTTTTAGAAGATGCGGGAAGACGTTGGTGCCTAGTAATCTTGTCAGTATGCCTAAGAACACCAACAAAGATTGGGCTCGGTGTCAGCAACGTGGAAAGAAACGACCGTCGTTGGCCGGTGCCATTCGGGTGGCACCATTCCTGCCATGACTTGTCCCTGGGCCCGTCGGGGTGCTGCGTTGATAACCTTCTCGGGGTATGCCAACACAGCGAAGGGGGGAGGGGTGCCGCCCAATTCAAATTGATTCAAATTTAGATTCAAATTGAGGCTTAACACGCCTCAACTTCTAAGAACCGTGAGGCACGCTTTAGTGGTGAGCTCTGGATTAACGTCTAATTGCCTACACGGGTGTTCCAAACATTTTCAAACACGCGGTCAATCCGGGGAGCGGCGTGTCGCGCGCACCCTCATTGCGCACCATGAAGGCTATGCAATCAATTATAAAGTGAGTAGCATTGTTGGACCGGAACTCCGTCAAAAGAAAAACGCGCCGCCACGTTCCCAGAGGGGATGCAACTGCTAGGAATAAAAAATGCACATTCATAAATAATACCTGCCCTTCAAACTAATAAATGTCAGTAACTCTTGCCCTGCCCTTTTTTGTGACTTTCCATACTAGTGTAGTTATTCTGCACTCTATAAATACGTAGCCAATCCGCATCCAGAGAAGACGCCACGAAACCCAAAATAACGCCTACGGCATGGCATGTAGATATGCTCATCTGTCTAACTTTTGACTGAGTAAACTGATCACGAACTTGCATTCGTTATATACCGGATGTAGGGTACCTGCTAGTACGCATTTGTTTCGATTAATAGTGCAGTAACTGCGCAGTGGCACCGTAAAAACACTAGGAAAATAAACAGTAAACAAGGTGTTTACAGGCCCAGCGTAAGTGCGCCAAACTCTTCAGAAGCCATAAACAGTCAGATGATTGAGCTAGGGCTTTCACAATTAGACACAGAAGTGCTGCACGGAACAAATTCAAATGCAAGCATAATAAGTGTAAAATAACGCAGCTTCCAAGATATCCATCGGACGTTGACAATTAGGGTTTCGGGTATCAACATACAGGTATCCACACCGGTTATTCATTTCCAGAGTAAATAACTACGCCTCCACGTGACCCGGGATGACTCATGAAGAGTTCTGCAATTTTGTTACCGGCCTTTTTCACCGCTTAAATTGAGCTTTCTCATCTTTTATCCTATCCTCTCACGGCTTATGGGATAATGCGCGGTCTGAATTCCGGTTACAAGTTACGTTGTAACCTTCACATTCGCACTTGCAGCTAAACGGACGCCGAACTCGCCGCTGTTGGTGCCAGCGTGTGCAGAAAGCTGATTCGCCCATGAATACAACTTCGTTCCATTCGTCCACGGTCTACTCCTCTGCCGCCAGTGCGAGCTCCAGTCGTTATGGCTTCTGGCGGCCGGCCGGGTGAGGTTTTTTGCGTTGCCACGTGACTCCCAATGCCTGTCTTCTTCTGCCTTCCGCATATTTAGTCACATGCCGTTAAAGTGACGTTACTAATGCATTTCCAGGGGGGAACGAAGTGTGCCACAGCAGGAGCGATGATCCGTCAGTAGTCCGATTCATCGGTCACTTTTGGACAGTGGGGCTCTTCGATTTGCCGTCTCGGACTCACCGCGGACTCCCCGAGAAGCAGTCCGGCATTCGATTTTTCCATGTATCCCTATGGCTTCGGGCAATACTCGGACTACCCGCGGACTATCCGCGGCGAGTCCGAGACTGTAAATCGAAGAGCCCCAGTGATTGCCCTCGGCTTGAATAGGTGATATCACCGTCGTCACGGCAGACCTGACAAATTCTACTTGGAGAAGTCCTTGCTCGCCCTGCGCGCCGAGAAAATTCGCGCGTAGCGCAGCTTTCAATGCAGAGTGGCCCGAGGGGCTGCCTTCTTCGATATGGCCATGCAGAACAAGTCACGTTTTATTCCCTTAATTGCTGTCACTGTACAATGGGCAGCACGGATAGAAGCACCTTATAGTGACCCGTTGCAGTAAACTGACAAAGCACAATGTGATATTTTGTTCTTGTTTTTCAAACAAATAAGCCATCGCACTTGGTTTTAGTACATGATACCAGCAGTGTGTTCATGACTCAACGACCTACAAGGATTCAATCATGCGTTTTACCTATATCATCGACTTGCTGAAACATAAGTTAGGATTTTCTTAATGTGATGACGGCAAAACGGCACCTGACCAACGTATTATATTGAAGCTGTAAGGAATACACCGAAATGTAAAAAAAAAACAGCGCGAACAAAACCTCCGCTAACATTCCTTCCTTCAGCCCAAAGTACTTATTTATTCAGTATGCATTTTCGCTGAATTCAAACTCATTTACGCGCCATAAATGGCCTTCTATCCAGTTTTTAAAGTGGAAGCTTTCTTGGTGGGACCGATGGCGTTCTGTTAAAAAATTCTAATGTATGTCCCCACAGACGTATTCGACAGCCGAAAAGCTCCGATAAGATCTCTGGGCACAGGTCGCGTGCGTGAAGCCGAGCTTCCATTCTGTGGAAACGGTTACTTGAAAATCGCGAAAAAGGAATGGTGCTAGCTAAAATAGTATACGCATCGATCATGAAGTAGGAGCGCAATATAATACCTCTCATCTCATGAACCACGTATCGGTGTACATTTACACCGTTCATAGATGCGTTCACTTAGCGCGGGGAAAGTCGTCGCAAGGGGTCGTTCTTCGATTGCGATTCGTGACTTTGAAGGCTTGATGATCGATTGACTCACTTTCCTTGGATTGTAAGACGCTTTCTCTCTTCTCCCAACTGTCTTTAAGAAGGGATGGTAAACTTTTTATTCATAGTAAACTGCACAAACTTACCTGAAGCAGTGCATGAGTGCTGACAAACATTATCCCCGCTTCGAACAGGACTCTTCCTCAACATCAGGCTGAATGGAAATGATTTTCATCTTGATCAAAATACGGTTACACCCTGAAGCTAAGAAGCCGCCTGCTTTCACTAAACGCTTATTTTGGGGCTCTTTTTGGCGCAATTTGGGGCATAATCACCAGCCGTAATGTACTCTGAATCGATAAAATGAGACGAAGGGGCACTGCAACAACAAAAAAAGAGGCTCAGACGTGGAGCTAGAGAAATTGGCGCTGTGGAAATTAGAGTGTTGTACTTATGCAGGTGCCAGACATCTAATTGTTTGCACATTGTTGCCAAATTATGCACAATCTTACAGCTGCGAAACGCTTCCACGATTTCCCCACCCACCAAGTTAAGAAATATGCTCTCCTGTACCAAGCTTTCCGGCAGCAGCTGGTTCGACACAGATGAGGCCGGAAAAATTAAACATCCCCAAGCCAGTCAAGGTTTGTAATCCAGGGAGAACTACGAGGCATTGGTTACAGCTGGCCGTAGGCATATGCACAATGGGAGGGGAGGGAGGCGATGTGCGCGCCCTAATCATCTAAAGGGTTCGAATTCTTCACTTTTACTGAGGCGGCCCTGCCTGTCTCACCATTGTTTTAAGCCCCCGCTTAGGGCTATGCAGGTTTTGGCGAAAATTGTGGCCCTTCATATCGCATTACGAAAACGGCACTCTCCACTATTAACAGCGGACAGCCGGAAACGCCATTCGGGCCATTATGAGAACCCCTTCATCATTTCACTTTCATTTTTGCCTCCATGGCTGGCTTTCTCGACCAATGCCTCATAGGAAGGTTGTTTCTCTACAGTATGTCTGCAGGAGACCAGGAATGTTAAAATCCAAAAATACGCCGACTATCGTTGGTATCATTTATCATGGCTAACAGAAGTCTGTTGAAGAAAAGGCAGGCATTCTCTGTTTTCTACCGTGCCGCGTATGTCATGGGGCGCAAGAGCATCAAAAGCGGCGTAAAACTTTGGAGAAAGAAGGAAACGCGATGCCGTTTATTTATTTATTTATTTATTTATTTATTTATTTATTTATTTATTTATTTATTTATTTATTTATTTATTCACTTGTTTATTGAAGTATATAAGTAATTCGAGTAATATTGCAAACATTATTTATTGTATAAAATTTATGTCAGGGGCGCTACGGTCAAATTTGGCTCCCCCTATGGGCAGCCATGCGGAGGCTTATACTACCGTTCAGAGAATCGGAGTTGCTCGATATAAGCCGATCGCGAAACTCTCCATAGGCCCCATGTATCAAAAGGCGGCCCGTGGGTGCCCCCCCCCCCTTCCAGCGCTGGGGCAAGCAGGGACAAGCACGGGAGAGTTGACGGGCCCATAGAGTTTCATACAAATATATACTAGAGGGAAATTTGTCGCTGCAGTCGCGGGCTGCCGCGGTGGCGCCATTGCTGCTAGCGACGTTCCTCCCCTGCTTGGCTTAGATAGCCATACGGCTTCTTTTTTGGCTTGAAGCCGAAATTAATGAAAAAAAAGTAACATTTTTTTTTTGTTCGTCGTACATTAAGCTTCTAAAAAACTACTGACATTTTGGAGGTTCAATTTTATGACAACACAAATTCCATAAACTATCTAAGGTAATATTGTTGCTTTTTTGCAGCCAGAGCCAACGTTTCAGCCTGTTCATGAGCCATGCCAAGGACAAGTGGAACGTATACCTGCCGGGTACATGACGGCACGCTCGCTGAAGCGCGGCTCCCCTAGACAGTGGCGCCAGATTTCCCTCTAGTATATATTAGTACGAAACTCTATGGGCGGTCCTGTGATTTGTCGGCAGAAAATTGCAGTAGTGGTCAAGTGCTTGCGGTTGCTGCCGTAAATCATAAAAATAAAAACCGAGGAAACACAAATATATATATATTGCCTAAGTTCTGTTTTCTAATTTAAAAAGCAAGAGTCATTTTATTAAATTTTGTTAATAACGAAATGTTAAGCAAAGTCCCGTTTTCGTACCCTAGGTGCCGGGCCGGTACACTTGCCCCTCAGCTTCCACAAAGCCCGTGGGCTCGCACCGCCCGGATTCTGAAGCGGAGTTTCGTAACTTTATAGTATGTCGAAGAACTCTGCAGTGAGCTAGAATATTCTACTTTACTTCACCTTGGTAGTGGCTGAAGCTACGAAAGCAGCATGGTCAGTGCCGTCTGGGCGATTTGCTTTGACGAAACTATAAGGGAGGTGAAATCGAGAACGTAACACGTAAATAGAGCTATCACTGCCTCACTCAATGACGCCACGAGTCTCACTTGGTGTTATCTTGCCGGCGCATGGTCTACGCCACTGACTGCGCGTAAACTGCCTGGGAGGGTGTATGCGCTCTGCTCCTGAGCGCGTGCTCGTTTCGCGCTTTCGTGTGATAATGTTGTTCCGTACAGTAGCCATGGGTCACGTTAGCTTTGCTACGGATTTATCGTTTATAACACAAAAATGGTGATACTAAGTGCTCAATAGGCTTACTCTTCGTCCCCTTTCGAGATAAATTCTGTTCCTGAATCACGCATGATCATTTGCTCGAAGGCTGGTGCACGCTACCGAAACTGACGTAGAACGAATGACAGGCCGCCTATGCTCACGCGGGGCTCCGAACCAGCCCCGCGGTGTAGTGTCTCTTTGCACACCAGTCCCTCCGTACTCACAAGACTTTTCAAAGCCGCCGCCTTCAACACTTGGCGCTGCAGAGCGCAGCGTGCGGTTACCGCTTTATCTTGCCCTGACGGCGTTCGATTTCGTCGTGCGCTTGTTTCTGCCTCCGGCCAGGGCCTTGTCATCGATGCCCGAGCTGACTCTGGTGTTGGCGCTGCTGGTCCTGTGCCTATCCGTGGCCGTGCATCACGGAGGGTCCTGGCGCGCCGACCAGCGAGGCCCTGTGCAGGGAAGGCCCGCCAGCTGCCGCATCTCGGGCCGTGGGCTCAGCTCCGACGAGAAGATGAGCCTGCTCAGGGCGCACAACGAGCTCCGGAGCAAGGTGGCCGTAGGACTCCTGCCGGGACTCAAGCCGGCTAGCAACATGCTCGAGCTGGTGAGACGCCCCGACTGGTCAAGCTGTTTCCCGTCTCGGCCAATACAGCTATCATAAAAAGAGCGGCGGCTGAACAGGATTCGCCTGATCGCTATGAGGAAAACAGCTCGACGGACCGGACACAAAGCTTGATTGTAGGGCTTGAGGCGCAGACGCAACGCAGGCGATGAGGCGCGCCGTAGGGGAGGGAATCTTGACCATCTGGGAATCTTTAACGTGCGCCGAAATCTCGTACACACGGATGTTTCAGGGGCTGCGGTGTCTCCTGTCGTCGTCGTAATCGTCTCATGCAGTTACGGCTATAAAACACCGGGAAACTGATTTACACCTTGCGTTAGAAAGTAACGCGTACTAAAAAACACCGGGACACTCGTTTATGCCTCGCGATAGAGCGCTACAGCAAAGTTGTGTACCTGTACACCCCAACGGTTTCACCTCTGTCGGCAAAAACGCCAAGGCACCACGAATACATTTATACACTGCATGCTTCGCCCCTCACCAGGTTTCAAGTTAGTGGAGATGGCCCGGGATTGTTTTGTTGTTTTTCGCCTCCATCAAAAGAGCGGCCACCGCGGCCGGGAATCGAACCCTCGTCGTCGTGCTCAGCAGCCCAACGCTTTAGCCACTGAGCCACCACGGCTGGTGGGTGGGGCACAAGAAAAATGATACAAACAAGTGCGCTGAGTTTACCTTAGAGTAAGTGTTTCTATTATTTCTCTTGTTTCCAGTCCGTCGGGAGGTTTTCATCGCTTGGATCATGTACAGTCGCAAGCTTTGTGACAGTAAACACGTGAAGCCGCACAGTAGAGGGGGGATTAAAAGAAATGCGAACGGAACGCACAGCCTCTGACGCATGCTGCACCGCCTGGCTGCACTGACAGTAAACTGCGCGCATGCGCACTTCTTCGAGAGCGTTTGAGAGCGTGGCCTACGTTTAATGGAAATGCTTGATCAAGAAGCGACCCCAGTCGTTTATTTTGAGGCGCCTTTCACGCTGTGTCGCCACTCAGCGGGATGATCGTTGAACGGCATCATGCTAGCGGCAATCAGCCTGCTGCGCGATTGGCTGCCGAATGTAGTAGATAACAAGATGCTCAGTGGCGACAGAGCACGGAATGGCGCCTCAACATAAGTTACCGGCGTCGCTTCTTTACCAAGCATTTCCCCTAACATTAGGCCGCACTCTCAAACGCCCTTAAAGAACTACGCATGCGCACAGTTTACTGACCGTGCAGCCAGACGGTACGGCATGCGTCAGAGGCTGTGTGCTCCGTCGTTTGTATTTCTTTTAATCCCCCCTGTACATGCAGAGCGGTCTAGCGATAGGTTGGGTAACTTTCGTAGTTCGTACATTTGGCGGATTCCCTGACCCTGACAACTATTGATTGTGCTGTTGTCTGCTTTGGTTAGCTACTTCAGATAAGTGAAAACGATTTCAGAGGATAGATGTACACCCGGCGTCAAAATAAGCCGGGGAACGCGAGCGCGTGGCAAAATGCATTGCCGCGACATCAGACGTTGCACTTCTGGTGTCGGGACATCGATGTGCGCGTGCGCGTCCAACCACGCTCGCTAGCCTGTCTCTTACTTCGCTTCAAACGGTAGCGCTGATCACATTCAGAGCTTGGCGCCAGGGGTCACTTTCTATGCTCAGCATGTCTTGCTCGCACACGCTTCAGCGGCCGAGGGTGAGAGTGAAGATGCGTTGCTCGCCCTGCCCTGCTATGACAGATAACTGATCTTGCCCGTCTCGCGGTGACAACATTGTGTCCCACATATGCTCTCCCACTTCAGTATTTCTAACAGCGACGCTGTTCTTGGGCTGGGCTTGACTACAGCGTGTTCTTGTATCGTTTTACGCTCCCACCGGAGTTCCCAGCAAAGCGTTTGTGTTTACAGGTAAAGCCGACTTTATGAAGATCGGCGGAAGCCTGGTCTTTGCAAGCTGGCCTCCCGACACTGCCTTTTGCGCAGCGAAGCATGGAAATCTACGGAGGCAGTATGATTAAATAAAACGGCTTTAACGCATGTGTTAATAAATGTATCCAAAAACAAGTTCTATGAAACTATGCTGATAGGACGATTATACCGCTATGCCGAGTTTAGTTGACTTGTCGTAATTAGGTAGTGAATTTGTAGATGTTGGAGAATTAGTTTGGTGTCATTATAATGCAATCTACGGAGAGAGATTGCCATGTATTGGAGAAAACGGTAGTAACGGCGGCTCCGCGCTGTTTCAGTAGATATCAATCATAATCGGTGCAACGAGTTTTAATGTTTTTTTCGTAAAACATGCAATTGGTTGTTAACTAAGAATGAGTACACAAACAGAACACGAACTGAAGCGAGAAATAATCTATTTTATGAAGGTGTGATGAGACTTCAACTTGCACACGTTCTGAAACAATTAAAAAAGGGGAAACGGGAGAAGAGTGCGGCGTGGTCCTTGGTCTGACAAAAAATTTACAAAAAATTCAGTGCCCTTCTACTCTGTGAAGAAGGATGACCATCAAAGCTGCGATGCCAAGCCTCAACGTGAGCTTTGACTGGGTCCAAGGTGTGCACGAAGCAAAACACGTTTGTTTGTAATTTGCGATTCAGCATACTTCCCGGTTAATTGACTGAATGAACTTTTGATTAACTAGAGTTTTCTTCCGGTGGACAAACATGGGGCTGTCCGTTTCCCTACCGTAAAATCATATATGTACTGACAGGGGACGAGAATTACACAATATTTACACTGTGAACCATGCAATTTTGGAAAAATATAAAACCCGGCTTTGTGTTAGATTCGTCTTAGCGGATAATTGTCATATAATTTGTTTCGGTATACATTCAATAAAACAAGCGTTACAGCCACTTTATGTAATGGTATTCCCTCCGAAGATTGACTTAACTGTTCAACAGTCGATGTGGGAAAGCCATCTTACAAAGATCAAGCTTACAACGATCCCCTTAATGTCTGCTTCACCTCCTAACACAAATGAATTGCTGGGAAGACATTTTAAGGAACAGCCCTTTGGCGCCTTTCTCTGGGCTCAGCCGCGTCGGCGTCGTCGTGACCGAGCGAATGATGTGAAGGCCGACGAGTGAAGGAAAGCAAAGGAGGAGAATGTCAAGAAATTGGGAGGGGAGTAGGTTCGCCGTGGTGGCGCCAAACAGCGCTCTCCGAAAGTGTGCGGTGGGGGAAGGAAAGGGGCAGTATGCTGTGCCCGCACGAGGCGCTCGACGCTTGGAGAAAACGTGAGGGGTACGTTCACGCGACAATGATATGCGCTCGCCTAATGCTATGTTCGGACTAAATACGTAACAGCAGTATCGTGCGCTATGGACGTAAAAAAGCGGCGTTTTACACAGTTCGGTTGGCTGAGACGTCAAATGACGTCATTACTTAAAGATATTACGACAATTCCGACAACACTCTGAACCCGGCCTAAGACGCAGTTCTTGTCAACATCTTGTCTACATTCTTGTCTACATTGCTCTATTGCCGGAGACGATCTGCTGGATCCTAGCCATAGACAGCTTTCCTGTAAAAAAATGCAGTATTTAAAACTAAGATAGCAGTCCCGTTTCCATGTATCCTTTGCCAAAGCAGCGCAGAGCGAGCAGCGCATCTTCACCCTCGCCCTCGGCCGCTGAAGCGGTGTGCGAGCAAGAGGGGTTGCCCAAAGAAAGTGGCCCCTGGCGTCAAGCGCTGAATGTGACAAGCGTTGCCGTTTGAAGCCAATGAAAAGACAGGCTAGCGAGTGTGGTTGGACGCGCACGCGCACATCGGTGTCTCGATACCAGATGTGCAACGTCAGATGTCGCGGCGATGCATTTTGCCACGCGCTCGCGTGCCCCCGGCCTATTTTGACGCCGGGTGTACAGCTAGGGGCGTTCCATTAAGCACGAAGCCCGGAGAATATATTCAAACGTTTGATTTTCGCTGCCTGATTGGGCGATAAGAATGCGTTATCCTCACGTCTTCCTATTTCCAAATGCCGTGACGTAACTACATTGCAGCAGGCAGGCGCGCGATAAAGCGCTTTCAGGGAGTGCGCCCGCTAACCGCGCCAACTGCGACAACACGCGAGTCTGTCACTAGAGCGCTCTACATGTGTTGAGCGGCACGCGCTCGCATGTTTACTGTTATAAAACTTTTGCCTGTACCAACCAGACCAAGCTTCAACACGTTTGAGATTCATCTGAAATCTCCGCACCTGTAGTGGAAGCAGGGTGCCTATTCATAGGAAAAATCGAAACCACAAGAAGCCGAATAGTGCATTTTGTTTTACAGGGCCACAAACAGCGTCAGAGGGTAATTGTAAGTGATTGGAAGCACTCGCTTTAGTCGGCAGTGATTCTTCGACTTAGCATAAACAATTGGAGGGGATATCCCATTCACGATGACCTACAGCGCGCAGGCGCGTGTCGGTAGGCGCTGAAACACCGTTCAGCAGGGCCCTGCTTCGCAGGGCGGAATGATAGGGAAGGAGGAAACAACGGTTACGGAGAATTAGAGAACGCTTGGCAGTTGTTATGATCAGGCAGTCTACGGGAAGCTCCAAAATGTATAGCCCAAGCGCAAGGCCTGTGGGGTGAAATTACGCTTTTACCGCGCCTGCCCGTCCTCCGAGCATCTTCGCGTTGCCTGCTGCGTTGGGCATCGCCAGCAAGCCGACTCTCGCCTCATTCTGTTCAAGCCACGAAATTTGGCTCCTAGTATACACGCGCGACATAACGATGCTACAGTACAAAAAGGCTTTCAAGCCGCAATTAAAATCTAGATCGTAGTGTGGGGCTCCCTTCACGAGCGGAATATCAATGAACTAAGCATTCTGCGTATATGCTCATACAGTGTAGGTGGTGATTCCGAAGGCTATCACAGTGGCGCGAGAATCCAGCATCTCACGCACACGCGTATTGCGGTTGTTCGCACGTTAAAATAGTACACACTCTTATCGACGTGATACTGGTGCCAAGATAGGCAATCGTCAGAGGTACTACAAATGGATAGCTCGCATGTGACGCCACTACTGCCGTTTCTCGAGTACTCCTCTCAGCTTCCCCATTGCTGCGGCAGATAGGCATGGTGGACAGCCTTTCACCACGCAAGCGGTGCTCTAACATGGCAGCTACGGTGACGTCAACACAAGCAATGCACAAACTTAAACTTAAGCCGTCTTGTTGCACGATGCAGAACTACGACGAATTTTAATAAGATTATCCCGTGCAGCAAGAGCGCGGCATTTGCAGCGAGCAGACTCTTGCAATGCTACGTAGGGTATTGAGTAAACCCGCCTTTAAAGAGTTAACCGAATAATTCAAGCTGTTGAGTACGCCGGCCGCATCCGTGACATGCGCTTTGCGCTCCCTTCGCTATGCATTGGTGCCGACAACGTCGATGTCGCATCACAATCCATGGTTTCTCGTCGATGCAGCCCCGTCGCGGTTGCTCAGTGGCTAAGGCGTTGCGCTGCTGAGCACGAGGACACGGGTTCGATTCCCTGCCGCTGTGGCCGCTCTTCTGATTTAGGCGAAAAGCATAAACGCCCGTGTGTACGAGATTTCGGAGCACGTTAAAGATCCCCGGGTGATCAAAATTAAGCCGGAGCCCTCCGCTACGGCGCGCCTCATCGCCTGCGTTGCGTCGGCGCGTTAAACCCTTCAATCAATCAATCAATCAATCAATCAATCAATCAATCAATCAATCAATCAGTCAGTCAGTCAGTCAGTCAGTCAGTCAGTTAATCAATCAATCAATCAATCACAATCAATCAATCAATCAATCACAATTATTAATTAATAATTTAATTAATTAATTAATTAATTAATTGATAATTCGATTAAATAATCAATCAATCAATCAATCAATCGTTGATTCCATCTTGCAGCGTTACAATTATTTGAAGGGCCTCTGCAACACTTCCGATACACTATTTCACTCTTTCCTACGCCTGTGGAAGCATTGCGAAAGCTATAGTTTTAGGAGGCACAGAGCGGCACTGCGTGATTTGCTCGTAGCAGCAGATACGGCTTCCGTTTCTGCTTTGTTTTTGTGGCTTTCTTTTTGAAGTGGCTATCGAATGCGTTCATTGTGGCAGCTGAGGAAAAACCGGTCAATAGCAACTATGTCGCCTTAATAACGTCATTCGAGCGGTCGAAGAACGCCAAGAACAAGAAAGAGAGAAAAATCTTTTGAACGAGTTCCTAGTTTATCTGATGGGCGTAGAGCAGTAATTTTTGGCTGAGGTACTGCGACCCAGTAATATAAGTACTGGGTGTATTGGTTGACTACCTTCTGAAAGTATGGGATTTAGAAAAAAGTTGGAAAAACCGTTGCAGGGTCGCTTAAGGCGAAAGCTTTCTTAGTGGGACCGATGGCGTCCTGTCAAAAAACTAATGTATTTCCCCATAGACCGGTTGTTCGACCGAGAAGCTCTGATAGGATATCTGGACACACGGCGCGTGTGTGAAACCTAACTTCCATTTAGTTAAAACGGTTACTTCAAAATCGCGAAAACGGAACGGTTCTAGATAAGAAAGTACGCGAATCTATCATGAAGAAGGGGGACAATAGTATACGTTAATCTCGTAAACTATGCATCGGTATGCATTTAGATCGTTCGTAGATGGGTTTAACTAGTGCGCAAAAAACCATCGAATTGGTTTGTTTTTCGTTTGCGATTTGGGTATTTGTCAGTTTGAAGGTCGATCGGACGCGCTTTCAGCGAAGCTTTGTCGCACTTTTAGCTTTAGCGCTTCCCTCAACTTTCTTAGGAAGGGGTGGTATTTGTTTTTTCATTTATTTTCTACTGAACACACGTTTTAACTACTTACTCACCTACCAGTGCCCAGTCAATCGTACAATGGTATAGAGTTCCGTCACTGCAAGCGAATTGGAGTTAGCAGACAACGAGCGTACGCTCCGATTGCGCGATGCGCACGGTGAAATTTTAACGTCACCCAACACGCACTGCATATGCACGATGCTTCGCAGAACCCGGTAATGTGACCGTACTAGTACCAACTTCTATGCTATGCTATGTCATGTCCACCCTAAGAACTGATAAACGTTCTAGCGGCCCGAGTGAAATGGAAAGTTTGGTCGTTCTCACATTCCCCAGCACACCGTGTGCAACACTCTATATGTTGCTTGGTAGCGATGTTTAGTAGTACGTTTCGTGAAAGGATACCTCAACGATAAGAACGCTGTACCGCATGCAAGGTGAAGTGCTCGAGTCGGCTGGGTGTTTGCCATACGTTACGAAGAAACGCCAAACAGGCAAACGGGAATATAAAACAATTGGAAAGAGGGCCTAAGGCGTACTGAATGGTGTGGGAACGGTTGCTCTAAATTTTTGGCTTTCCGGTGCTCAGCGACCATGGCTTTGTCATCAAACCTACGGGCGAAAACCTAGGTGCGCCAGCAAGAGTAACGTTATACCGAGATTGAGGGTGAAAACCCACCGCCACTCATCAACCGGCAACGGCCAAGCAGCGAAAGAGCAAAAAGCAGGAGCACCCCCAATCCCGCTCCTTTTTTTTCCTCGCGGAGTCCTGGTAACTGGAAGCAGTCCACTAAGCAGTCAGTTATTGTGAGGGCTCCATCAACCGTTCTCATTAGCACAGATTCCTTGTCATGCTGTCGGTAGGTGGTTACGAAGAAAAGAATTCGCGGTCATTAAAAAGAAAACAGCAAGCTTCCTATCTCACACGCCGTGAGTGAGAGACGCGGTATCAGCGAAATTGCTTAAAAATCTGTACAGAGAAATAATTTTCGAAGTTTAGAGTGGTGACAGTGATTTATGCAGGTATATGGGGAATATTTGTGCTACTTGAAATTTTCGAATAACATCGTCTTGTTTAGTGATTCTGCAGAAGACCAGCAAAATGGCCGGTGGTTGTCTTAAGAAAGCCGCAGTGGTCGAAGATTATTACCACTAAATCTAAGAAAATATTAGACAACCAACCAAATGCCAGCCCATCACCACTGGTTATGAAATGCTTGAAGAGATGGATTAATTAAATTGTATTGGACCAGTTGTCAGGACTTACGCACTGCTGTGGTTAAGACACCGGTTAGATCCCAGCCGCGGTGATCGTTTTTGTGAGGCAGACGCAAAAATAAACGAATATGCCCGCATGTCGAAATTTCTTCTACGTCCGTTAAATAAAGATCCCAAGGTAGTCAAAATTTTGGCGCGCCTTCATTATGGCCCCCAGCTGTTGTTTCAGCGGTGCAGCACCCATAGTTCATTCAGGCCTCGGCTACGGCAAAAAAGTCGGGCGTGGTATCAGTAGCATGTAGTGTGCGTTCCAGAAGTACCTCTTAGTAACAAATAGCAGGTTACCTCGGTCATAAAGATAATAGTCCACAACCAACATGTACTTGTGCGACGAACTTCGTGAGCACTAACTTAGGTCTTGCTAAGCGCTTTCAAAGGAAGTTTGTCATTCAAACAACAATGAAAAGAAATATTCCGAGATAGAGTACAATCTTGCTCTCACCTAGCGAGTTCATCTTTGTAAAACATCAGCGCTTCAGCGCAACCTCATTGGGGACTCCAGAAGACATACAGTACCGACACAGAAATCCGATGTAACATACTACATGCTAACGCTTGTCCGTATAGTTACTCTGTCTTCCGTAGTTTTAGGATATTCGCTCTGTATAATCCTGACGATTACCAAAAAAAATTTTATTTGCTTAGGGCTCAGTGATAGGAAACGATCGTCGTGAATAGGAAACGAACTCGGGTCGCAGGCACTAGTTGACTTGTAGCCCACTAGTAGAAGTGTAGCCCAAGTTCAGAGAGAAGGAGTCGAGTTGAGTAGGGAATGGTATGTGGAGGGCAAACAAGAGGGGAACTGTCCAAGTAACAAAGGCTGCAAAGGGATGAAACGCATGAAACGGGGTAATAGAAATGGGAAGTTTATGGGACAAGCCTCTACCTCGCAGTGGTCATGATAAGGCAGGTACTGATAATGACAGACAATGTTTCCTCCGAATTTAAAATTTCGGACCACCCGCCGCGGTGGCTCAGTGGCTAAGGCGTTGTGCTGCTGAGCACGAGGTCATGGGTTCGAGTTCCGGCTGCGGTGGCCGCTTGTCTGATGGAGGCGAAAAGCAAAAACTCCCGTGTGTACGAGATTTCGTCGCACGTTAAAGATCCCCGTTCAAAATTAATCCGGAGTCCTCTACTACAGCGCGCCACATCGCCTGCGTCTCGTAGGCGCGTTAAACCCCCTACAATAAATCAAACCTTCGGACCCACCGCAGTGGCGCAGTGGCTAAAGCGTGATGCTGCTGAGACCAAGGGCAAGGGTTCGATCCCGGACGCCGTGGCTGGTCTTATGATGTAAGCGAAAATCCAACACGCCAGTGTATCGAGATATAGGCGCACGCTGATTTTATCCTGGTGATTAAAATTAATCCGGAGCCCTCCACTGCGGCGCCCCTCATACCCCAGCTCTAGCTTCGGCCCCACAATCAATGAAACGATTTAAAGTCTAGGGAGTGCTACAGCCGGAAGTTAAGAATACCGAATTTTAAAGACGCTTGTCATTCCTGAGCTGCCGAAACGCAGAAAATCTGTCTGTCTGTGACTGTCTGCCTGTGTCTGTTTTTGTCTGTATGTCTCTCTCTCTCTCTCTCTCTCTCTCTCTCTCTCTCTCTCTCTCTCTCTCTCTCTGTCAGTTTGTGTCTGTCCATGTGTCTGCCTGCATTTCTGTGTCTGTCTGTCACTACATTCAACCAATCACCCAGCCACAAAACTTGCAATAATGATTGACCACGAGGTCATCATCATCAGCATCCTGTATACGCCCACCGCAGGGCAAAGGCCTTTCTCATAAATCTCCAATTATCGTGGTCCTCCGCTAACTGCGACCAATTTATCCCCTCAAACTTCTTGCTCTCATCTGCCCACCTCACTTTCTGCCACCCCCTGCCACGTGTTTTCTCTAAGGATTCACTCTGTTACATCATTCCCAACTTCTAAAGCTGTTGTCATCGCGAATATATGTCCACATTATTTAGCGCAGGGGAAGGCTTCTGCATATTTGAGGCGAAACATAATTGCATAACATAGAAAACCAGCGTTCTTCTACTGATAATAAACGTTTGATTGGTAGTTACGAAAGAAATTAAAAAACAACGCTTTAAAACCGGCGTTGGAGATGCAAGGCAAAAGAAACAAAGACAAAAGAGCTGAAGCTGCATCTTGATGTGGGCCAAGACGTAAGAAACAAACGTCCCAGAAGATAATGCGCAAGTAGTGTGAACACGGGAGAATTTAATTTATTTGAATTTATTTACGCAAAAATTTATTTCATTCATCATAGTAGGAGCAAGAAGAAAGAGGAATACGACGAGAGGGAGGAGGAGACAAAGAAGACGTGGTATCGTCTTTTGATGTTTGCAGCGAAGAAAGCTGCTACGCGGCCATTTTTTTATTTGAATGCAAATGCAAGGAAGTTGTGCACAAAAAGCACTTGTTCGGTATCTGAGTCACCCGCGTCGAAGGCGTTTACGTCAAGCAGTTGTGGCGTAAAGCACTTTAGAGCGGTAAGTACTCTCCCCAGCCGAAAGGCGTTGTTTCAGCGTACATGGGTACAATATGACCCGTGTGGGCGGACTGGGTCGGGTCTTGTCCAGTTGACCTAGCTTTATGTGCCCGGAGTCACGTACAGCCTGCATCACTTCTGCGCACTGCCAAAAAATCATTCGCCGAAGTTACTAATGGCCTCGTGGTGTGTTAAATTCAATATCACATTTGAAGGGACGCCGTCGTCCTTGGCGTCAGTTAGGAATAGTCACAGAATACGATGTGAGCTGCGTCGAGGCTACCGCGCTCGAGCACTGCTACAGTGAAGCAAGCGAGGGTATTAAAATTGGCTACAGATATGTGGTAGCGCTAGAGCACAACTTTTTCCCACAGCTCGCGTGATGAGGGACTGTTGATGGCAAGCATCAACAGGCTTACCGGAGACACCTTTCAGCGCTATTAATGTGTTACAACTTGTCAGATACCTTTGCGGCCTACTGACATTAGCCCACCATCTCTTACAGAAATGGGACGACGAGTTGGCCGCAGTGGCCGAGGCGCACGCCAGCCAGTGTAGCACTTCTCAACACGAAGAGCGCGGTGAAAGGAAAATTCGTGAGTTTACGCCGGTGTATTTTCTGACGGTTTTATAAAAGACTGCCTGCTCGATGCATCAAGCAAAACTACGGCCCCTGAACATTTCGCAAAATTAACTGAGTTGTTTCTGCAGGTGCCATGATTTGAGCATAACGTCTTTTCCTCAGACGCCTATAACCAAGATACAGGGGTATAGCGAGTCTTTCTGTTAAGCGTCAATTTCATTGGAAAAAACAAACGTTGCTTTTGTGCTTGCGGGGATAGGGATATTCCAAAGAATTACTGACCCGAAAACAGATGACGTACTGCATGACAAAACCATTGTTAGCCTCTAATCGCTGCTGTCGCGGTTGTTACTCCTGCGTTGTTCGCCGGATGCATGTTGGCGCGGGCTCGCCGATGCGGGCAGAGGTGAAGCTCCTATAGTGATGAGTCGTTGAGCGGGTGTGCACTCTTCGCGTGGCTATCAAAACTTCGGAAAGCGCAGTGCAAGGTGAGTCGCGTGCTGTGACAACTATTTTGGACAAGGACACCACAACATAAAGAACGAGGCTTCACGATTGGGAAGTGTCCGTTGGAATGTCTGCCACGACTGCAACGAAACACGACGTCGCAATGCACAATTAGCGCGGAGGCGTCACGCTGTTGAGACACCTGCTGAACGCGTTGCTCGCTAGGAAGCCGTTCGCTTACCGATGCGCGTATAGGCCTTCTACAGAATCGCCCGAGAACAGAGGCTCCGCGTGCACGTGGTTCTGGGCTGGAGGCATAAGCGTCGGCAGGAGAGTGCAAAAAGAGCACTTGCCCCCCCCCCCCCCCCCCCCCCCAGCCACAACCAGAACAATTCCTCCTCTTAACCCCGCCCTCTCCCGGGTTTGCTTTCATCGGGTTCGCAATGGGTTTGCTTTCCTCAAGACAAAATCCTGCCGACTCTCATGGCTGCAGGTTCCCTCATCGTTCCGATTTCTGTTACTCCTGAGAGTTTCTTTTTTTTCTTTATTGTCTGTCTTTGACAGTAACACGAGACACCAGGTACAATGAAAAACAAAAATCAACAGTAATGCCGCCATGCCATCAAGGGCCGGCGTTGTCTATTAAAATTCCCTAAGCGCAGTTATGGGTTCAATCTTTGACAACCACTCAGGTGGAGATTGTTCGCTCTCTCAATTTCAAGGAATTGCGAGGCACTTTCCCGAAAATGCTGGGGCGTCGGTTACGCGTTTACATCAAAATGAAGCCAATCCATGACCGAACGCCAAATACTGTGCAGGCCCAACAACATGACACTGTCAAATGGCACCCAGTCTTCTCTATCTATGCGCAAGAGGCGTATTCCATGTGGGCTGAGTGGAAAATATTCGTAACATTTGCTCAAAATAACTCACCCGCTGTGGTACCGCAATGGCTAAGGCGTTGTGGCTGTGCGATGATTCCGTCGGTGTCGATTTGTCGATTTACGCCGTATTTAGGCGTGAATATTTTGGCTTTTCTTTGTTCGAAAGAGTCGTAAAACCGAATGGGCGCACTTGGCTTTAGGTAAAAACGAATTCCCACTCGACTGAGCGTAACTGAAGGCGCGGCAAAGCCGCGTGCTCTGGAGCCTTCAGATGAACAATGCAAACGATCCAGAGTTCAATTCAAGATTGCTGTATTTACACGAATGTTCAAATAGCCGCAACTAGGGGAACGCGAAAACATAGAAAACTTAGTAATTTATCCAGTAAATGAAGGCGGGGCGCCCTCAGTCACATAACCACGCGTGTTACGCATTGACGCCACCCGGTGCGTAGTCCTTGAAACGCGGAGTTTGCACAAATCAGGTGGCGTTCGAATTGTGTTCGCTCCCCTGTCGCAAACCCTTTACCTTGCTTTTATTTCCTGCACTTTAGTGAGGTGGAAAAATGCGGCCTAGTCGAAATTCGAAGAACAATTCTCAACAGCTCCATGTTTTCATTACAACAAAACTTACTTTCCCCTCATCCTTTCTGTATTATACGTCATCTCCACAGTAGTGAGATGTTTGGGAAGCTCACCCAAAGTCGCGACGGTGAAATGGCCACCGGTATGACGCGGTTCACGATTTCTACTGCGGAAACTTCAGGAATTCCGTAGTTTCGTTGGGGGAATCAGAGAGAACCCCTACAGAAAAGGGCAACTCGGTGGGTACCGCAAACGGATATTGTAGGCGATAGCTTAGATAAGACCGTTCCAACGAGGGCGCCGCCATCTTGCGTGCGCACCGCCCTCTGATGGCTGGCCGATTCGCTGGCTTGGGCGTTTGCTCCGCGCCGCATGGGCGCCAGCGGCGGCTCGATGAATTTTTCGTTGTAGCGTGTTGTACGTTCTTTTCCGTAATATACTTTACGCAGGAAAGTTGTTGCATAAGACCCGTTTAAGCGATCTGGCTTAAATTGACGGCTTTTTGGGCCGTGGTGGAAATGAAATTCGCCTCGAGGTAGCGTTGTCCACGGTGGGTAGACGATGCCGTGTCCAACATATGTTTACAATACTTCGTCACAATTTTTTGTTTGTTTGCGTGTGTGTTTCCGGGATCTCGTATAGCGGGTATTTTGATCGCTTTACTGCAAAAACTGATGTTTGCTAAAACGATCTAACCGTGACAGGCTCGGCGCCCATGGGCAACAAGCAGAAGCGCATGTCAGTGTAACAGAATTCTGGCTTCATATCTCTGCAGAGTGTAATACAGGTAATTTTGGGTGAACTTAGTGTTTGGCATATTACATAATTTGTATTAAATCTTATCGATATATCAACGCCTCATCCTCAGGAAACACTGCCGCCAACTATAAACAAAACTTTCTTTCTAGATTTTCAAGCTGCTCTGCAGCACAATTTAGCCGTGCAACTAATGTTCAACATAAACAAAATAAACGGCACAGCTCCTGGAGAGCGTCATATAAGGTCTTATTACGCGTCCGCCGTTGGGCAACCACACAAGCGTTCGCTTTTGCGTTGCTTAGTTTGGTGTTGCCGACAAAGAGACATCACATTTGGGTAATAGACTGAACTCTTGGCAGGCGTAAGTGAGTGAGTGAACGACTTTATTTTGCCAGAGTCGGGAATTGGGGCAGAAGGGAGGTGGAATCCCCTTCAGTAGCCCCCTTTCCCCTCAGATTGGCTCGGAAAAGGGACAACCTAAGGAGTTAGCAGTCACTGTAAAAATCACCAAGGTCAGCCCACGTAATACTTGGAGCTGGGTATGCCGCAATGTGACCGCAGCAACGGTGCAGATGGAACTAATACCATCTGCGGCACATGCAAGTTTCAGTAACCCATTTTAGTTTGGAAAGGAGAAAAAAGTTTATGCCACTACTCCAAAGTATGTGTGCAGAAAGAGCTCGGCAGAAAGAACATTGCCAAAAATCATGTGGGGTTTAAAGTGCGCAACTCACAAGCTACTAGTGTGGCTCATTTATTAGCAACATTTCATTAAAATATTGCGTAAATTACTCATAAACCCTCATGCGCGATGCCTACAAAGGGTACTCAAGGCAAAGCAGCAGCCGTGCCAGGCCCGCCGGGATCGGGCTCGCGTTCGGCCGGTCAGACGCAGCCCACAAGCGAGCGACACAAGGGATGGCATTGACGGCAGTGTCTGTTTTTTCTTGACGCTGTCACCTACACTACCTGTTTTCTGTATGCATTCAATCACGTTTTTCGCGCCGCTTGTCGCTGTCGCTGCATGCGGTTTTTACAGCGACGTCCTGCTTTACACGTGACAGCGCCCCACTTCGAAGCTGTGTTCGAGAACCTATCTGGTATTTTGGAGAGAGCCACGAAAAATATAAAACCACTAAAATTGCCTGTGCGCTGGCACGTCATCCCGCCGGCCAGCGACAAAAGCACGCATTTCTTTAAACAGGCACGATTGCAAGTGCGTACGCTAAGAGGCGGCCGCATTTTTAACGAAGGTCCCTCACCAGTGAACGCGCGTGAAAGCGATAACGCTTCGAATTCACAGCTCTCGGTGTAACATACAATGTTTTGTTAAATTTTCGCACCATTAAAAAAACGTAATTTCTCTTTAGATTTTTGTTGCTCCGCTTGGCATGTATTACTTAACCGGGTGCGCGATTGCTTTCGTGGGAAACTTAATACATCCACGTCTTAGACCTTGTACAGTTTCGGTGGACAAAATAAAAGCAGTATGAAGAACAAAGTTTTTATCTTTCCCAGTCCCGTAACCAATGCCAACACAAGAAAATGTCAATGCCAATGCCAACACAAAAAAACAAGAAAACGCCAACAGAAAACGGAC
Organism: Haemaphysalis longicornis; assembly: GCF_048455015.1. Classification (NCBI taxonomy): domain Eukaryota; kingdom Metazoa; phylum Arthropoda; class Arachnida; order Ixodida; family Ixodidae; genus Haemaphysalis; species Haemaphysalis longicornis. The sequence continues at coordinate 19,050,358 of NW_027526203.1, read as the reverse complement.
CACAGCGCTCCAGTAAGCACCAATATTTCAATGCAATGCCCTAAATGAAATTCGGCGAGGCCTGCTGACAAGACTGCAGCATGAATAAAATTAAACTTCTGCAGAATAAATACACTTTGAACTGGGTTTCCGAGTGCTAGTGTTGAATCCGGATTATGACACTAGCGAGCCTGTACTCCGCGCTCAACCTTGGGACCCAAGCCCAGAGAGGCTGCCACTCCGCTATCAGGCAGACGGAGAGCGGAAGTGTGACCCGTTCATAAATAATGCTTGCCTTCGCAGCTTGTTTGGGTGAATGACTAATCATAACGGCGCCTATATGGGTCCAAATACTTAATTGTTTTTGCTTTGTTTAACGCACCGAACTAAACCTGAGCTATGAGGCGCGCCGTAGTGGAGGGCCCAGATTGACTGACCACCTGGGAATTTTTAACGCGCGCCTAAATCTCATAACACGGACGTCTTCTCTTTTCGCCTCCATCTGAAAAGCAGTCACCACGGCCGGGATCGAACCCGCCTCGTTTGCCTCAGCAGCACAACGCCTTAGCCACGATTTAAAACCCCCGCACAGGGCACCTTAAGTATTCATGGTGACGATGAGCAGAGACACCGCGTACCCCGAGCTCCCATACATAAGCTGTGTCCAACCCTAGCGAGGTGTCGAAAGGTGAAGGGTAGAAGACGTAAACGGTGGCCGTCGGAGCCCTGGTCAAGCTCCGGCCAATGGGCTCCCTGTCTGTCTACCAGGCAGAGAGCTCCGGGACCTCATTGACTACCAGGGTAAGGTCAATGAAGAAAGAACCCCCGTCCCCTGCTTTATACTATGGCGCATGGTATTCTCAAAACCCCTCTCTTCAAATGATCGGGCCCCAAAAAGGGCCCGCACAGAAGCAAGTTTCAAGCCTATTTCAAACCTGCTGTTCACCAATCCCGACAACTTTCCACGCTTTCTAATAATGCAGGCAGCTGATAAGGCAACGCCTATTACCAGCAGGTCCCTGTTCTTAGTAGCAAAGTTTATAGAAAGTCTCGCAGGCAAAAACTACCAAGTGAAAAAACTAACCTCTGGAGACCTGCTTATTGAAGTGAACAACAAGGACCAAATCGAACACCCTACTGAAGCAAACGAAGTTAGCCGACTTTTGACATCACTGTAACTCCCTACCGCACCCTCAACAGCTGCCAAGGAGTCATTTCCGAAGCAGAACTGATAAATAAAGCTGACCCGGACCTCCTTGATGGTTTGCGCGAGCAGGGGGTAACCGCTGTTCGACGCATCACAATGAGACGCGACGGAAAGGAAATAAGGACAAAGCACATCATTTTAACCTTTGATTGTTGCACTTTACCAAAGTCTGTCAACGCTGGCTTTATTCACTGCAAGACCAGAATGTATATACCCAAATGAAATGCACTAACGTGGCTATCTGGGCGTGTTGGTTTAACATGATTAGGAGAAGACGGCGAGGTTTACACACGGACACAGGGAAGAGTACTTGACACACACGACCGCTGAACCAACAGTTTTAATGAAAAAAAGACACACCTATATATACGCACAGTAGTCACGCTTATCTTGGTTGTTATACACGGCGCATGCGCAGAAAGGCAAATTCTTTTGTAGTAAGGGCTAGTGACGGTGAACTAACGCATGCTCGCCCAAGCCTGTGGATTAATTCAGCTTCAATAATCTCCCGTGTGATACGGGCTGAGCATTTCTTTACGACAGCAGTTCTATCAAGGGGGGCTATTGCGATTTTTAGATGTCCGGATTACATTTGGAAATGATGGTGTCTCCTGGTGCTATGAACCACGCGCCAAAAACCCCTTCTACCATACAACTCCACCCATTGGAAGATTGTGAAAAGGGGAATAGTCACTGTGTGCTTCAAGAATGCCATTGAAAAGTCATGTCCGCACCTTACTGCCGCCAGCTTCTACGGCGAGGTGGAACGCCTGCAGGGCGCTGGCTACCCGGCGCCGGTGCTCACCTCCGTTGCAGAGGGGTTACTCGGAGGACTGCGTGGGAAAACCGCCTCGTGCTGATCCTATAAAGGGCAGGCAGAAGGTTGCGGTGATCTCCTATATGCACCAACTTTCCCATAACTTGAGGAAAATGGCCCAGCGCTCAAATGTGAAGGTCGTTTTCTCCGCCCCAAACAAGCTGTTGAAGCTGTGCAGATTGAGTGACCCAGAGGCCGTGCGGGGAAGGCACTGCAACACGAAGCACAGGAAGGCATATGTTGAATGCGTGGAAGGGGTCGTTTACAAAATTCCACTCCGATGCAACAGATTTTACGTAGGGCAAACCGGAAGATGTGTGAACGACAGGTTAAGGGAACATGCAAATAAGGTAAACAACGCACTCGAAAAGAAAAATAAAGTGATCGATAGATATTTAGCGCAGCACTGCCACACGTGCGGATGTGTACCGTTCCTTGATAGAACTGCTGTCGTAAAGAAATGCTCAGACCGTATCACACGGAAGATTATTGAAGCTGAACTAATCCACAGGCTTGGGCGAGCATGCGTTAGTTCACCGTCACTAGCCCTTACTAAAAAAGAATCGGACTTTCTGCGCATGCGCCGTGTATAAAAGCCCAGATAAGCGTGACTACTGTGCGTATATATATAGGTGTCTTTTTTTCATTAAAACTGTTGCGTGTCAAGTACTCTTCCCTGTGTCCGTGTGTAAAACGCGCTGTCTTCTCCTAATCAAGTATATACCCAACCCACGCCATTGCTTTAAGTGCCAACGGTATGGGCATAGAACTAATGGGTGCCGAGGGAACCAAACGTGTGCTAAGTGCACCGGACACGACCATCTGACTGGGGAGTGCAAAGCAACACAATTCAAGTGCAGCAACTGTGATGGACCCCACGCAACATATTCTCGCTCTTGCCAGAAATTCAAACAAGAAAAAGAGACCATCAACATCAAAGTGACCTAAAATCTGTCATTCCAAGATGCGCGTAAACGGCATGCACTGCTCCCTCCAGGGAGCTACGCTGACGCAGCCCACCGGGGGGTAGGGCGGCGTCTTGTTTAATTAAGCGGGTACTCAGGGCAGCCAAGCTGACTTGGTCCCGCCTCCGCCCCCTGGAGCGCTGCCTGTGGCAGCCCAAAACCCTGTTGCAACTCCTGCGGCGGCTGCAGGTGTTACACAAGAACAAAACAACGCTGGAACTGCCGTTTCGGTCACCACTCCGCACACTCCGGCCGCCGAAACACCAGTGCAATGGATGTGGAAGCGGGAGGCCCCTCTTCCGCAGACATGTCAGACATATCAAAAAAGGTGGTTGCGGTATCTCCTGCCCTTCCATCAAACACGTTGCGGGGTGGGCGTCCTAAGACCTCCATCTCGTCAACGCCTCAAAACTACGATGACGACATGGATATTACGCCATCTCGGCCTGCATCCCACACGTCAAAAGACCCCAAGCTCCCTTTGTCATGGGCCCTGATTCAGGCGCAGTGACGTAGGTAGCATTACCCAGAAAACCCCATACACAGCACCGCAGTCCTCCTAGGCTTTAAAGGTAGCCCAAAGTATAATGCAATGGAACTGTAGGGGCCTAATAAAAAACCTCGATGACATCAATGAAATTCTCCACACGTATCAGCCAAATATCATGTGCCTACAAGAAACACAACTGAAACCCACACAAACCAACTTCCTCACTCAATACACAGTATTCAGGAACGACAGAGACAGCTCCACTCATTCCTCTGGTGGTGTAGCGATTGTCATGAAAAAATCTGTCCCCTGTCAATTCCTTCAGTTACTTACTCCTCTCGAAGCAGTGGCTATCCGGGAAATAATTTTTAATAGACTATTACAGTCTGCTGCTTATATATTCCGCCTGACTACCCCCTATTAAGTTCAGATTTCGAGTCTTTAATAGACAAGCTTTAACCACCTTTTTTGTTAGTAGGCGATCTTAATGCTCATTGTGAACTCTGGGGGTCTGAACGTACCCGGGGCCGCTTGCTGGAAAAGTTTCTTTTATCATCCGGTGCTTGCCTATTCAACAAAAAAACAGCCAACATACTACAAACACACCACACATATTCACACAACGATTTTGCTATTGGGTCTTCCATTCTTTTTCCATCTGTTGAATGGGAGGTCGACACTAACCCCTACGGAAGTATCCACTTCCCAGTTACCCTCACATGTGTAGAAACAGGCCCCACCTGTTCCATCTCATATAAAAAGTTCAGAGAATCCTGTGCTGCCTGGGGAAAGTTGAAGGAAAAATCAAAACTTTCTTACTCAACCATCAGTCACTTGGGCATCGATGAATCTTGTTTTTCTTACATGTCGTATCCTTGAGTCTGTCCGAAGTGCCATTCCCCAGGCATCTTGTGGTAGTTCTAATCCGAGGAGGCCTTGGTGGAATGAGAAATGCAGGCTTGCACGACAAACACAAAATAAGGCCTCGGGTGTTATTCGTAGATACCCCACTGCCCAGAACCTCATAGTTTTAAACGCGCCAAAGCCATGGGAAAGCGCATCCGCAAAGAAGCCAAAACCAATAGTTGGAGGTCTTTTATATCATCTATTAATTCTTACACTGACACAGCCAAGGTATGGAATTGAATAGGGAAACTCAAAGGACACAAGACAAACAATTTACCCCTTGTCAGCACCACAGGCAACACGCTTAAACACCAGGCAAACACGCTTGCAAAACACTTTGGACACGTATCAAGTTCGTCACATTACACGAGCGCATTTATACAGTATAAAACGTCCGCTGAACACAAAGCCATACGGGACAAGAAGCCATCGAAGGGCTCTTACAACTCCCTATTCTCGCTCCACGAGCTTCAGGCTGCCCTGGCCGCATGTAAAAATTCAGCATCTGGCCCAGACCAAATCTCATATGGAATGGTACGAAACCTCCACGCGGACACAATTGACGCTCTTCTTTCCGTCTTTAATAACATTTGGTCTCTTGGACGCTTTCCACGGGCGTGGAGAAAGTCAATAGTCGTACCAATTCTGAAGGAAGGCAAGGATCTTTCCTCTCCATCTAGTTATCGTCCCATTGCCCTTACCAGCTGTCTAAGCAAGCTGCTTGAAAAGATCATTAATAGACGACTTATGTACTTCTTAGAATATCACGGAATCCTCGATAGCTACCAGACAGGATTTCGGTCGGGCAGATGCACGACTGACCAGTTGGTGGCCTTGGAGTCGTACGTGAAGGATGCATTTATTCAACAGGCAGCCCTGCATGTCTATTTTCTTTGATTTGAAAAACGCGTATCACCCTGCATGGCGTCACGGTATCCTGCGCAACCTGAAGTCATACGGTGTGTCAGGAAACATGCTGAATACACTAGAAAGCTACGTGTCTGAGCGTATCTTCCGAGTAAGACTTGGTGCAGCACTTTCGGAAATACACACACCAGAAAGCGGAGTTCCAGAGGGTGGGGTACTCAGCTGTACACTATTTATCATTAAGATGAACGCTCTTTGAAAGGCACTGCCGCCAACTATTTTTTACTCCGTATATGTGGATGATATACATATGAGTTTTAAATCCTGTAACCTATCCATATGTGAGCGGCAGGTCCAACTAGGTGTGAACAGGCTTGCCAAGTGGGCTGATGAGAATGGCTTGAAGGTAAACCCCGAAAAAAGTACCTGTGTTTTGTTTTAGAGGCAGCGTGGTTAAGGCCTGACCCTGATATTATTCTGAATGGTACGGACATTCCGTTAAAAAAGAAACATACATTCCTTGGTGTTGTGCTAGACGACAAGCTTACGTCCATTGCGCACATTAAACAACTAAAGAATAAATGCATCAGGGCAATGAACATTCTGAAAATCTTGTCCCATCAGTCCTATGGAGCAGATAAAACGTGCCTTCTGCGTCTCTTCAGCAGCTTGGTGAGGTCGCGCCTTGACTATGGCAGTGTCGTATATGGATCCACCACTAAAACAGCTTTAAAAATGTTGGATCCAGTCCTCCACCTAGGGCTCCGGCTTGCGTCCGGTGCCTTTCAGACAAGTCCCATCCAAAGCCTATATGTTCAGTGTGACCAATGGTGCTTAGAGCACCAGCGGACGTATACCGCAGTAACGTATGCTCTCAAGATATCGTTGACTAATCATCCATGTAATTCGATCATCACGGACACGTCGGCTAGCGATTTCTTTTCTAACCGTACATCTATCACCATGCCATTCCCCTTCGGAACAGGAAGGCTGGCACAGGAACTTTGGGTCTCATTTAATGACTTATACAAGACTGCTCCACCGACCTCGTTGCTCATTGGGACCTGCGTTCAGTGTCTTGAGACGTATTCTTTAGACAAATAAGCAAAAGAAACACACCAAGAGAACTTATTTTACAGCATTTTTTACACTTGCAACACATGTACCCCTACACTACATTTTACACAGATGCTTCGAATTCCCCTTCCGGTGTCTCATGCGCTGAACAGGGCCCCAACTTCACTGGTACAAAGACACTGAACGCAAACTGCAGCATTTTTACAGCAGAAGCATACGGAATTTTATTACGGTAGAGTACATCACAGAAACAAACATAAAACAGTCTGTTATCTTTTCAGATTCTCTCATTGTCGTGATGACATTAAATTTGGCCAAACCAAGTAAAAACCCTGTATTAAACCAGCTCTATAGGAAGATGATGTTGGCTTATGCTTCAGATATGAGGATAGTAGTGTGCTGGGTGCCGGGGCACAGCAGCATACGGCGGAACGAAATCGCCGACCGGTATGCTGCGGCAGCTGCTCTTCCAACTCGCGTGGATGAACCTCTGGTTCCATATCTGGACACGAAAGCAGCTGTACGACGGAGACTTCGTGAAATGTGGCAGCAGGAATGGGACAGAGAATCCAACAACGAGTTACACACAGTTAAACCTTACATAGGCAAATATTTCACCGAGAAACAAGGTAGATTCACAGAGGTATTCGTTTGTAGACTGCGAATAGGCCACACACACGCCACGCACGCATACCTCTTGAATGGCGAACTCCCACCAGTCTGTGAGAAGTGTGGGGAACGGCTCTCCGTTCTCCACATGTTAACTGTGTGCACGTCCATGAATGATGCCAGAAAACGACACTTCCCTAAACTCTACACACACAATATTCCACTACACCCTTCACTATTTTTAGGAGACGAACCAATGTTCTCTTACAAATGTCTTTTAACTTATCTTGCAGATGTCGATTTCTTAAAACTCATTTCATACAGGGCGTGACTTCAGACCACAGACTCTCTCCTATTTCAGGGAGTTTCTGAGGACTGTTTTGTGCGCACAGGGAGCCTGGCTGCGCAGCATGCTCTGAGGCTCCAGGCGCCCTCGTGTATCAACCATTGTTCCTCTCATCCGCCATCATCAGTATTTTTATGTTTTAGTCTACGGGCCCTCTACACCCACATATAGTTTCTTAGGTAGTGCCATGCCCATGCTCATCTCATACACATTTTAACTACAAACCTGACATAGAAGGACCACCTAACAGAATCTTGGCGCTCTTTGGTCGCAGATACCCTTGCGCCATTAAACACAACCATAATAATAATAAAACGGTTTAAAACAGCAATAAGCACGTTTTTTTTTATTTTGTCACAGATATGTTTTTCTTTTGAGGGAATTTTTGGTTTCCACGCAGAAAAGGCCGTGCTAAGAAGCGTCAAAGAAACTTGATGCTCCGCTCATCTCAGTCTGCCGGCGGGAGCGGAGCGGGCTGCAGAAACCTCACGACTCAATGATTGGCTGAGGGGTAGTCAGTGCCCTGCCGCCCTCCGCCGCCCCCCCCCCTTGTTTTTTTAAACTGGGGGTGGGGCCGGGGCATCTGTCGGCATGGGATAAATACAATTGTACGAAGAGTTCCATTGTAATTGGCGCTCTTTGCCTTTGTTAACCATGCACCATTAAACACCAACCGTCGTCATCATCATCATCATCATCATCAGTTCCACTATATTATGCTACTGGCAGTCGATCGATATAATAAAGGTAGTCCAGTACCAACGGTTTTTTTCTTGTTGACTGGTCGATTGTTAATTAACCATCCACATTATCGACAGTGCTATAAATAGTTTGAATTGCCGGCAGTTGGAAGAAGAGGTTGGAAACCCTACAACAGGCGACAGAGCAAGGAGACCCCGAGGCGACTACTTACACAGGAAGAAGGCCTTTGTTGCCAACACTATACGTATATACAGATCAACTACAAGACCAATCATTGTTGATGGGGTATGAAACGAGGACACCACCTTCGCTTAGAGAAAAAAAAATCGCGCCAATCCACCCTGTGAATGTGGTTGGAAAGCAAAGCTGTCAACGGCACCCACACCGATTACCTACGCGACATAACTTAAATTTACTCACGTCGCTCTGCAAATAGTGAAACCAGAGAGAAGTGAAATGCACTTAACCACAGCCTTTATTACTTAAAGGAGACATTCTTGGTAAGGTTAAATCAATGCATGATGCATGAACGTTGGTTCGTTGAGTTGTGTTGGAAACTCTTTGAGTTTCATTGATTGATTGATAGTAGGGTTTAACGGGCAGACGCAACGCAGGCGATGAGGCGCGATGTAGTGGAGGCCTCCGTAATAATTTTGACCACCTGGGGATCTTTAACGTGCGCCGAAATCTTGTACACACGGGCGTTCGTGCTTTTCGCCTCCATCAGTTTGAGTTGAGTGGAAACTCTTTTTATATAAAATTAAAGGAACCTCAAACCCGGCGTTAAACAATCTCACGTCTCCGTCTCTCCCACCGCGGACAGAGACGGCGAGATCGGCGGAAGAGACGGAAGAGGATAAGGATGAGGAATAAATGGAGGAGGATAAGCAGGAGGAGGAGGTGGAGCAGGAGGAAATGCTTCAGATTTCTGAACGGCCCAGAGTGAGGCCCAAGGGAGTGGTTCCTTATTGACTGTAGCCCATATGCAGTCCGCGCTGCCTTTTGGCGGTGAGATGTTTGAGTGGCGCCGCCTGGCTCTGACGTCGGCTAAGGGACTCGCGCCGCTGTCGTCTGCTACACTCGCGCCGCTGCTAGCCTACCGGCGCTGTCTTCCGCTTGCGAGGGGCAGCAGTGCCTGTGCTAGAAATCGCCCGCTTTGATGCTTCAGTGCATTAAAAAGCCAATTTTCAGTAATTCAGTTATTTTGCCAGCTTCGGGCACCTCTGAATAATTTTAAGCTGTATCTCGCACAAGTTTGCGACACACGAGGAGAGAGAGAACTACTTTCCTAGAGCATCGCTTAGAACATTGCGTGTAACTCGTCCTTGCTAGCTTATTTTGGGAGGATCAGTGCTCAGTGCTCCTCGGTAACTATTCAAAATGCGTAGGCCTCCCTGAAGTATTTGTGAGATGCTCCTAAGAAGTCTAATCCTACGCTTCGAGCATAAGGTCGCATACGCGCATCGCGTACCAGGAAATAAAACTGCTGTCAATTATTTCTTTCGTCGTTGTTTACTTGTATTGCATCCCCGCACGGGGCATCTTGAGCAATCTTGGTGACGGTACTGGCGATACCGCGGACCCCGAGCCCCCAAACATAAGCTGGATCCAACCGTGGCGATGTGTTTATAGGTGGAGGGTTAGAAACCACGAACGGTGGCCGTCGGAGCCCAGGTCAAGCTCCGGCGGATGGGCTCTCTGTCTGTTCACCAGGCAGGGAGCTCCGGGACCTCTCAAGCTATTAGGGTAAGGTTTGAGACGAAAGTACCCCCGTCCCCTACTTTTTTCCAATGCAACATGGATAAATCAAAACCCCCCCGCAAACCCGATCGGTCCCTGAAAAGGGGCCGCACCGATGTTACGTACCCACCCCTTCCAACTCTCACTCTCCCGAAACCTGATAACTATCCCCGATTCTTGATTATCGAATCCCTTGAAAAAGACAAGCCAGTTGCCTCAATGTCCGTTTTTCTGACTACAAAATTCATAGAAGGAATAATCGGTAAACACTACAAAGCCAAAAAGCAAAGAACTGGAGAGTTGCTGGTAGAAGTCACCACCCAGCAACAGGCCAGAAGCCTCCTGAGCCAGACCCGTATTGCCGATCTTGGCATCAAGGTCACGCCCCACCGCAGCCTCAACAGCTCGCAGGGCGTGATCTCTGAGTCAGATCTGGCAAACGAGACGGAAGCCGATCTTCTAGAAGGCCTGAGAAATCAGGGTGTGACGGCAGTCAGGCGAATATCCATAGGACGAGATAATAAGGAAATACCTACCAGGCACATAATTCTCACTTTCGACCGTGCAACTCTTCCAGACCATATCAATGCAGGATTCATCCGGTGCTCTGTCCGAGCGTACATCCCGAATCCGCGGCGCTGTTACAAGTGCCAGCGGTTCGGGCATGGTACCAACTCGTGTCGGGGCCAACTAACCTGCGCCAAGTGCGCGCAACAAGGTCATCACTCTGATAATTGTCCCTCTAACGAATTGCTTTGTGTGAATTGCAAAGGACCTCACGGCGCGTATTCGCGAGCCTGCGAGACATTCAAAATTGAAAAGAAAATCATCAACGTCAAAGTCACGGAAAACATCACCTTCCCGGAGGCGCGAAAGAGGTTCGCCTCTTTCCCCCTGGGGAGGTACGCCGACGCAGCTCGCCGGGGGGCGGAGCGGCGTCTAGTTTCGGCGGGGACCCAGTAACGCGAGTCAAACTTGGTCCCGCCCCCGCCCCCCCCCCCCCCCCCCCCAGGGTTGCCCCAGGCAGCCCAACCAGCCTCTGCACCGTTAGCTCACCCAGCAGCGGCTGTGGTGGCAACAACGTTTGTTGGGGATGCCGCTGCATCCACTGCTTCCTCTCCACCGGCCCAAAGCACATGCAAGGGCACGGAGATGGAGACGGAGGCAGTCGTAGGGACCCCCTCCTCCGCCTCACTGCCGGTGCCATCTGTGGTGCTCCCCACGCCTTCGGCACTGGCAGCGCAGGCAAAGAACACCCGAAAGGGTACAATGTCAAGGGGGCCCACTCCGCTGGGCACCCCCTTGCCTTCAGATGACGACATGGACGTCGAGCCCTTCCGCCTTCCATCGCAGCGGAAGGAACGGGCTGCGACGTCCAGGTCAGTAGAGAAGGCCAGAAAACCCCTTCCAAGAGTGCAAGCCCCGAAAGACCCTACATAAATAATCACACTCCTGTAGCTCTGAACACATAATAATGGGAAGAGAAAATATCGTTCAATGGAACTGCAGAGGCCTTCTGAATAATCTTGACGACGTGTATGAGATTCTGCATGCCAATCAGCCAAGTGTAATGTGTGTTCAGGAAACACACCTGAATTCCAAGAACACAAATTTCTTGAATAGTTATTTGATATACAGAAAGGACAGGGATGGCTGCACGCACTCTTCTGGGGGTGTGGCCATAATTGCCCGGAAATCTTTAGCATGCCACACTGTCACTCTGAACACTGTCGTTGAGGCTGTGGCAATTCGAACAATAATATTTAATAAATTGATAACGGTATGCTCCATATACATTCCTCCTGATGTTTCACTTTTAAGCTCTGACTTCGAGGCGCTGGTTGACCAGCTGCCCGAACCATACATCCTGACAGGCGACCTTAATGCTCACAACACTCTTTGGGGCTCTTCTCGCACGGATGCCCGAGGTCGCCTTATAGAGAAATTCCTTACATCTTCTGGAGCATGCCTTTTCAACAATAAACAGCCTACATACCATAACATAGGACACAACACATACTCATGTCTTGACTTGGCGATTGGCTCCGCAGTTCTCTTTCCTCTTCTCGAGTGGGGTGTGGGCACTGACCCATATGGCAGTGACCACTTCCCCACCTCACTCACATACATAGGTAAAGGCCCATGCAGTCCATGTTCCCATAATAGGTTCAATGAAGCACGAGCTAACTGGAATACATTTACAGAGACATCCAAACTACACCACACATCCATAGGACACCTACACGTCGAAGAAGCTACCCAACTCCTCACGGCGCACATCCTCGACGCCGCCGAAAAGTCCATTCCCCACGCCTCTGGTGCCCCGCGCAACCAGCGGAAACCGTGGTGGAATGAGGACTGTAGGCGGGCGCGAGAGGCCCAGAACAAGGCGTGGGGTATCCTGCGCAGGTACCCCACGTCGGGAAACCTTTTATTGTTCAAAAGGGCTAAGGCGATGGGAAAACGTGTGCGCCGTGAGGCAAAACGAGAGTGTTGGCGCTCATTCGTAACATCCATAAACTATTACACTGACTCTCGCAAAGTCTGGACACGAATACGCAAACTAAAAGGACAACAGACACACAGCCTGCCCCTGGTCAGTACAACAGGGGACAAACTGGAAGACCAGGCTAACACACTCGCACAACACTTCCAACACGTGTCCAGTTCAGCACACTACACTAGCACTTTCATGAAACACAAACAATTGGCCGAAAAGAAGTCTTTACGTGATAACGATAAGTCAACCTCTTCTTATAACTCGGAGTTTTCACTTCATGAGCTGAGGACCGCTCTGAGCACTTGTAAAGCCTCAGCTCCAGGCCCAGACAACATCACATATACAATGATACAGCACCTACACTCAGACACTCTTCTAACACTCCTCCACCTATATAACAAGATTTTGCTTTGGGGGCACATTCCTCGCTCTTGGAGGGAGGCCATAGTAGTGGCTTTCCTAAAAGAAGGGAACGACTCTTCCTCTCCTTCTAGTTACCGGCCCATTGCTTTGACAAGCTGCCTGTGCAAGCTCCTCGAGAAGATGATAAACCGTAGGCTTGTGTACTTCCTTGAGTACAACGGTCTTCTCGAGACCGCCAGGACTGCCTGGCAGGACGAGACTGCCAGGCAGTCTTCCGGGCAGGGCGATCCACAAATGATCAATTAGTTGCACTGGAATCTTACATTAAGGATGCCTTTATACACAGACAGTACTGCATGACCGTATTTTTTGATATCGAGAAAGCTTATGATACGGCATGGCGTTATGGCATTCTTGCAGACCTAAAATCCTATGGTGTGACAGGTAACATGCTTAATACTCTTTCAAGTTACCTGTCCGAACGAACATTTCGTGTCAGGGTCGGTTCGGCACTTTCAAATGTTCACGTGCAGGAGAATGGCGTGCCTCAAGGTGGCGTATTGAGCTGCACCTTGTTTATAGTTAAGATGAACTCTCTCCGAAAGGCACTGCCACCAACCATATCCTGCTTGATGTATGTAGATGACGTTCAAATATCTTTCAAATCATGTAACATATCCATTTGTGAACGTCAGGTCCAGCTTGGGGTAAATAAACTTTCTCGCTGGGCAGATGAAAATGGATTTAAACTTAATCCTTCTAAAAGTACCTGCGTTGTATTCTCAAAAAGGCGGGGCATCCTGCCCGATCCCGACTTAAAACTCTTTGGCGACTCCATTCCAGTAAAAAGAGAGCACAAGTTTTTGGGTGTGGTGTTTGACGAGAAACTCTCATTCATACCCCACATAAAACGACTCAAACAAAAATGCCTAAAAACAATGAATATTCTAAAAGTCCTGTCTCACCAATCGTACGGTGCAGACAAACAACTCCTGCTTCGACTTTATGCCGCGTTGGTGGGGTCACGGTTGGACTACGGAAGCGTTGTGTATGGGTCAGCCACAAAAAGAGCACTTAAAATGCTCGACCCAGTGCTTCACTTGGGGCTTCGCCTGTCTTGTGGGGCATTCCGTACCAGTCCTGTCCACAGTCTTTATGCAGAGTGCGACAAATGGTGCTTAGCGTACCAGCGAACTTATGTTGACCTCCTATATGCCTCTAAATTCTCATCAATGAATAACCATCCCTTTAAACCGGTTTTTAATTATACGTCCACAACTAAACTCTTTTTAAACCGCCCATCAATTTCCGTTCCCTTCTCGCAGAGAGTGAGGGACGAGGTGACTATTCATGGGGTCTCCCTCTTAGACACATTCAAATCATCTCACACTGATCTTGTAGCACCATGGCATCTTCGTCCTGTAGCATGTGACTTGTCTTTCGTACAATACAATAAGAACAGGACACCAAGAAGTGGGATTTTGCAGCATTTCATGCATCTGCAGAATAAATACAGGGCTGCAGAGTTTTTCAGCGATGCATCTAAAACGTCCACTGCGGTGTCTTGTGCTGCGCATGGGCCCAATTTTGAAGCATGTAGAACAATGAATGTTACTACAAGTATTTTTACGGCAGAGGCATATGGCATATTTCTAGTTGTAAGTCACATAGTTGAACATGATATTCCTACATCCGTCATTTATACAGATTCGTTGAGCGTCGTCCGTGCATTATCATCCGGAAAGTCATCAAAAAACCATGTCATTAATCTTGTCTTCAGAACGATTATGGTAGCTCATTCTTCAAACCTTGGGGTGACTGTGTGTTGGGTGCCAGGCCACTCTGGCATTGGCGGTAATGAAGTGGCGGATGAAATGGCCGCCAATGCTGCACTCCGAAACACAGTCGACATGTCAACACTGCCTTACACAGACCTCAAGCCACACATTAGACAACAAATCCGTAAAACTTGGCAAGCAGACTGGAGCGAACAGACAGACAACAAACTACATGTAATAAAACCACACCTGGGACAATACACTACTGACTCACACAACAGGCACATTGAAGTTACCTTAGCTAGGTTACGGATAGGCCATACGCATGTAACGCACTCCCACCTGCTCACGGGATCTCCAAGACCCCTGTGTAGCAGGTGTGGGGAGGGCCTATCCGTAGTCCACATACTCGTGCAATGCAAGGCACTTGACACAACACGACACAAACACTTCAGAGAACTCTACAGACAACATATTCCCCTACACCCATCTCTGTTTCTAGGTGACGATGCCATGGTTTCTGTGAAACGCGTTTTTAAATATTTGTCAGATGTTAAGTTTTTAAACCTCATTTCCTATCATGCGTAATCACATCTGGCCCTATACACCAGCCATCACCAGTATCTTTATTGATCTTACTATGTCCAGTTTACACATTTTATACCTACCTTTTGTGGTAATCACTTGTTTTCATTAAATAACTTCTCTGGCGCTCTTTGCCCTCGTCGGCCTTGCGCCATTAAACACCAACCATCATCATTACTTGTATTGCATAATTGTTAATTCTGCGCCCAACGCACTAATTTTTCTGCACCGCCACAAATGTCTGATTAGGAGGTTTTGGGATGTTTGGTCGGCTCACGAAGTTCGTGTGGATATTTCACGTTAGCTGTAAGGCATACGCTCTCTTCAGAAATTGGATTTCGTTATGGCCTCGTACATGAAGCGACATATCCGCAGCGTGCGTTGTTTATTCACATGAAAATGCAATGACAAAGTTTCTGCTACGCCACCGCGAAACGTAGGAGACAACATTGTCGAGTACTCGAAGGTAATTTTGTGCCCTGATTTTCTATTGTAACCATCGTTATCGTAACGAACTGCATCTCGACCCGAACATTTATGACATCATTAGGGTGTGGAAGGCTTTATAAACTCGCTAACGAATGCAATAGATCATATACGCGCCGGTTTTCAGTATAACAAGAATGGAAACCAATGACTAAGCCCAAGCAGCTCTTTATCATTTCTTAACCCCTTCAGGCATAAAGAAGAAATCCTGGCCTACATGGGATGACATTCGATAAATTGAACAAATTTACTCTTACTCATTTCCTGGACTAAGGAGCCCGCCCACAAACCAGATCCATTTTACATTTAAATAAAGTTTTCTCCTCCTGTGCTCCCTCCTCCTCTTGTGTGCAGCTGTACTAAACGCATATCTGATTATTGGGCAGATATGGCTGTGGAACACGTACCGAAATACCCCTTCAAATCTCAAAAAGCATATTGTTACTGTATTTTTACCATAGACGTGCCTTGTTTGGCTCAATAAGCCTCCATACTGGTTAAAATCCTGGTATGAAACCAGCACACGCCTATACACACAATGGAATATTTGGAACTCAACCTTCATTGTTTGCGCCCCGTACTGCATTTCGGCATACTTTCATGTCATGACAACATAAAGTGAGATGATTGGCAATACTTTCTAGCGTTCGGCAAGGTTTCAAAAACTGTTTTACCTTGATTGCGATTAGTGGGAATCGTCATACCTTCTGCCAAAGCTGACAGCCCCAAATGCCTGGAATTTGTTTTGGTCTTACATTTTCGCTATTGCCCATTGTTATACGCTGGATGTTCGCTTTATTTGACAGATTTCTTGATACAGAAGCTGACGCTTAGCTGTGACTCTTCACGCTCCGCACAGGACCGGCTTCGCAGGAATGGGGCGACGTCGGCAATGTTTCTTCTGGAGCAGTATCAAAAACTATACTTTAAATCACGCCTTCAGCTAATGTATATGATTTTAAGTCATTTATTATGAAAAAAAATTTGCGCATGCGCAAAATCTAACGCTGTTAAACGTCAGAAGTGAACCGCCCCAAAGAAACAGCATGGAGAGCGAGGGCCGGTGAAGCAAACGACAAATGCAAGAGTCCCTAAGCCGACGTCACGCAGGCGCGCTTCTCAGCGCCGCCCGTGGTCCCGCTCACGGCCAATACTGTGTCCACCAGCTGAAGCTGGATACGCAGAGAGGGGCTCGACAGCAGCATCTCCCATTGCTCTGTTTGGGTAGTTGACGGGAAGAGAGGAGTGTGCTGAGGGCTAAAGCCGAACACCCCGATTATGTGGCGGAGTGTTCCTACTTCTGAACAAAATTCACATTCAGCGTCGTAGTGGTACGGATGCATTAAGTGAAGACGCGTCGGGTCTGAGAAGGAACCAGATTGTATGAGCCGTAGGGTAGTTTGTTGTTCTCTGGAAAGGTCAGAGTAAGGCGAAGGTAGACTCTTTCTCTGAAGGCGATAATGCTGGGTTATCTCCCTGAACGTGACAAGCGGGTTACTGTCCTCATGCAGCTCCATAGCACGGGGGGTAAAAGCGCAGGCTCGTTGGCGGGCGTATTCGTTGGCCCCCAAGTAAGCGCGAGCGGGTGTCCAGATGAGCTGAATGGGACCGTTTCGGGAGTGGTTTTTTAGCACACGCAGTGCAGGTGGAGACACCCATCCCGACTGGTAATTCCGATAGGCTTGTTTGGAATCGGTGATTACCGCTGAGAGGCAGCCAAAGCGATGGCTGCCTCTTCTGTTGCCGTCATGTCTTGGGTCTTGAGTGAGGCACACGCAAGGAGGTTGGTTCTGGAGGTAGTCATGATGATGGCGCTCTGCTACCCTCAGGGGTCTGTGTAGATAACTGCATGATCCCCACCGAGGGTGGTGCCGAGCGCTTGAGCCCGTGCGTGTCGGCGACCCTCGTTGTGTGAGGGTTTGATTTTATTAGAAAAGGGACCATCTTTATTTCCTGTCGCCAAAAGTCCGGAAGTACATCAAGCCCAGCCAATCTGGTGAAGGATGCGGCGATGCACCGCAGTACTGCGGAGCCCCGTGGTAAACAGCCTCTTCGTGGACGCACTCAGGGGAAGAGCAATGGCCTGCTCAACCGCCTTTCTGATCATTATATAAAACATCTTTATGTCTTTCTTGCCGTGATGAAGACAGGGGGTTGACCTAAGTGACTCTCGAGAAGACAAAAGCTTGAAATATTCGAAAGGCATCGAATTTCTTGAGGCCTCGCTTCTTGGTGGCAACTCGCCTGATCATGTGTATGATTTGATTGATGCTGCTTTTGAAGCGCTGCGAGGATACGTCTCTCTTAGTGTTGGATTGGAGATGTAGGACCAAACTCTTCAAGCTGGGGCTTGGAGTGATGGCATGGCCATCAAGGCGTATTTGATTGTGTTCCTTGATGTGTCGCTTGGCGTGAGGGCGGACGACAAGGATCTTTGATTTTTATGTGAACACTGGAGCTCACAGGCTTTAGCACGTTCGCGTACTAGAAGTGATGCCATGCGTAGGTGTGAGTTTTCTTAATTTTTATAACTCCTAGGGCATGCGTAAGGCGCGCACACGGCTGCTACACGTGCCGTGGGCTTAGCGCACACTGGCTCGAGATGTCGCGTGACGCTATCACGTGGCATGCAGCGAGAATGCAGGGGTTGAAGCCGTAGATGTGCTTGGTCTTTAAAATGTTGGCAGGCGGTGTTTTTTTTTAACGCGCTCTGGTCTGATATAAAGCGATTATTTTGGTTCATTGTCAAATGGGAGTACCGTGTTGGGCTAGTTGGACTAGGTGCTGCAGTAATAACAGCGCACGTTTGGACGAATGCTGAAGGAAAGGTGTACTGCTGAGCACGAGGACGCGGATTCGATTCCCGGCCGCGGCGGCCGCTTTCCTGATGGAGGCAAAAAGCGAAAACACCCGTGTGTACGAGATTTTGGCGCACGTTGAAGATCCCCAGGTGCGTAAAATTAATCTGGAGCCCTCCACTACTGCAAGCCTCATCGCCTACGTGGCGTCGGCGCAGTAAACCCTACAATCAATGAAGGAAAGGTGTACACAACGTTATAGGTTGAACATGTCGACAGGGTATCGACAGCACGTCCCTTATCTTCGTCTCAGATGCTATGGTGAGTGACAATCTGTGGTGGTTCACTACCGCGTCGCTTCTCTTTCTTCGTCGTATACTTGATCTTTCTGACTGCGCTGCTGGAGCAAAAGGACAGTGTGCGGACGCTGATACCAAGCGCAGAATGAAGTCGTCGGAAACTCGCCCAGGGTATCCTGCTCTATGCCGCGAGAGATCAGAATTCCGTTCGAGTGTAGTGGCACCTGTCCGTCGCGCAGAGCAGCTTTCATGCATTCCACCTGCGCCCTTCATTCCGCCGAAGCGTACTGGTACCGATCTTCTGTGTGACAGTCAGGATTACTGAGGTGGTTTCGGGCAGGCTTACTCACCCACAAAGTATCATTCTTTCAAGTGGACATGGAGACAAAACAATAGTTCAGTTTATTCGAAAGATTGCCTGGTTACAATTTTACTGACTCCACTTTTAACGTAACTTTCGCTCAACTAAGCTACACAATTAGGAAAAAATTGAATGGCCAGGCGACCGACCACCTCATTTCCCGCAACAGGACCTATGATGTCGTATGCGACAGCTGTGCGATTGGCTGAGACCGGCAAAAGCCAACGCAAATTAGCCCGGCTTACATGTATACCAAACGAGCTTTTTGAGCTTATGTTTAGGGCACGTTCTTTTTCTAGCAGTAAGACTGGAGGGGTAAACAGTGGCACCTACTGAAGTACACGTACACACCGAAGTACCGAGGCGTACTGCTATTGGCACTGTGCGCCGTATGCTGTTTTAGCTACACAGCACTGTGGCGCTTTGGGGTTGTCTCAGACGACACTAACCGATTGGCGTAATCGACGGTGTCTTACGTGACCGTATTTGTGGAGCGAACACCTTGTTTCACGAAACGATTATTTTCTACCTGAACGAAAACTAGCGAGGTACAAATACAGTAAAAAAAAAAGGCAGGAAACGGTCCGCTTCGGAATGGTGGCGCCATCTAGCTTGACTAACGGTAAACAAGGTTCACCCGCATATGACATATGACGTAATTGAAGACGTAACGAAAACACGCTATTTGGTGGGAGAATCAAAATTTTAACTTATATTGATGTATTGTGCAGTGAATAAAGTATCATTTACTTCAGGACAAGCGGTCGGGTTGCCGCTAAACACGAAATCTTTCGAATAAAACAAACTTGTATTTTGTCTGCATGGCCCCTTTGGACCCAGATCATTGCCCATTGGTGTACCACACTGATTCCCTTGCATTCTCAACGTTGGATGAATCTAACGGCCTCGCCATTCATGGCACCCTCATTCCATTCCTGTGTAGTTTAGCGGCCCTCTCTCTAAGTACTGGTACGCGTGACTGAATTCGTTCGGAGACTTTTATAAAGGCCCAGTGTATCTTCATCCCTTATATACATTTATTTCTGCGGTACCTGCTGATATTTCTCTAGGTCTTAAAAAGGCATCCGAACAGTCGGCATTTGAGCACGCTTCGTACACTAATATAATGGGGAGGGCACGTGTGAAATGGAGTTCGTTAACTAGATTGACGAAGTTGATTTTCACTAGAATTAGTAGTGAAAGTATTACGCCTGGACGATTAGCGGTAGCAACTCACTTGTTGACCTTTTAAAGTCCCTACCGTGGAATGGCCTAGAAGGATGTTGTAGTTGAGATTTGTCAGTCACATCCTTAGACAAAATAACTTGAAATAATCGCGGGTAAAGGCACTACGTGCCAAAGGCAGAACTGAGGGCATTAGAACTGTTACTACGGTCCTCTGCCTTGCCGGGCGAGGAAAAAATTTCTTTGTTGTGAATGTTACGGGCTTTACGAAAAGAAAATCGCTGAGCCTTAAAGAGTACTGACGCCAAACTTTGAAGGCGAGACAGCTTGGGGGATAGATTGGTGTAAAAACACAGACATCATCTGCAAAATATCAGCGAAAAATACAGCCTACAACATAAATAAAATCCACCTTAAGTTATGCGTGACGCAACCGAACATCGAACAGGGTCCTCGCGAGATCGACGTCTACTTGTACGGGGAGTGAATGAACATCCAATCACGTCCGGAGTTTGTGTTGGCCGCTTCCTCACTGCCGTCGTTTGTCGCCGTCTCGCGGCTCTGATCGGAGGTCAGTGCTTTTGCCCTCCAGCTATAAACGATCTGATGGTTGGCGGCGGAGCCACTGGGATTTTGTTGGCTCATCGGGAAGCTGGCCGCGACATTAGTTCTACAGCAATTGCAGGCACTCTACTTTTATGGCTTTTTATTACACTGGACGAGGAAACGCGCCGGGCACACGACAAGCGCTCTGAGGCAGACGCGTACGCCAGCAGCGCGGTTGTTGTGCGGGTGGCGGCCACGGCGTCCAAGGGGCGCAGGCAGGCGCAGGTAGCTCGATAGAGAGCTTGTAAACACTGCCCTATATGGGACTAAAGGCTCAAACAAAGATGCACATACGAGAAAGCGGGTAATGTTGTTGTAGCGGCCACTTCGCCATCGACTGCAGGCGCCCACCATCACCATCATTGGCTGCTGCCTCCATCGTCAGCAGCGCGTGGCCTCGAGAGGCAAGACGAGCCACAAGAGACAGAACATCATGGCTTCCGCGCTGCTGGGCCACACCTTCCACGAGAGGACTGGCGGCCAACGACATCACGGCCGCCCGCCGACCACTGCCCGCCTCGCCCGCTGCTACCACGCTACGCGAAGGCAACGGTGAGCCACCCACTACCGTGGCGGCGACCGCCCTTCCGCCTCAGTCACCTACACAACCGCCATCTACAGCCGGTGTAGACTCCAACGGAGTTTCACCTCCAGCGGCACATTTGCTGGCCGGCACAGGCACCACTACCTCAAGCGACGTCGAGACAACGGCATCCCCAACAGCGCCACCTACAGAAGTCGGGACAATATCGCAAGGGCGGCACCTCAACACATGTGCACAAGACGCACTTTTCGCCGGCTCGAGCTTGGATTTTACAATCATTCCTGCAGCCCACCTTTGCAACCGCGGGTGATGTCGTAGGCGACGCCAAAAACCCTCTCCGCACGGACGCCTTTCCTCGTCGGCACTCGGACGACGCCCAACAACGATCCGTACACGCGGGCGCTCTCCGATTCTCGGGCCCATGTTGTCGTCCCCACGCAACTGTGAATAAATGTGGGATAGGCCTCACCACTTCATTCGGCCGCCTACAATGTCATGACAAATTGCAATAAAAATCGTCATCTGCACCGCTTACGCAAGCGGCAATCGAAAATTCGCAACAGTGTTAAGCCTAACATCTCTAGGCGGACCTGTAGGCAGAGTGGCCGGGTGCTCCCAGCGCGCGTCTCCCCACGCGTAGCCTCGAGCTTCGCGCGTCGCTGTATAGCCGCGGCAGCAATTTGTCCTCACAGCGTCTGCGTCACGTTCGCGGTCACTTTTTTGTAGCGTGAGCTACACTGGCCGAGGTTCAGCAGTCTCGCGTGGCTCCTGGAGAGCCGTGCTGAGCATGCGTGAAGAGCAGTGACGTCACATGGCGCACAGAACGTTGACCCGCTGTGGTGGCTCAGTGGCTAAGGCGTTGCGCTGCTGAGCACGAGGTCGCGCGTTCGATTCCCGGCCGCGGCGACCGCTTTTCTGATCGAGGCGAAAAGCAAAAACGCCCGTGTGTACGAGATTTCGGCGTACGTTAAAGATCCCCAGGTGGCCAAAATTAATCCGGAGACCTCCACTACGGCGCGCCTCATCGCCTGAGTTGCGTCGGCGCGTTAAACGCTCCAACTAACCAACCGACAGAACGTTGGATAGTTGCGAGTTGGTAGGTGTTCATACTTATTCACAACGCGAAAGACGGGACCGACACAAGAATAACCACAGGACAGGCGCTGTCCTGTGGTTGCTGTGGTTGTGGTTGCAGCGAGCAACAGAACGTTGCTCGCTGACCGGCGTCTCACACACACCCCACGCGCCCAGCGTCTTCGCCAACCCCCGTTCCGCACGTGGCGGCCCGGTCCACTTGATTATCATGCCGGGTCCGTCGCAGCAACACCGGCGTGGGCCTGTGGAACAAGCTTAGCTGTGGGGCGATTGGTGGCGCTGCGCCCGAGCCGCTTGATAAATATACATGTGACATAGTGCGTATGCCGTGTGTTTGTCATTGAAGCAGCTGTAAGCATGATAATCAAGCTAATCCTAGACAAGCAGGAAAGCTGCTAATAACCCGCTGAACATTAGCTCACCCTACGTATATCCTGGCATAGCCGAGCTAAGCCACTGATAATTTTTTTAATTAAGCAGCTGACGATATCCGTTCGGACGGGCATTAGCAGGAACTGCTGCCTGCCCGGAATCTACAGTGCTACGGCAACTCTGCTCTGTGATAGCCATCCGACAGCCATGTGGACAGCTTTGTTCGTACAAAATACAACCTTTCGAGGCACCCGCTGAAACTGAAACTGTGACTGGTTGCATGAAATACATCTAATTAAACAACCGAATCGCGCTGAAGCAAAGGCCGCTTTTACATGTGATAAGTCAGTCATTAGCTACGTATCGTAACAAAAAAAAAACAAGATGCAAAATGTTTGTGTCAGAGTCCCTTTATGGTAGAACTTTGTGTTCGGTTCACCGCACGGGTGAAAATATGACTCAGGTTCAGTGCTTCTAAGTTCTCACAAGCGATAGCAAAGACTATGCACCTAGAGTTTCATGAGGGCTTGCTTTTGCTTGATATTAGCCGCCTGCCGTTTAACTATATCCTATGGATGATTCGATTCCTTCTTTCGCTTGCACTGAAGGGCACGCGCAGATCGCTCAGCCGGCGGGCCATCGACGACGAGACTGAGGAGCCATGCGCCGGAAATCCGCTGGCAAAGCAGCTCGTTCGTGTCCGTGCCTAGTGCTTCTCTAGTCGTAGTTCATGTAAACTCAGTCATCGTTGTATTGTCATACATCAGCCATTAGACCTTCGCCTTGTGACGTGGTTCGCTTATACTTAGTCGCACGCGCACACCGTCCAGTCGCTGCTTGGCGGTAAAGCACTCACGATGCAGCTGTTTCCCCCTCACCTTGTCATGTGGTACCACAGCCGCGAAGCTCTGAGCAAGCGGAGCGGTGAAGAAGAAAGGCGAAGCTTCGGCACCGGTAGCTTAATGTCAATGCGACGCGATGAATGACCTTAATGATGTAGCGTAGTAGTCCTTTCGCTTTAAAATCGCTGATGTTGAACTCTTTGCAGTCAGGTTTTCCACTGTGGGACAGAACCTTGGCTGGGAGGCGAGCTCGGAGCCGTTTTTGAACCACCTGAACCTGCCACACACGCAAGCATGGGCGAAGGAGTACAAACACATCTGGGCCAATCTCCTGCAGTCGTACCGTAGCAACGACAGCAGCATCGGAGACAGCGGCATCGAAGAGTTTACGCAGGTTTGAGCACGTCGCACGTGGGTAAAGTGGTATATCGATCGATTAAGCAATGATATGTGGACCAATTTCCGTTGCGAATTAATCGCATTCGCTCGTGTTATCAGTCGTTCACCGTCGATCTACTGGTAGCGCTCTTTGTTACGCCCGATTGAAAAGCCAAATCACTGGTCAGTACGATATTATTTTTAAGGCTCTAAAATAAAATTTCTGGAAAACCCCTAAATTCACGTAGTCCATCTGCGGTGATTTTTTTTCTGTGGCATGTAATTTGGGAATTACAGAAAATCTGTGCAGAATAACAGCAAGGTGTTACAGTAATTCCGGAACGGCGGCAGCTTTCGTGCTGTCCTTGCCATCCCATTCAATCCTCTCCGTTACTTATGGATGGCCCGTTGTTAAACTAGGGAACCGCCAAAAGCGCACGAAACTGTGCACACAAGCAAGAGCGGAGGACTTTTAGCATTCACTCTTTTGTGTGGAACTGGTACCATATTTCCACAATTATAACGTGCACCTTTCTTCGCTAAAAGTAGTCGTCAATTTTTTCTGTGCGTTACAAATTCAATCAGGCGCACAACTGAAATCAGCTTCAAAGCGTCCAGCAACATCGCCATGGACTCGAACTCCACCCGAAATCCACCTCAAGCTATCCAAACCAATCTGTCAACACCACGAGAGCAATTTTGGTGTACTCATTCCTCGACGGGCATTACCTGGCAAGCTGTTGCACATATGTATTTTAAAATTCCTTTTCTCAGAATAGATTATTTTTCGTGCAAATACGATGCGATGAGAAGAGGACTCACTCGTGCGGACCGGTGCGCTGATTCTTTCTGGGGCGCCAATGCAGGCACGCCAAAAATGCGGCCTAGGTCGTGTAAACAGTAACCGCTCGTGTTTACGGCTTTCACCATAAAAATGATGGGTTCGTCGACCGCAAACTCCTTCATAAATGTTTTAACGTACTGCGCGGTGCCGTTAATACCAAAATCTGCTATATTATGAGGAAGTGTTCCAAGTAGCAGCTAAGTTCGCTTCGTCCTTTAAAATTCAAGGATGAAGCAAGCATTTTTACTGGTGACGGGCCGACGAGAGCTCGGTATATGCTGAAAATTGCATAAAATATTCATAAAGAAATCCACTTCATTAAAGCAATTAAAAAATAATTTTACGTCGTCCAACGTAATTTACACGTTGCTAGCATTGACTGGGGTTCAATGTTCGTTGCAGCAGCTCCAGAGTAAAGTGGAGACGCAGGGAGCTCGATTTAATAAGGATATATAGTCGAAGCGAGAAAAATACCCTTCCTCTTTTCCCCTGTTCTCTCATTTTACAAGTACTGTCATGCCACTCATAGATGGACAATTAAAAGCTCACAGAAAAAGAAATACAATAAAAGATAAAAACCAAATAAAACTTGTGTAGTTGTAGCACGTCCAGCATTAAATTTGTTTTTGTAACGCAGAATACACGCACATACACACACGCGGGCACACGCAAGCATATATAAATAAAATATACACACATATACATGCATCTGAGTTCATGTCGTCAGATGGCGGTGCGCGAGCGCTTTCAAGTGTGCATAAGAACAAAGACCACAACACTGTATGGCAGAGCGCTCGTGCCCAGTCATTGGCGTCATCATGTGGAATGTCTATTGCCGGAGTTCGCTGCAGGGGTATTTCCCCTCTTAGTGGCACAGTAAGACCTTAACTAATGAATTAGGTATTTTATCAGTGAATTAGAGTAATATTTGCATGCTAATACGTTTATTTCCTCTCATGGTGATTGTTAAAGCGGAGACCAATTGCCTCAATCAATATCTGCCTATCGCCAGGTGCCGACAATAACACTGCAATCGCGCATTGGTAGGAAGAGACCGAGAACGAAATTTGAAAAACAAAAACGTGAATTTGCATGACACTATCGATTTGTGTCACTACAAAGTGCTCTGTCCGGATGGGTTTGCCAGTTTCGGGCGTGTGCGCCGTTACCAGGTCAATTTTTCGTCTGCTCAGCTAAATTCTCCGTGTAATGCTCGTTACTGCTGCTGCCGGCATCATTCTGGCTGGTGAATGTTTCAGCTGTCCCGTCACCTTTGATCGAAACGCATGTATGCCGATTTATTGCAGCCCTGTGTAGACAGCTTCTCCTCCCATTGATGCCACCGGGTTTGCATCTTTCGGCCCTCTTAATTCTATCTTTCAACGTCGTGACGCAGATGATCTGGGCAAACACGCGGTACCTTGGCTGCGGCGTTGCAACCTACACTCGAAGGGACAACGTTGGCCGGTACCCGTACCAGAGGTCACTCACGTGCAACTACGGACCAGGGTGAGCAACGGGAGGGAGGGGTGAAGCCGCGTGGTGGGGCAACTTCCGAACAGTGTGCAATTGAACTTGTGTGCGGTTCGCGGTAGCGTCATCTGGAATTACTTAATATACACCTGTTGCAATGCTCCCCGTGGGCCCCGTGTCTCAACAACCAGTTCACAGTTGGTGACCTACGCTGGGGGCGAACAGGCGCGAGCATGCAGCAAGTTGACCAGCCTTCCACTGCCGACTAAAAGTTCAAGTGATCGAGTTCTTGGGGCTGTTGCCGTAATTCATAAACGAAAACCCCTGACAACATAAGTACACATTACCTAATCTAAGTTATGTAATTTGTAAAACCAGCTTTTTATTGCGTTGTGTTTTTGAGAAAACAGCGCGAAAAACTCTGACACAGAGGGCAAAGAGACACGAGCGCTGACGAGCTACTCACGTGACGAGCTCGTGTCTGTTAGCCCTCTCTAGGTCCGGGTTTTTCGTGCTGTTTCCTTAAGTGTCATGTGTACCCAACTAGCCCAAAGTCAAGCTTTAGTTTGTTATTGAGTATATGCGCAGCAAAATTGAGTTTTTGTCCGCTAGGGGCCACAATACACTTGCCGCCCGTCTTCAATGAACCAGGATGTCCAGATTCTGAAGCGGAGTTTCGCAACTGGTGTACATTGAATTTTCAGCGTGCCCTATTCTATCTTAGTTTTCTCCAGTACCATCGCGCACTTGCCGCCTTGCTGTGGAAAAGGACGCAGGTTTGCTGCAACGAAAAAGAACCCTGTATGACTGCGGAACCGGATTTTTTGCCAAGTCTCTTAATAAGAACAGTGGCTGTCTTGAAGAAAACCCCACAATGTTGTTGCAGCTTTTTTATTAACCTCAAAGTAATCTGGCTCCTTATCTGATACGGAGGATAGAATGTCATGACGTAGTTGAGCTGAGGCGTCATTGCCTGCTACACCTGAAAATTTCAAAACACGCTAAAGCGTAAGCTACCGGGAAGCTTAGCCTGAATAATAGATTCGGTGAACGCCAAGTCTTTTGATTGTAAATAAAATAAGTTCTGCCTTTCTGTGCTTGATGAGAAAAGCGATAGGCAACAGTCGTTGACGAGCGCATGCAGGCCTCGTCTGTCTGCTCGTAAGCCTACTTTTAAATCATCCTCAGTACGTCCACTATATGTATAAGCTTTTAAAAGCGCATGTTTCTCTGAGAAAACGGGTAGTGTTGCCTGCCTCTCGCCTAAAAATTATACCTCGAGTGGCTATGTCCGCAACACTTGCTTAAACCTAACAAAAACAGTCACAAACTAGCATGCATATTCCATTTTGATATCGGTTAAATTGCCCCCTTCTAGTAGCAGGAAGCGTCCCAGGTTCGAGTTTTGTAAAGCTGTCAGACATTCCGCAGAATTTGCAGCTTGCTGACTACTGACATGCGAGTTTCTAACCAAGTAGTGCGCTAGCGGAAGCCTGCAAGCAGGTGACTCTAGTCATGCGGAAAACATTAACCCTGGAAATGGTAAAGGATGCCAGAGGGAAACACGAAGCAACCCCGCACAGGGAACCTTGAGTAATCTTGGTGACGGTATTGGCGACACCGTGGACCCCGAGCCCCCATACTCCCGCTGTAATCTACCTTGGCTAGGAGTTTTAAGGGGAAGCGCAGAAACCACAAACGATGGCTGTTAGAGCCCAGGTCAAGCTCCGGCGGATGGGCTCCCTGTCTGTCTACCAGGCAGTGAGCTTCGGGTCTTTTTCAGCTATCAGGGTAAGGGTGACGAAGAACGTACCCCCCTTCCCTGTTTTTGTTCATGTCGTATGGTCTTTCTAAATTCCCCAAAGCGAATTATCGGCCCCCTAAAAGGGCCGCACCGAAGAGAATTTCTCAAGGCTATCTTCCATAAAATTCTCCAAACCTGACAATTTTCCCCGTTTTTTGATCATGGAATCTGCAGAGAAATCTGAAACACTTACGTCTACATCACTCTTCCTCATCGCTGTTTTTTGAAAACATCCCCGGAAAGAACTGCAAAGCAAAAAGCTAACCAGTGGTGAAATCCTTGTGGAAATACAGAATTAACCACAGTCTAAAATTCTCCTCCAACAGAGCATGATCGGCAATTTGCAAATTAAGGTCACTCCTCACCGCAGTCTAAACACATGCCAAGGTTTAATCTCGGAATTCGACCCTAAGGTCGAAAAGACAGACTTGCTGGAGGGCCTGGGTGAGCGAGGAGTTACAGCAGTCCGAAGAATCACCATCCGTAGAGAGAACCAGGAAATAAAAACAAAGCATGTAATTCTCACTTTCGACTGTTGCAACCTCCCTCAACACGTAAATGTGGGCTTCATCCGTTGTGAAGTTCATCCCTATGTTCCTCAATGCTACAAACACCAGCGGTATGGCCACGGAACATTACAGTGTCAATGGAAACTGACGTGTGCCAACTCTTCTGATCACGACCACCCCACAGATAATTGTGAAAGCCAGTAGCATGAAATCCCCAAATTGTGAAGGACCCCATGCAGCGCACTCGCGTACCTGTGACAGGTTCAAACTCGAGAAACGCATCATCAGTTTCAATGTAACGGAGAACATCTAGTACCAGGAAGCACGCAAAAGGTTCGCCTGCTTCGCTTCTCCAAGATACTCCGACGCAGCTGGCCGGGGGGCGGAGCGGCGTCTGGTTTCGGTGGCGACCCAGTTCAGTGAGTCTGATCTGGTCCCACCCCATCCCCCGTTGGGTTGTCTCCGGCAGCCCAACCAGTCACCCCATCGCTTGTTGAGTCACCAGCGGTTGTGGTGTCAGCTGTGTCCGCTCACAGTGAAGGCACATCCACCGGGTCCCCTCCACCGGCCCAAAGCAAACGCGATAGCACGGAGGAGATGTAGACGGGGGAAGCAGTGGCGGCTTCCAACACCGCTGCACCGCCCATGCCACACGTGGCACCCCGAAATCCTTGGCGGTGGCGGCTGCAGCAAAGAGCACCCAGAATGGTGCGCTGTCCAAGGAGCCCGATCCGTTGGCTTCCCTGAACACCTGTGACGAAGAAATGGACGTCGGACCATTCTTGTCTGCGGCACAGCGCAAGGAACGTGTCCCAACGCCAAAGCCCCCAGAAAAGACCAAAAAGCATCGAGTCACTGGTCCGAAAGAAAGCGCGTAAACATGCTCAGTCCAGTAGGTTTTACACTGGGTAATTGGAAGGGAAACATAACTCAGTCGAACTGTATGGACCTGATTAAAAATCTTGACGATGTGTACGAGATGCTGCACTCTAATCAGCCAAGTGTCATTTGTATTCAGGAAAAACATCAGAGTAGGAAACAAACTTTCTCAATGATTACATGGTATTAAGAAAGGACAGATCTGTCTGCACACACTCTTCAGGTGGTGTGGCCATCATATCCCACAAATCTTTAGCATGCCACCCCATCAATTTCAACACTGCCATTGAGGCTGTGGCAATCCATATAATAACATTTAACAGGTTAGTAACTGTGTGCTCCCTCTACATTCCTCCATACTTCCAGTTCTGAAGCTACGATTATTTCGAGGCACTGGTAGATCAGCTGCCAGAACCACACATTCTTATGGACGACCTTAATGCACATAATTCCCTTTGGGCCTCTTCTCGCACGGATACCCGAGGTCGCCTTTTCGAGAAATTCTTGACATCATCGGAAGCATGCCTCTTTAACAATAAACAGCCTAAACATTAAAATACAGGACACACTACTTACTCACACCTCGACTTGGCTATTGGATTTGCAGTTCTCTCCGTCGCTTTATTGCGACGTGAGCACGAACCCAAATTGTAGGCACCACTTCCCAAACACATTAACATATATAGGTCAAGGCCCGAACAATCCATCTTCTCATAACAGGTTTAACGAATCAAAACCAAACTGGAGTGCATTCACAGATACATGTAAACTACAGCACACAGCCATAGAACACTTGTACGTAGACGAAGCTGCCCAACTCCTCACGGTGCATATCTTCGATGCTGCCAGAAAGTCCATTCCCCAGGCCTCCGGTTTGCCGCGCAAACCAAGGAGGCCCTGGGGAACGAGGACTGCAGGCAAGCACAAGTGGCAGAACAATGCGTGGGGTGTCCATCGCCGGTACCCCACGTCCAATAACCTCGTATCCTTCAAACGGGCAAAAGCTCTCGGAAAAATCGTGCGTAATGAGGGAAAAAAGGAGTTGGCGCACTTTCCTCACGTACATAAACTCATACACAGACACTCACAAAATCTGGACACGTATACGAAAACTTAAAGTACAACAAACACACAGCCTGCCCCTGGTTAGTACAACAGGGGACACACTGGAAGACTAGCCTAACACACTCGCACAACACTTCCAGCAGGTGTCCAGTTCAGCACACAACACCAACAATTTCATAAAACACAAAACATCCTCCGAAAAGAAGTCCTTGCAGGATAATAAGTCTACCGACTCTTTTCAATAAGTCTACCGACTCTTTGCAGGATAATAAGTCTACCGACTCTTTTCTACCCTCTTTTCAATTCATGAGCTCAAGATAACACTCAGTGCTTGTAAGCCCTCATCTCGAGGTGCAGACAACATTACATGCACTATGATACAACACTTACACGCAAATACACTTGAAACACTCCTGCACCACTACAACAAAATATTTCTTTCGGGCCCTCTTCCAAGGTCTTGGGGGGGAGGCCATCATACTGGCTTTTTTGGAGGGAAAGGACCCTTCCTCTCCCGCAAATTATCATGCCGTCGCCCTGACAAGCTCTCTGTGTAAGCTGTTTGAGAAGATGATTAACCGACGACTGGTGTACTTTTTGGAGTACGATGGTCTCCTCAACAGCTGCCAGGCAGGCTTCAGGGTGGGGCCATCCACCAACGATCAACTTACAAGCTTAGAATCGTACATAAAAGATGCGTTTCTGCATAAGCAATATTGCATGATCGTATTTTTCGATACCGAAAAAGCATATGATACGGCATAGCACTATGGCATTCTCAGACATTCGAAATCTTTTCGAATATGAGGTAACATGATTGATTGATTGATTGATTGATTGATTGATTGATTGATTGATTGATTGATTGATTGATTGATTGATTGATTGTACGGTTTAACGTGCCGACTCAACGCAGGTGATGAGGCGCGCCGTAGTACCCGCCGCGGTGGCTCAGTGGCTAAGGCGTTGCGCTGCTGAGCACGAGGTCGCGGGTTCGATTCCCGGCCGCGGCGGCCGCTTTTCTGATGGACGCGAAAAGCAAAAACACCCGTGTGTACGAGATTTCGGCGCACGTTAAAGATCCCCAGGTGGTCAAAATTAATCCGGAGCCCTCCACTACGGCGCGCCTCATCGCCTGCGTTGCGTCGGCGCGTTAAACCCTACAATCAGAGGCGCGCTGTAGTGAAGGGCTTCGGATTAATTTTGACCACCTGGGGACCTTTAACGTGCGCCGAAATCTCGTACACACAGGTGTTTTTGCTTTTCGCCTCCATCAGAAAAGCGGCTGCCGCGGCCGGGACTCGAACCCGCGATCTGGCGGTTAACCTGTTCCCGCGATAACAGGAAACAAGTTTAACACTCTTGAAAGCTACATGTCTGATATAACATTTCAGGTCAGAGTAGGCTCTGCACACTCTCGGGTTCACGTACAGGATAATCGTGTGCCTTACGGGGGAGTTTTGAGCTGCACGTTGGTTCTTGTACAGATGAATTCATTGGGAAAAGCACTGCCACCAACAATATCTTATTTTATGTATGTGGATGATGCACAGATATTCTTGAAATCTTGTAATCTTTCCATCTGTGAACGTCAAGGGCAGCTTGGTGTTAATACGCTCTCTCTCTGGGCCGATCAAAATAGTTTTAAACTTAATCCCCCGAAAAGTACCTGCATCATATTGCCACGATGACATTATTATTGTGGGGCTCACGCTTTTAGCAAGCTGCTGCCGCCGCCAAGCGGCTGCACGGCTTTATGGGGGGGGGGGTCAGCCTGGTTGCTCTGTGTTCTTATTCTCTCTCCTGGGCTGCGGCTGCTAGCTGTTCGGATCGCCGCTCTTCAATCATTAAAGCCCCCTTCCATCTGGACTCGGCTTTGTGACGTGACATTTTGGTAGAGGTGCGGGGTAGCTGTCCATGAACTTTGATCTGGACGATTGCTTCGCTACTGGTTCGGCCTCGGTGGACACAACACTCGTCCACAAGACCAGCCGGCGCCTGCGTGGCCTTCAGCCTGAGTTCGGCCGCCTTGCAACGCCAACCAGGGCCGCGCCGAGCAGGGTCGTGATGGTTTCAACGGCGAGCTAGACAAGAACGCAAGCCCCGCCAGTGGTGCTCCATACTCCGCGCACTCCGAGACCATTCTACGGTGAGAGGTTTGAGGACGCCGAAGATTGGCTGGACAGCTTCGAACGTGTGGTGGCGTTCAACGAGTGGGACGAGGTGCGGAAGCTCAAGCATGTGTATTACGCTCTCGAAGAGAACGCTAGGACTTGGTTCGCAAAGAATGAAGCTTCTATGGAAACGTGGCCAGAATTTCGGCGGAAGCTGCTCGCCACCTACGGTGACAGCGAGCGGAAAGAGAAGGCTGAGCTAGCTCTCCAGGTGAGCGTGCAGAAGCCAAATGAGTCGGTTGCCATGTTCGTTGAGGACATGTGTCGGCTATTCAGGCGAGCCGATCCTAACATGCCCGAAGAAAGGAAGGTGCGCCATAAAATGCGCGGCGTAAAGGAACAGCTGTTTGCGGGGCTTGTGCGTGATCCACCTGCCACCGTAGCTTACTTCGCCCGGGAAGCGACCACGATGGAGCACCCACTGCCATTCGAACTTCCAACTGCCATTCGCTGTCCACGGGTAATTGCGGCACATCAGATCTCCGAGAGATTATTAGAAGGATCTTGTGGGAGGAGCTGGTGAAGCTCCACGTCGCCGGTCACCAGCCAAACGTCGACGCCATTTTCGGCGTTCTCCACGAAGAAATTCGGCACGCGATGCGAACCTCTACTTCATCGCATAGCATCCCTACTGCCCCCTCCCCCGTCATAGCGTACACTGACATGCCACGCCCAACTGCCCCCATGGTCCGGCACAACAACCTCAGCCTAGGCCGCTATTTCAGTGATATTCCGATGATGCGCCGCGAACTGAACCAGGCCATTACGCAATGAAAGATACCATTTGGCGCACGGCCGACAACAGGCCTCTATGTTACCACTGCGGAGAAGCCGGACATGTTCTTCGCCATTGCCCATATCGAAAGATGGGACTACGGGGGTTTTGACCTGATGCTCCACGACCGCGCTACGGTGAACGTCCCCACGACATCCAAGAGTACCTGGCCGCCCACCTGCGCCGTTCGCCGCCCGCGCAGCGCCATGAGTATCGGTCGCCGTCGCCACGACGCTTCACGTAACCTAGACGTCCATTCTCTTCGGGGACGACCAGCGGCCGGACCCAGAGTCCTAAGCGGGGAAACTAAAGATGGCGTCCTCCGGAGGTGGGACCGCCGCCGCTCAGAAAGGTCAGCATCCTCCACGTACCCCACGAAACCGCTCACAACCCGACTCGACATCAACGTTCCATACAGACGACTTCGCCGGAGTCTGTTCAGAACCCGACTCGACCTCAGCAGTCCCCACCGACGACTTGACCCCACCAGCTCCGTCGACGCGCAATCACGACTGCAAAGTAGTTTCGGCCGATATTGCGGTTATGGTCGATAGTGACCACGTGACGGCGTTGGTAGATACCGGCGCCGATTTTTCGGTGATTAGTAGCGAGCTAGCCTCCAAACTGAAAAAAGTAACACCATTGCACGGTCCACAGATCGGTACGGCTAATGGTCATCTGGTAACGCCGATCAGCGTATGTACTGCCAGGATCCAGATACGTGGCGGACATTTCCCTGGCTGCTTCCTAGTGCTGCGGGAATGTTCCAAGCAGCTGATATTGGTATTAGACTTCATTCATCAGTACGGCGCTATTATTTATCTTCGAGCGCTACTCGTGACGTTCTCTACCCAGGGAGCTGTCCGAAACGAGGGGGAGCCACCCAAGGCGGTGTTACGCATTTTCGACGAGTATGTAACAGTACCGCCCCGAGCTAGCCTGTTCGTCACGGTGGAATGTGAAAGCGACGCCACCTGTGGGATCGCTGACAGCAACGTGTCCCTCTTACTAGACCGGCAAGTTTGCATAGCTCGAGGACTTGTGGAGCTCCGCGACCACCGGACGGAAATTCTGATAACCAACTCCGGTAACGCACACCAACGCCTAGTGAAAAAGACTGGAGTAGCCCACCTGGACGAAGTGTATGACTGTACCGGACAGCCTTCGTTCTTTGGGATGAAGGAAAACATTCAGCAGCACCTCGACCACGGGAACCCTTCAGGCCGCTTCCAACTTAGGCATTTGGTTGAGGTTAACCCGAAACTATCGGCAGACCAAAAGCGCCGACTCCACAGCATCATCGCTTCTTTTGCTGACTGTTTGCTCCTTAGTCGAAGGTCCGACAGACAGCAGTCATTAGGCACAGCATTGTGACAGAGGAAGGGGAAAGACCTGTTCGTTAACATCCCTACAGGGTCTCCCCAAAAGAGGTAGATGTAATACGTCGCCAGGTGAAAGAAATGTTGCGAGACGACGTTATACAACCATCGACGAGTCCATTGGCGTCACCCGTGGTTCTGGTGGCTAAAAGAGACGGCACTCTTGGGTTTTGCGTGGACTACAGGAGGTTGAACAAAATTACGAAGAAAGACGTTTACCCTCTGCCTCGGATTGACGACTCCTTAGATCAACTACGCCATGCCAGGTACTTCTCCTCAATCGACTTACGCAGCGGGTATTGGCAGATCGAAGTTGATAAGCGCAACGTCGAAAAGACTGCCTTTATCACCCCAGATGGGTTATACGAGTTCAAGGTGCTCTCGTTCGGTCTCTGCTCTGCCCCTGCGACTTTCCAAAGAATGATGGACAGTGTACTGTCGGACCTGAAATGGCAATCCTCCCTAGTTTACCTGGATGACGTTGTCATTTTTTCCCGGACTTTCGACGAACATCTCGATCACCTGCATGCCGTGTTGAACGCGATCCGTTCAGCGGGACTGTCGCTCAAACAGAAAAAATGTCGCTTCACATTTCAACAGCTCAAGTTCCTCGGCCACGTGGTTAGTCCTGAGGGTGTCAGCCTCAACCCTGACAAGACGGTAGCGGTGAGCGCATTCCCGGCGCCCGCTAACAAGTGCGCCATGCGCCGATTTTTGGGCCTCTGCGCTTACTACCGGCGCTTCGTGGCTAATTTCTCCAAGATAGCCGATCCCCTCACTCGTCTGGCAAAGGACGACGTGCCATTTGTTTGGGACCCTGAGCAGACCAATGCTTTCGATGAGCTGAAGGCGCGCCTGGAAAGGATCCCTATTTTAGGACACTTTGACGAAGACGCCGACAACGACCTTCACACCGATGCGAGTAACGTCGGTCTCGGTGCAGTCTTAGGGCAGTGGCCGGATGGTGCTGAACGCGTCATTGCTTACGCAAGTCGCACGTTATCACGCGCTGAGGCAAACTATTGAACGACCGAAAAGGAGTGCTTGGCCGTGATATGGGCAGTCACAAAATTCCGCCCGTACTTACGGCAGGGCGTTTCTTGTGGTCAGTGACCACCACTGTCTGTTTCGGCTTGACAACCTTTAAGATCCGTCAGGGCGTCTAACGCGGTGGAGCCTGCGGCTCCAAGAGTTTGACGTGACGGTCGTAAATAAGTCCGGAAGACGCCACACCGACGCTGATTACCTACACGAGCCCCCCTGGAGCGAGTTACTGCTGACCAGGAAGACGATACACCCTTTCTCAGAGTATTGGGACCATCAGACCTCGCCGAAGAACAGAAGAAGCACCCAGAACTTCTGCCGCTCAATGAGTACCTTGAAGGTCACAGCTCGCGTCCTCCACGGCTCTTCCAGCGCTCGTTCTCGTCATTTTTGCTACACAACGGAGTCCTTTACAAAAAAGGATTTGACCCTACAGGAGCCACCCACCTTCTTGTTGTGCCAGCAGCGCTACGTGACGACATCCTACACGCCTCCCACGACGACCCTTCGTCAGGGCATCTGTGTTTCACCCGCACACTCGCAAGGCTTCGTAAGAAGTACGAGTGGCCAAAGTTGGCTCCGAAAGTCAAGCGCTACGTCAAAACATGCCGTGACTGTCAGCGGCGAAAGACACCGACCACTAAACCAGCTGGTTTTATTCAGCCTGTTGATCCACCAAGCAAGCCATTTAAGCAGGTCGGTATGAATTTCTTAGGGTCATTCTCTACGTCATCAGCTGGGAATCGGTGGATTGTAGTCGTTACTGATTATCTTCCCGTTATTGCGAAACCAAAGCATTGCCCAAAGGAACGTCGGCAGAAATTGCCCGATTTTTCGTCCATAAAATTGTACTCCGTCACGGCGCCCCATCAGTCATCATAACCGATAGAGGCACAGCGTTCACCGCAGCACTTACTGAAGAGGTAAAGAAACTGTCATACCGACCATCGCGAAGCCATTGCGTATCACCCCCAGACAAACGTGCTGACCGAAAGGCCGAACAAGACCATTGCCGACATGATTTCAATGTACGTTGATGTTGATCACAAGAACTGGGATGACATACTGCCGTACGTGAACTTTGCATACAATACGGCAGTTCAAGAAACGACAAACTTTACTCCTTTCCGGTTGGTCCACGGCCGCGAAGTGACGACTATATTGCATGCGATGCTGCTTCCGGATGAAATCCACCAGGTTACTCGAGACACCACGGAATACGCTAGCCGCGCCGAAGCTGCCCGACAACTTGCGCAACAACGCATCCGTCACCAGCAAACGATTCATGCCCGCCGCTACAACTTACGGCACCGACAAGTAACTTCACTACCCGGTGTCCAAGTCTGAGTGTGGAGCCATGTGTGACTCCGGGGACGTTCGGAAAAACTTTTACGCTGCTACTTCGGGCCCTACAAAGTGAGACGACAAGTAAGCGCAGTGAACAATCAAGTTCTTCCCGAAGGAACACTGCGGTCAAGGCGAAGTAGGACACTCCATGAATTGGTTCATGTTGCCCGGATGAAGCCGTATCACTCACGTTGACAGTGGCCGCGAAGTTTTTGCGTGTTCCGTCGTGCTGTTTTGCTGTGTGTTTTTTTACATTCTATCTACATCTGTTAATTAACTCTATGTGTTAAGCATCGAGACGATGCTTTGAAAAAGAGAGGGGTATTGCCACGATGACATGGTATTGTGGGGCTCAAGCTTTTAGCAAGCTGCTGCCGCCGCCAAGCGGCTTCACGGCTTTATGAGCGAGGGGCTCGGCCTGGTTGCTCTGTGTTCTTCTCTCTCCTGGCCTGTGCCTGCTAGCTATTCTGATCGCCGCTTTTAATCATTAAAGCCCCCTTCCATCTAGACTCGGCTTTGTGACGTGGCAATATTGTCAAAGAGGCGTGGTATCCAACCGGACCCTGACATTAAAGTTAATGGTGACTCAATTCCTGTAAAGAAGGAACAAAAGTTTTATGCGTACAGCTGAACAAAAAATTAACGTTTATTCCTCACATTAAGCAACTTAAACATAAATGTTTGAAAACGATGAACATCCTGAAAGACCTCTTGAACCAGTCATATTGGTCAGACATGCATCTACGCCTACAAAATTTACCAGCTTGGTGGGCTCTCGCGTAGTTTATGGAGTGTGGTTCATGGGTCGGCAACAAAAACAGCACTGAAAATGCTAAACCCAGTGCTGCACTTGGGGCTTTGACTTGCGTCTGGCGCATTTCGCACTGGTCATGTCACAGCCTCTATGTCGAATGCCACAAATGGTCATTAGATCACCAGCGAATACACATGGACCTTTTGTACGCGTTTAAAGTTTCATAATTTACCTGCCATCCTTTTAAACCTGCTATCAGTGATACAACCACTTCCCAGCTTCTCTTAAACCGTCAATCTAATGTTCGTAAGGTCTCACACCGAGTGAGAGATGAAGCGTCTAAATTTAACTTGGTGTTACCTTTTCAGACTCCTGAAAATTATCTATTTCCGACCTTTTACCGGCATAAAAGCTTCGCGCTGTGTCGTGTGACTTGTCGTTTAAAGCTCTAGATATAAAACGAGTACCAACAACGGCAATTCTGCAGCACTTTTTGTTTCTGCGAGAGAAGTACAAGTGCGGAGAAATTTTTATTGACGCAACCAAAACTGCCCTTACCATGTCATGTGCTGCAAACAGACCTGATTTTAGGAACTCTAAAACCCTGAACTCTAAAAGCAGCATTTTTGCGGCCGAAGCCTTTGGAGTTTTACTTTTTTTTAAATCACATAGTCCAAAATAAAATATCTAACTTTATCACTTTCCCGGATTCGCTGAGTGTTGCTCTATCATACAATACGTCCTGTAAAAACCATGTTCTAAATAATAAGGCGTTTATGTCAGCGTATGCAATAAATCTCGAGGTGATCGTGTGTTGGGTTCCAGGCCACACTGGGATTGCTGGGAATGAGACCGCGGATCAGATGGCCGCTGCTGCTGCCCTTGCACATACATTGGACATAACAGCAGTACTCCATACTGACCTCAAGCCTTCTATCAACACCACCTCCGCAAAACATGGCACGCACACTGCAGTGTACGAACAGAGAAGTTACCCGTAATAAAACCACACTTGGGACCATACACCACCGACGCACGCATTAGATACACAGAAGTCACCTTGGCTAGATTATGGATAGGGCACATGCAACGCACTCGCACCTGCTCACTGGATCTTAAAAACCTCTATGCAGCAGGTGTGGAGAGGCCCTGTCCGTGATCCACATCCTCATAGAATGCAAGGCACTATAAACAACACGACACGCACACTTCGCACAGCTATACAGACAACACATTCCGCTACACCCATCGTACGTTTTAGGAGACGACCCCATAATTACTCAGTAGGGTACTTTTAAGTTTCTGAGCGGTGTCCAGTTTTCACACCTCATCAATTCCCATGCATGTTGACACCCTGGCCTTTTACACCAGTCATCTACTTTGTCTGTTATGCCATTTCACGTATATGTTAGTTAAATATTTTACGTTTACTATCACTTAGTCCTTAAAAAATAACTTTTTCTTGGCACACTTTTCCCTTAGTCGGCCTTGCCCCATAAAAACCCAACCATCATCATGAAACATGACGTAAAAGGCTTTAGCAATAAATGGGTACGGCGATACCAGTTAACGCAAATATTTGTAGAGCATAGCTGAGTACATTGTCGCATGTGTGTTGTAGACGCCGGTTTCTCTCGTGCAACTTTCGCAGGGGGAACGTGGCAGGCATGCCCGTGTACGCCGAAGGAGAACCCTGCAGCCGCTGCCCAAATAGGTCCACGTGCTCTGCGTTGGGGCTCTGCGTCCACCACGAGAACGAGTAAGACAGCGCCTACTGGAAATCGAGGCAAAATTATTTACTCAAACATTTCCCAAACGTACGAAGGAAACGCTGTGCAACTTAACACAAGGGCGTGACGTGACTGTTGCCGACAGAGTCACGACAGCTTATAAAGCGCCGTTTTATTTAAACGTGTTTTATCGAATGTCATTTTATGGAACGTCGTTTTACCGAACGCTGTATTATCGACAGCCATTTCATCAAAGCCGTTGTATCAAAACCTATTTTTCCCAGCCTTTTTTTTTTCTCAAAATCTGCAGCGGGCGTTTTCTTTTCGAGAATTCCCCCTTAACTTTTTATCTATCTCAAATGGTTTTCTGTCTCAACCAGTTTTCTTGTTTAGTTCTATGAGCCGGTACAACAGTTAAAAAGAATCTCCTTCTCGCTCTAGCCCTCCCCCTGAACTGTAGAATATAAACGCATTCCATTTTACGAGTTGCGGCGGCAACAAGCACCGATGAGACCGCCCCTCCCGTCTTCGCTTCCCCGGCCCCCAGTCCACCTAAGTGCACCGAGGAGATGGATGTGGAGGCAATTTCAGCGGCTCCAACCGCCACCGCATCGCCTGTACCACCCGTAGCACTCCCGACTCCCGCGGCGGTGGCGGCTGCAACGAAGGGCCGTATTCGTGCTCAGCGCCGTGTTTGTGTTTACCCTATCTTGGACTTCGCCCTTTTTTCGCTGTTTTGACCATGAAGGGCACCCGAAAGATTGTTAAGTACGGGGGGGGCCAGGTCCGCTGGGCACACCTAGGACATCTGACGACAAGATTAAACTCAGACCATTCCTATCTGCGTCGCAGTGAAAGGAACGGGTCCCTTTGTCAAAACCCCCCAAAAAGGCACCCCCCTCGCAGAATAACAGCCCCAAGAGACGTTACATAAACAATCACACTCCAGTAGCTCCGAACACTTAATAATGGGAAAAGAAAATATTGTTCTTTGAACCTCTAGGGGCCTTCATAATAATCTTGAGGATGTGAACGACATACTGCATTCTAATCAGCCAAGAGTAATCTGTGTGCTAGAAACATATTTAACTTCCAAACACACAAATTATTGAATAATTATATGGCATTGAGAAAGAATAGGGATGGCTGCACTGCAGCCCGAGGACTGTGTGACACACCCTTCGGGCGGTGTCGCCGTAATCACCTGCAAATCCTTACAATGCCACCTAATTAATCTGAACACTGTCCTTGAGGTTCTAGCAGTTCGTGCCATATTTGATCGGTTATTAAGGCTTTGCTCCCTTTACATTGCTCCTGATTTTTCACTTTCGAGCTGTGATTTCGAGGCGCTGGTTGACCAGCTTCCCGAACCATACATCGTAATAGGCGACCTAAATGCGCACAATTCTCGTTGGGGCACTTCTCTCACAGATGCCCGAGGCCACACGATAGAGAAGTTTCTAACATCCTCATCGGGAGCATGCCTTTCCAAAAAAAGCCCACATATTATAATGTAGGACACAACACATACTGGCATCTTGACTTTGGCATTGGGTTTGTAGTGACCCCTTCTCTAACTCACTATCATACATAGGCAAAGACCCAAACAGTTCAACTTTCCCTAGAAGGTTAAATGAAGCAAGAGCGAACACTTGTACATTTACGGAAACATCGAAACTACCCCGCATGTCCATAACACATCTATACGCGGAGGAGGCACCCCAACTCATCACGGTGGCCTTCCTCGACTCCGCCGAAAAATCCATTCCCCAGGCCTCTGCTGCCGCGTCCAAGCCAAGCAGGCGCGTGTGGAAATAGGGCTCCAGGTGAACGCGAGAGGCCGAGAACAAGGCGTGGGATATCCTTTGTTTGTACCCCACCTCACAGAATTTCATCTCCTTTAAACGGGCAAAAGCACTTGGTAAACTTGGCGAGCGTGTGCGCCGTGGTGCGAAAAGGGGAGTTGGCGCACCTTCTTGACATCCATAAGCTCACACACGGACACACGCAAAGCATGGACCCCGAATAAGTAAACTCAAACAACAACCAACAAACAGCCTTCCCGTGTTCAGTACAACAGGGGACATGCTTGAGGACCAGGCTAACGCACTGGAACAACATTTTCAACACGTGTCCTGTTCGGCACATTAACGAAACACCTTCATAAAGCACAAAAAATTCTGTGAAAAGAAGTCTGCTTGAAAATAGTAAGTCGAACACCTCATAAAACTCGCCCTTTGCACTCAGTGAGGTGAAGATAGCACTCAGCACGTGTAAACGTCCAGCTCCAGGCGCAGATATTACATAAGCAATGATACAACACATACACGCAGACACCCTTAAAGCACTTTTCGATTTATACAACAAAGAATGAATTTCGTGGCATCTTCAAAAATCTTGGAGGGATGCCATCGTAGTGGCTTTTCTGAAGAAAATAAAGGACCCAATGTCATCGTCAAGTTATCGCACCATCGCCCTTGCAACCTGCCTGCGCAAGTTTCTCCATGCGATTATCCCTAGGAGACTCCTGAATTTCTTGGAGCAGAATTGTCTTCTCGAGATATGCCAGGCTGGTTTCAGGGCGCGGCGATCCACAAACAAATTAACTTACGGCATTAGAATTGTACGTAAAGGATGCCTTCCTTCCCAAACAGTTTTGTGTAATGGTGTTTTTAACTTCGAGAAGGCCGATGACACCACTTGGCGCTACGAGATCCCCAGCGACCTGAAGTCATTTAGTGCTTCAGGCAACTTGATGAACACCCTTGCTAGTTATTTGTCCGAAAGAAAATTTTGGCTTGAAAGTTGGTAGTGTACTTTCAAAGGTTCACGTGCAAGAGCAAATGGCGTTCCGCGAAGAGGAGTTCCAAGCTGCACATTGTTTATAGTAAACATGAGTTCCCTTAGGAAAACGTTGCCGCTTACAATTTTCTGCTCTTTGTATGTAGACGATGTGCAAATATCCTTAAATTGTGTAACATGGACATCTGTGCACGCGAAGCCCAGCTTGGAGTGAAAAAACTTACTCACTGGCAGGACACAAATGGTTTAAAGTAAACCCTAGCAAAAGTTCTTGCGTTGTGTTCACCAGGCAGCGCGGGATCCATGTGGACCCTTTTGTCACCCTTAATGGTGTAGTAATTTTTTAGAGGGGAACAGAAGTTTTTAAGCTTAATATTATATAGCAAACTGACATTTATCGCCTAATTGCAACAGCTTAAATGGCCACTGACACAAAAATTTTGCATCTTGTTTTTTTTTTGTTTCGATAAGTAGCTAGTGACCTACTTATCACCTGTAGAAACCTCGTTTGCTTTAGCGTGCGATGGTTGTTTAATTAGAGACATTTTCAATGCAGCAGTCACAGTTTCGGTTTCAGCGGGTGCCGCGAAACGATAGATTTTGTGTGAACAAAGCTGCCCACGTGACTGTCGGAGGGATATCACAGAGCAGAGCTGCTGTAGTACTGTCGAATCCGCATCGCCGGCAGTTTGTGCGAATGCGCCCACGTACTGATCTCGTCAGCCGCTTAATTAAAAAGCGCCCGTGTGCGTGATGCAGGCGCTGCGAGTGCAAATGCTACCGCGGCTAAAGAACGACGCGCGACGCTCGAGACAGTGGGTGGCAAGACGCGCGCTGGGAGCAGCCGGCCGGACTGCCTACAGGTCCGCCTACAGATGTGTTCGGCTTAGCACTGCGGCGGATATTCGATTGCCGCTCTTGTAAGCGGTGCAGATGACAATTTTTAATGCAACCCGCTATCGCATCATTAACTCCTTTCTCATATAAGCTGCTATAGTTTGGACTTGGGTACAATTTCGTGCAGAGGTAACAAGCTATCAGTCGAGCTACCTGCGCCGACCTGCGCCACTTCGCGGCCGTGGCCGCCGCCTGCACAGCGACCGTGCGGCTCGCTCATTGGGTTTTTCGTGTCTCCGGCGTTTTTCGCTTCCAATGTAAATAAAAAGTAGTAAAAACAGAGTGCATGGAATTGGTGTAGAACTTTGGTCGCCGCCAGCTGCCCGATGAGCCGACGAAATCATGGCGGCTCCGCCGCCAACGATCGGGTCGTTCGTTTTCGAGAGCAGAAGCTCCACCCTCAGATTGGAGCGGCTAGCCGGGCGAGCCGGCGAAAAACGCCGGCAGTGCGGAAGCGGCAATCACAAACTCGTGGTGTGTTTTGGTGCTGTTGATTTACAAAATATCCCTGGGATGTCGATTGCGCGTGGTCCTCTGCTGGCTGCTCGGTTGCGTTTCGCACACTTTAAAATTGATTTTAAATATGTTCTAGGCTGTATTCGCCGCTGATATTTTGAAGATGATGTATGTGTGTTCACACCAATCTATCTCCGAAGTTAGCGCGCCTTCAAAATTTTGTGTCAGTACCCCTTTTGGACAAAAATGCCTAAAATAATGAACATTCTGAAAGAAAAGTCTTCTCACACCAATCCTATAGTGCAGACAAACAACTTCTTTTGCGTCTCCCGGCTGGACTATGGCAGTATTTTCAAGGGGTCAGCGACTAAAACGTCCCTAAAAATGCTGGACCCTGTGCTGCACGTCGGGCTTCGCCTTGCATCTGGGGCCTTCCGTAGTAGCCCAGTCAAAAGCCTCTGTGAAAAATGTAACAAGCGGAGCTTAGCAAGCCAGCGAAACTACATGGACCTTATTTACGCTTTTACTATCTCAATTTCTAACCATGTTTTTAGGTCAGTCTTTTATGACACATCCGTATCCCAGCTTCTTGAAAACTACCAATCTATTTCTG
This sequence comes from Haemaphysalis longicornis, assembly GCF_048455015.1. NCBI lineage: Eukaryota > Metazoa > Arthropoda > Arachnida > Ixodida > Ixodidae > Haemaphysalis > Haemaphysalis longicornis. The sequence continues at coordinate 19,005,916 of NW_027526203.1, read as the reverse complement.
CCCCCTTCTCATACAGGGCTAGAGAGGAAGCGTTGGAACTCTGTCTCCTTTTTAGATACCATAAAAACGTCTGTCATGAGTTGTATAGCCCCATGACATCTTTTCTATATATCATGGGACGTACCTTTTATACATATCAACAAAAACGGAGTGCCCAGAAGTGCCGGCAATACCGCACAGACAAGTGTGCTCAATTTTACATACATGCCTCAGAAACTGCCACTGTGTCCTGTGCTGCGCACAGACCCTGCTTTAATGTTAGTAAACGTTTGAATGTAAGTATCGCGGCAGTGGCTTAGCTTAGTTTTCTTTCTGCTAATCACTTCCAAACTACCATTCCACAATGCGTAGTTTATACAGACTCCCTGAGTGTTGAGGGCGTTGTCTTGTCAAAAGCCTTCCAATAACCATGTTGTCAGTCTTGATTTCAGTACCATTATGAGCTTATATCCCTATTAACTTAATTTTGTCCTGTGCTGAGTTCCAGGCAACGCTGCGATTGCTGGCAACGAGGTAGCGGGTGCACTGGCCGCTACTGCCGCACTTACAAGTACAGTAGACATAACAACAGCACTCTCCACCCGACCACAAACCACACATCAGACAACACCATCGGGAAACTTAGCCAGCGGATTTTAGTGAACAGGCAGACAACAAACTGCATGTAATAAAACCTCACTTGGGACCATGCACCACTTAAACAGGCACGGACACAGTGAAGTGGCCTTGGCTAGATTACGAATTGGCGACACCCACGAGATACACTCCGAACTGCTCACTTTATCTGCAAGAACCCTGTGTAGCAGGTGTGTGGAGGGTCTATCTATAGTTCACACATTGATTACATGCAAGGCACTTTACTCAGCAAGACAGAAACATTTCCCGGAACTTTACAGACAACACATTCCACTGAATCCATGACACTTTTTAGCCGACAAACCAATGTTTTCTGTTCAGTTGTTAAAATTTTAGCACAGGTAAAATTTCTACAGCTCTTGTCACATCACACAGAATCATCCTGGCCCTATACACCAGGCATCTTCATTTTGTTGCGGTGCGTATCAGTTTTACTTTTACTTGAGGGTTTTAGAATTTGCAGTGCCATCATTTATTAAATGGCTTTTTTTGCGCTCTTTGCTCTAGTTGGCCTCGTGTCATTAAACTTGAACCAGCATCATCACCATTATTATTATTATTCGGAAGACTGTTTCATAGTGCCCATTAAGCTAGTCCTGCAGCAAATGATGCTTTATTCAGTGAAAAATAAACATTTTCAGATCAAATTTTATTGCTCCCACTCAGTCGTTTGGTTCGTGACGTCAGAATGACGTATTCAGGTAAAATGCCTACGAACGTTGGTATGCTGATTAAAGCTGCTGGGAACGGCAAAACGTCTTTTTGTTGCATTGTTTGCCGGCTGCTTTCATAGATTGCCGGACGATACCACTCCAAAAGGCTGCCGAAGTTGTTCTCTTTCTGATGGGATATTTACCTGCCTTACATTGGTTACATTTGATAGTAATCGTTCGTGAAAATTTGGATATGCTCGACTAACAGGATCAGGCACGTCGCGATGTCGCTTAAGCCAGTTGGCCAGTGTCGTGACAGACAGACCCAGCTACGCCCGATGGCTGTGCAGCTTCGCCCGCTATAGTGCCCGCCGTACGCATTTGTACGTCTTTGTTTGCATGTTGGTTCGTAACTTTCCTTGTTTCCACCATCACTTTTTACAGCTATAAAAAGAATGTGCACTACATTTAGGCGCAAATAGCTTGTTCTGAAAGCTTATAATCCCTCTTTGTGTGCGTTGCCTTTTGCCGGCCTCCGTACCTAGGGTGTCGCATGACTGGCCTATTCTGTGTTTTCCTTATTATACTGCTTATTTTAGTGAAGTCTGCGCTAAAAGTGATGTCAGCGTTATACAGACATGGTAGTCTTTCGAGTGAACCATTCGTCCATTTTGTGTTCATGGCCCCTATAAGACGGACGTGTATTAAGGTGCACAACAGCACCCGACGGCCCAATTATTGCCTGCGTGCATTAGCCATTAGAGCGTCCAGAAAGGACTTCTCCCACGGGTGGATGGAAATAATGCGTTGTGAGCGCTCTCTACGCTCCTGTCCTCTGGACACCCCCTATCCGCTACGGGACATCGTCGTAACAAGCAACCTTTCTTCGAATGTTAAAGATGGACATGTCGGGCACGCGTGCGGGGCGTGCTTCACCTCTCTGTCACAACTGCTTTTCCTGACAGGAGCGAAATTCTTCAGTTTTGTGTCGGAGTTTTATATGCTAATCCGAGCCTGGAAGCATCAGAATAGCTCCCATGCTTCATGTGATTTGTAACTGGAAGCAGGTAAATCAAGTTCATTTGGTGCCAAATCATCGGGTGAAAAACCGTAACCAACGCCAACTTATGCCATAAACACGAGGCATTGTGCAATACCAAGGTCAATCAGTTCCTGGGAGAGTTTGAAGGGTCATGTGTTAGGAATACAGAACTGCTTCCGGTCCGCTAACGCGAAATAGTACAAAAGCTTTCTCCTAACACATAGCTTATACGCACGTGCGGCATTCGCAAAAAATAAATAAACGACTCTGGCAAGATGCTTATCGCGTAGGTTTCTTTGTTTGCGTGCAGAGTCAAACATTTAATTTTCGGCCCCATCAGAAAAAGACAGGGTGTCTAGAGGCACTCGGATTGATATAACGAGCGGGAAAGAGATGGTGATTCATGTGCGACACTGACCGTCTGTATGAGTCTGTGGAAGGAGAGGAGGAAAGCTTTTTTTTTATAAAAGTAGGGGAAAAATTACTCCCACCTCCCCTCGCGGGAACCCCTGTGTAGTTGCGACGCATAGGGGGTTCCGTTGTTGTTTCCGTTAGGTTGATTCTCCCATCGCGTGAAATGTGCCGTGAACCCCCTGCCGCGGCTATGACGCAACGTGGCGCGGCTATGACGCAACAAAATCCACTTTCATCCAATCCAAGCCAAGCCAAGCCAAGCCAAGCCAAGCTAATCCAATGACCCTCGCGAGAGAGTGTTCGCTATCGGAGAGGAGAGGGGGTGAGCGGCGGAGACCGCAGCTCGCGCGGCGAGGAGAATGGGGGAGGGGTGTGGACGGACAACAACAACGCCGTATGGAGGGACCAGGCGATTGAATGGGATGCAGTCGCATCTAAAAGCTCTTTGCGAGGAAAGGGGTTAGAGTAAGGAATACGGGTGTTGAATTAACGTCAAGCCCATCATGGTCTGTTGTTTACAAATGGATTGAAGTCTTCGCCGGTGTCGTTCTTCGTCAGGCTGCTCACATCAGACAAATTCGACTGCAAACTGGAGAGGACAGTTGGGCACGTTCGAACTGCGATAACTTATGCATATTTTCTAAAGCAAACAAAATGAGAACACACAGGAATGCGTCTGCCCCGTCAGCATCCTTCTGCTGTGTCCTCATCGTCTTCTTGCGTTAGAAAATACGCATATGAAAATTGGAAATATTTCGCAATAAAATCTTGATAAGTTCTGTAGATGATTCATGGTGTATTATGTTTGGATCAATGTGTCAATGGCCATGGTCATACTAAGTGTGTAAACTGCCTTCGTGCTCTAGTTGCCGATGTGACATTGCGGTGGTTAGGAAGTTGGTCCTTCGTGAATTTCTGGACGATATGTGTGGTTACGCATACCTTGTTAATAAATGCATCCTCGGGACATGCGCAAGAAGGAATGTTGGTGAAGTGACAAGGCGGATGAATACTTCTTCTGGTCGTGTGCATGAAGGAATGATGGAGAGTTCACCAGGGGGTGTAACTAGTTTGTAACGATATTTCTTCCGCTTCTTCAGTAGAAGGAAGAGCAAGGCCGGTGTAGTGGAGAAGCGTCATTGAAATCTCCAGCGCGCAAATTATTATTCGCTATCATGCTTTCTTTATTTGTTTGGCGTGCATAATATTCACTTAAATATTATTTCCTCAATGTGCACTTTTATGTCACCACTTCAGAACGTTATTTCTTTTTTTTTTCACGCAGGCTTCATGAAACGGGGGTTGAGGAACAACTGGAGACGAGTGATTGGAACTGGAAAGCTGCATTGGCCGCCGTAGCTTTTGTTCTGTGGCTCTGCTTCTGATGCGAGTCACCATGGGAATCAGAACCAATGCACGCGTCCCGTTTATGGCTTCCGCACCGGTGGAGTTTGCACGGAGCACCTTTGTCTTACCACTGCTCACATCTTGTCTGTTTGACTAAATTCAGATGGGGTCTACGACTGTAGCATACTTTGCTTTTACCGGTGTGGTGTCTTAAACAGCCTCCAGTGAAAAAGAAAAGTGTATTTGTCTTTCATATTTCCTGCCCAAATACACTGCCCACTGAGCTTACGTTATTGGAATCATAACAATGCAGAGGCACTCGGACTGATGTCAAGGCTTACACAAGGGTCCTGTGGATCTCAGCTACGCATCGATATTACCACTCCAGATTTCTGCGGCGGAAATATTTTTATTGCTTTTTACGCGTGTAACTATAAACTGGTGTAGGAAGGTATTTTTAGCTTTCACTCACTCGCAGCACGGTAAGAGAATTCTGAGGTTGGAAATAAGAGACGTAGCTCGCATGAAAGTGGCCACAAGATTTCGCCATTATTTTATATGCTACACAGCACTAAATCGCCTTAATTTGCCATTCTTTCTCTTGGGTGAGACATAAAAGTATCATCAAGTGACCGACGGAGAAAAAGTAGGCACACTGCATGGCCCCTAGGAAACGGGGACATGGCAGACAAGAAAGACAAAACGAGCTTTTGCCTTCCTTACGTCGACTCTTCTCTTGTCTTGCATCGTCCGTGCCATAAAGTTTATTACTATATACACCAGAATTCAATCTGGCACTAGGGTTTATGCGCCTCACATCGAGGCCGTCTGTGCTGTGATGGGCCTCCATTAACCGCAGGCTCGCCTTAGCGTCATCGTATGGTTAGATTAAAACATTTTACTGGCCTTAAATTCAAATACATTGCCACAAAAACACAGAGTAGCGTGTATACAATTATACAAGTATGACAAAAACTCCATGTTTTACCGCTAGAAAATAGAATTAAAGTATATTCCTTTGACTGAGAGTCTGCCATAATTGTTGTGTATGATATTCTGCAGACCAACCTGCTAGTTAAAAACAATGTAAAATTTTGGGAGAAACTCATTCAAGACTCTTATTTTTCCAGTATTTCAAATAATGAATTGTTTGAAAAGCTTACATGTTATTTATGCACGTACCTCTAAAATCATTGCCTTCGCGGTGAACCTGTGCACAGATCATCTGCTACAACTTTCATGGCGGCATATTAGCTGCTCAGAGAAGATTTCAGGGCGCTGTAGACATATCTACTGCTACTGCAAACAATAACCGTGAAGCGAATTCTACTCCCACAAAAAGTACCTTCCGTGTAGGTTTGTACTTATGGCTATGGCTATGTTAGCATTATGGCTATGTTAGCATGAACTGCCTCGGCGAATTTAATTGGTAATGAAGTAGTTTAGGTTCCTCGAGAACACACAGTTCGTGTGGGTAGATACTCTTCAAAGGCAGGAGTCCGCCATTACCAAGTGGAGTGATTTGGGGCTTTTCGTTCATCTCGAGATCGAATCCCCCTTTTATATCAGCCTTGCCCTGTTTAATTTTCACACGAAAGTGTTTTATGCCCGGGTGCACCAAGTTCTCACCGGCGTCTTATTCGCCACGGAACTGACATCACCACCGGCGTCATATCCGCCATGGAACTGACATCACTAGAAAAAGTTCCATTGAAGCGGCTCCAAATGGATTCGAACCACCTACACCATCGCCGCAACGGGAGGTACATAGCGCTATGCATAACTGTGCTATGGACTCAAGGGCAAGTAGGTTATCGAACGCACCTTATATCTTTCCCACTACCTTCTTTACTCAGATGCTGCTGCCGCGTAGGAGGGGCAAAGCGAAGTAGTTCTTAATGGCACTAATAAGCGCCGACAGTTGGCCCGTCGATTGCAGCGTCTTCGTGCACTTAGGACGCGGGTTAATTGAGGCATCCTCCGCCACCTACTGCTTTCGGTTCCGATTTCGGTTCGGTTTCGTTCGCACGGTTTCCTAGGGCCCTTGGTTTCAGTCAGATTTATGCAGTGTGCCGGCGCGTGGAATTCAGTGTCTAACGTTTATGGGTCTAACGGTGTCATACTGACTTAATATAGATAGTGATGTGCAAGTTCATATGGATGCACAATAAACATTTCCAATGCTCCTGTGAAGGTTCATTTCACTTTCGTGTTTTGCCGATTCCTACGAAAAAGGCATCAGCGATATTTTTTGGGGTCAATTTTAAACCCAATTTTGGCAAGCATTTTTGTTTGGCCCTCTCAATACCTTAATATGCAACCAGGTCGCCACCGAGTGCTGCAGATCTGCAGAAATGTGTCCAAGCACTGCAGCAATAAACCTGGGTCCAAAAGCCTGCTCAGGCTTTGCTCAGAACGCTTCAAGCCCTCAATGTTTTGGGGTAGCCTGCAACGGCCTAGATTGCGCGAGAACGCAGTTCCATCACTGTTGAGGTTCCCACCCATTAGACCACAGACGTGCACCGAACATCCGTCCGACATTCAGTGTCTAACATTTGTACGTCCGTCAGACATCCGCAGAAAGCCGGCGGACGTTTTCTGGACATCCGTGGGATGAGCAAAGGAATTGCTCATCTTACTACCCTCCGACAGACGTCCAAGCCGGATTTTCCGACATCCGGCGGATGTTCAGAATCGGACATTTCCAAACCGAAAGGTACAGAGGACGTCCAGGGGATAACAAAATGCGGATATGGGATGTCCGCCGGACGTCCGTTTCTAGTCCTAAATTTTTCTAATCAGGTAGAACTTGTACTTGCTGTAAACCCCGGTGCTTTATTGATAACATGCCTTGAATCACTACCCCAGCTTTAAGAATACTTGACACACAAGGCCCTTCTGTAGCTTTTGGCACAATCCTAATTATAAATGCTTGCACCATGCACTCTGTAGACAGACAACTCCACACCATAGTCATATTTGTCTTGCCAAGAGTGCAAACAGTGATGTTACAGAAGCATAATACAGTGGAAAGTTGCAAGCTTATCGTCACGACTTTTCAATAAGGACCATGTATAGACTGCTGGCTGTTGTGTCAACATAAATATAAATAAGTTGTAGTAGGCAGTTACCGCCGCGGTGAACAGGATGCTTCAACATGACAGCCCGCAGTGTACACGTGGTTTCGTATTGAAAAGCGGTTACTATAATAAGCTCGCAACTTTCCACTGTATTAAGCTACTGCTCACATCACTTCTCCCACTCTTGCCAAGAAAAATATGAATAGAGTGTGAAGTTGTCGGTCCACACAGTGCGTGGTACAAGCATTTATAATTAGGGTTTTGCCAAGACAAGCTACAGAAGGGGCTTTTGTATCGAGTGTTCTTAAAGCTGGAGTAGTACTTCAATGCATGTTATCAATAAAGTACTGAAGTTTACTGCAAGTACTGGTTCTGAAGTTTACTAGAAAGCTGAAGCCTACACTATTAAGCTTTATGAATCTATACAGAGTATGTTTGGGATATTTCCATTAAATTGCTAAAGACAAAACTTCCAACAATGTTCGCTAAAGAACAAAGAGCGAGCTTGAAAAATTGAAGTACTGAACGGTTAAGCAGGCTGCTAATAAATATACTGAATGAAATACATCTAGCACACTGCAGATTGGATGTTGCAAAGTATGGCATGCAAATACCAAAAATATGAGACGATGTGGCAAAGCTTGAAATTTCTTTAACGCTTTATAACCTCCAATGTAAGTACAACCTTTCATAAGCCCATCGCGCTTCGAGCCAGGAACTTCTAGGATCAAAAGTTTCCCCAACTCGGTCAGCACCTGAAAAACCAAAAGCAACAATTACATGTTTCTTTTTGGAGCCACCTTAAAGAAGTCAAATACATGTAAATTCAAACTTCATGGTTTATTTTGTCCTGTATATGGCTACATTATTTGACACACAAAAAGAATTTCAGCCTGCTTTTGAACTATTTTGGTTGGCTCGAATCTACAGTTAATGTAGCAGCATGCAAACTTGTAGAGGGCGCCAGATGAATTCTGACCACCTGGGTATCGTTAACGTGCGTATAAAATGTCGTACACACGGGTGTTTTGTCTTTTCACTTCGGTCATAAAAGCGGCCGCTTCTGCCGAAAGTCTAACCCGCGTCCTTGGGCTCAGCAGCACTACGTTTTATACCCCTGCTACACGAGCGTTTCGAAGGCTTTCCAGTCGAATGTCATTTGACTCAAGTGACACCTTTGAGCTGCTACACGACATTTATTAAAGGCATTTGATTAAAGTGGCATTTGAGTCAAAGGAGCACGATAACTGGCCTTTGAGAGTCTCAAAGGCCTTTTAAACACGAACGGTCGTACCCTCGGGATCAGTTTCTGCAAGCCGTAATAACAAAAACAATTAGTTACCAGTAAAACTTGGTGTTTGAAGTGCACGATCTTCATTTTTTTAATTGTTTTCGTTCTCTGTCACTCGCTGTACGATTACGATGTAACTTGGTACTCTCAACCCCGGCGGTGCGAAAAATGACAAAAAGAAACTGGCTGTCTTATGCATGTTTTGTGCGCGCTTGTAGATCGTTATCAATTTCATCAGTAATAACTTTTTTGCCCATTTTCACTCTAAAATTAAATTTTCGTCAAGAACGAAACATGGCAGCAGTGCCGACACCAAAACATGGCGGGCGAACGCGGAAGCTTTCAAATGCCTTTGAAAATGGTCGTGAGATCGACAGAACTCTTTCCAGTTCGAATGGCATTTGAAATTTCGAAGGCCATTCGACTGAAATGTCCTTCCAAACGCTCATGTAGCACGGGTATTAGCCACTGAGCCACCGCGGTGGGTATTGACGGATACGTGCGTCTACAAGCGCATACAGCAAGCATATATATTAGTACACGCATCATGCTCACGTCTTCAAAATACGTTTACTTCCTCGCGTTCGCCGGCATGAGCCACACTACAGGGCACCTCGGCCTAAACACTACGGCCGCGTCCTCTCTGGTGTCGTGAAATCACCCCTACCTAAAAAGCACCTTACGGCTTCTTACACGTTTCGCGACACCGTTCCTACATTTCACCTCAAGGACAATGCATAACGCATCTCCGCAACGAGTTCACACAGTAAAAAGTGTTACAACCCTTTCCGTAAACCTGCGGGAACGTAACAGTAGCCACTGCGCACACCACGTCGTAGGTAGCGACGGGCTGAATGCGAAGGCGGGCATGCTCAACGACTTTCAACGAGATTACGTGCACGTACCGCTGATAGGTTTAATGGAGCCATGGAAATAAAACCCAAGTTAGGTTCATTCAAAAGATAGCCTCGTTACAATCATACTGACACCAGTTTTAACGTAAACTTCGCTCAAATAAGCTGTATAATTAGAAAAAAAAATAGAAGGGCCATTCGAACCACTCGCTCATTTCCCGCAACAGAACCTATGATATCATACCAGCCTGCTCTGCGATGGTCGGAGGCCGGCAAAAGAAAACGCAAATTAGGCTGACCTTGTAAGCTTGCAGAACGAGCTATTTGTGCTTAAATTTAGGGCATAATATTTTTAAAGCAATAAGAATAGTGGGACAAACAGTGGAAAAGGGTGCATTTTACTAGCGCAAAAGACGGACCACACGAGTAAGAAAAACACAAGACGAACGTTCGTCCTGTGTTTTACTTACTCGTGTGGTCTGTCTTTTGCGCTAGTAAAATGCACCCATTATCGTCTAACCAACTAGCCCAACTTTCCGTCCCAAACAGTGGAAGTTACGAAAGCACATGTAAACATAGAAGTACCGATGCGTACTGCTGTTCGTACTGCGCGCACTATGCTTGGTTTAGCTGCGCAGCACTGCGGGGCTTCGGAGTTGTCTCAGAAGACACTGGCCGATTGACGCAAGCAACGGTGTCTTACGTGACCATACTTACCGAGCGAGCAGTATGTTTCACGAAAAGAAACCAAAGGCAGAAAACAGCGTGCCACGTTATAGTGGCGCCATCTAGGTTCGGTAACGTGAGAAAACGCGCGCAGTAGGGTACAATGCGAAACAGATAACACGATTCAAGATTCGCCAGTAAACCACGTTGCGGCGATACTTTTAGCGCGGTTTTTATACAATGACTTGCTTCGGCGGCGAGCGAGTGACCCAAAATGGCGGCGAAAGCGTATATGCGTCTCGACCTTCTAAAGCGGACGTGTGATTCAAGGCACCTTAGGCAGCAGAGCGCTCGGTTCCTGTGATATTATTGCAGACCAAAAAAACACGATTTAGCGGGAAAAGCAAAATTCCAACTTCAATTGACTAGGTTCTCAGGGAATAAAGCATCGTTTGTATCCGGACAAGCGTTGGAGGCACTATAAAACACGAAATCTTTCGAATAAAACAAACCTGTATTTTGTCTCCATGGCTCATTTAAGGAAACTGTATAACTAATTTTTCGCGCATATCCCGAAATCTGGGACAGGAAGCTTCTAGTTCAGCTGGTTGGCACCATGTGGCATCTAGCCTTCAAGATTTCAAACTTCCCGCGGTGACGTATTCGGTTAACGCGGGAAATGAAAACTATAAGAAAAAGAATTCACATTTCCAGTAGCGGGCTTTATCGCCGATCGCCTTTCCGTGTGTGCTCCTTTACCTACACCTCCCGTGAAGCACACCGTCATGACAGCACTGCTGGTGCTGTTGACAGCGAACCAGGCGACGTCTCAGTCTGGAGTGAAGTTCCTTTTACGCACCATGGGACGCCGTTTGTTCACCTCTGCGGAAAATAAATGCGACGTTAAAAAAGCAGGCGGGAGGCGAGAAGGAGCGTTATCCTTTTTATTTTTTCTCTGGGGGCTAGGATAGCTGAAATAGCCCGTCCTGCTCATGTGAACGGCCAGTGTGGGTTTCGGCGCAATGGGATTTCTATTAAGAGAAGTAAGCACCGACGACAGACCGAATTTTATCGCCGGTCCGTTCAGACATCGAACTCGTGTTTGCTGATATCGGCAACCTATACGAATGTCTTAAAGGTGTTTTACAGTGTTTTCCCCTAACCAGCAATATGAGGGTTTGGGGTAGATTACGTGTTTTCACGGATTACTCAATATGTGTTCACCCAGTTGATATGCCCAATTGGCTTTTGATTACAAAGACCTACTTGAGTATTTTGTTCTAATAAACCCACAAACGAGCCAGCGGGATCTTGGAATTTACCCTCCTAAGAAAGTGAAGACGGGTAGGATGAGATATCATTGCCCAGCCCGAAAGTGCTGGACCTACAGTTTTTAAACTTTGTGTGTACATTCCTATTATTGCGCAGGATCTTAATAAAGGTCCATCTCTGATTACACTCCTCACAAAAAAAAAAGTCCGCTTGCACTCGAAGTTGCCTAGAAACACGTTTCAAACGTGGCAATCAAATGCATTCAGCTGATAGAACGGATTATGGGGACCATTTGAGGCAAGCTTGAGCCCCTTACGTTTTACGTATAATTTGTAAGCAATATTTAAACATAGCCTTTCTCAGCCGACGAAGCTGACTCCACAGTCCGCGCTGGCTACGTCATTTGAAAGCCCTCCATACCCTTCGATGCTGTTCGTTTTCGAACGACGTCACACCGCACGCAACGTCACGATGGTGCGTTTCCGGTCTCCATTCGTGTGCGGGGTTTCCTACTACCGCCGCTTGCCGCCGCGCGGTCTCCGATTCAGCATCGAAGTTCCGAAACGAGCGCTACGCGCCCGCTGCACCGACATGAATTACCCGTGCTGCGTCGTTGGTTGCGCGATACGGCCCGTTCGTCACATGGCGTTTCGTCATAGGCCGGTTCGTAATAGGCCGTTTGGTCACAGTAAAGATGGTTTGTTGTTCGTTTCCCCGAAGTCCGGTGTCGATCAGGAACCCAATCGCCCGGGCTCCGGTCGATTTGGCAGGAGGCTGGCAGGACGATGGTGTTGAAGTTCTTGGAGACGGCGGTCGATTGGACTAACTCAAGGCGTTGGGGTTGATTAAATGTAATGAAGAGTTTATATAAAGCTATTTCATCATCATCATCATCATCACCAGCCTATCTACGCCCACTGCAGGGCAAAGGCCTCCCCCATTATTCTCCAATTACCTTGGTCCTGTGCCAACTGTGACCAATTTATCCCCGCAAACTTCTTGATCTCATCTGCCCATCTAACTTTCTGCCGCCCCCTGCAACGCTTGCCTTCTCTAGGGATCCACTCTGTTACCCTTAATGACCAGCGGTTATCTTGCCTTCGCATTACATGCCCTGCCCACGTCCATTTCTTCTTCTTAATTTCTACTAATATGTCTTTAACACCAGTTTGCTCTCTGACCCACTCCGCTCTCTTCCTGTCCGTTAATGTTACACCTATAATTTTCCGCTCCATTGCCCGCTGAGTCGTTCTCAATTTAAGTTGAACCCTCTTAGTGAGCCTCCAAATTTCTGCCCCGTAGGTGAGTACCGGTAAGATGCAGCTGTCATACACTTTCTTCTTCAGCGACAATGGTAGGCTACTATTCATTATCTGAGAATGTCTGCCATATGCACCCCACCCCATTCTGATCCTTCTAATTATCTCTGCCTCATGGTTGGGATCTGGGGTCACAACATGGCCTAAGTAGATATATTCCCTTACCACTTCCACTGCCTCGCCACCTATCTCAAACTGCTGTGCTGTCCCGAGGTTATTGATCATTACTTTAGTTTTCTGCATATTAATTTTCAGGCCCACGGTTCTACTCTGTTCGCCCAGTGCGGAAAGCATGCTTTGCAATTCGTCCCCCGAGTTACTTAGCAAGGCAACGTCATCAGCAAATCTGAGGTTACCGAGGTATTCTCCATTAACCCTTACTCCCACCTGTTCCCAATCCAATGTTCTGAATACTTCTTGTAAGCATGCTGTGAATAACATTGGAGAGATTGTGTCTCCTTGTCTGACACCTTTCCTTATAGGTATTTTACTGCTCTCCCTATGGAGGATGATGGTAGCTGTAGACCCACTGTAGACATCCTCTAGTATTCTTACATAATGCTCATCTACCCCCTGGTTCCGTAATGCCTGAATAACTGCTAGGGTTTCGACATAGTCAAATGCTTTCTCATAATCTATGAAGGCTATATATAGGGGTTCAGTATACTCAGCGCACTTCTCTATCACCTGACTGATCGTGTGAATATGGTCCATTGTTGAATAACCTTTACGGAACCCTGCTTGTTCTTTAGGCTGACTGAAATCTAAGGTTGCAGAGATTCGGTTAGCGATTACCTTGGTAAATACCTTGTAGACGACTGACAGTAAGCTGATCGGCCTGTAATTTTTCAAGTCCTTCATGTCGCCTTTCTTATGGATTAGGATGATGTTCGCGTTCTTCCAAGATTCCGGTACCATTGCGGTCATTAGGCATTGCGTATACAGGTTTGCCAGTTTTTCAAGTTACATTTCTCCGCCATCCTTCAAGAGGTCTGCTGTTATCTGATCCTCACCAGGTGCTTTGCCCCCTTTCATTTCTTTCAAAGCCTTCCTTACTTCTTCGGTCGTTACTGGTGGGATGTCTATCTCCTCTGAACTACTGTCTCGTTCGGCATTATGCTGTATGTCCCGGCTACTGTACAGATCCCTATAGAACTCCTCGGCCACTGTGACTATTTTATCTCTATTTGTGATGACATTGCCTTGCTTATCCTTAAGTGCATACATCTGACTTTTCCCCAGGCCAAGACGTCTCTTCACTGCTTTTAGGCTACCTCCGTTCTTTACAGCGTATTCGATCCTCTCCATATTATACTTCCGTATGTCAGCTGTCTTACGCCTATTGATTAACTTCGAGAGCTCGGCTAGTTCTATTCTGTCAGCTGCGGTGGAGATTCTCATGGTTTGCCGTTTCCTGATTAGATCTTTCGTCTCCTGTGAAAGTTTACCAGTATCCTGTCTAGCCATAGTGCCCCCGACTTCTATTGCACACTCCGTGATGATGCGTGTAAGCTTGTCGCTGGCTTCCTGTGTCGTAAGCTCGGCTTCCTCGTTAAGGGCGGAAGATCAGTTCTGCAGCGCGATCCTGAATTCTTCTACTTTACGTCTTACTGTTAGTTCGTTTATCGGCTTCTTTCGTACTAGCTTGTTACGGTCCCTCCTCAAATCTAGCCTAATTCGAGATCTTACCATACGGTGGTCACTACACCTTACCCTTCTGAGCACTTCCACATCCTGCACGACGCCAGGGTTATCGCATAATATGAAGTCTCTTTCATTTTTGTGCTCCCCATTCGGGCTCCTCCAGGTCCACTTCCGACTCTCCCGTTTACAGAAGAAGGTATTCATTATGCGGAGGTTATTCCGTTCAGCAAACTCAACTAGTAGGTCCCCCTGCTATTTCTACAGCCCAGACCATAGTTCCCAACTGCCTTGTCTCCAGCCTGATTCTTGCCTACTTTAGCATTGAAGTCCCCCATAACTACGGTATACTGTGTTTTTACTTTAGCCATTGCCGATTCCACATCTTCATAGAGGCGTTCGCCTACTAGGTCGTCATAGCTGGATGTGGGCGCGTAGCCCTGTACCACCTTGAGCTTGTACCTCTTATTGAGCCTAATTACAACACCTGCTGCCCGTTCGTTAATGCTATAGTATTCGTCTATGTTGCCAGCGATGCTTTTATTGACTAGAAATCCCACTCCCAGTTCTCTTCTGTCCTCTAGACCACGGTAACATAGGACGTGTCCATTTTTCAGCACCGTAAGGGCTTCGCCTGCTCTCCTAACCTCGCTAAGCCCTATTACATCCCATTTAATGCCCTCTAGTTCCTCGAACAACACCTCGAGACTTGCTTCGCTAGATAAGGTTCGCGCGTTAAACGTTGGCAGGTTCAGATTCCATTGGCGGCCGGTCCGGATCCAGGGATTCTTAGCACTCTCTGCTGCGTCACAAGTCTGACCGCCGCTGTGGTCAGTTGCTTCGCAGCCTAAAGCTATTTACAGTAGGAAAACTGGGTACGTGAGTAATAAAGGAAAAACTTCAAACTTCAGCTAGACGCTATCTCCGAGTGCGCACAAATCACTCGAGCTCCTCAACTTCGTCTAACTCTCCTATTTTCGGAGCGTACACAAACCGCTCGTGAAACGACGGCCGAGACTCTGTCTCGCCGCAAGATCCGTCTAGTTGCCCGGTACGGCGCTGTACCCTAAACCTCCGACGCAATGTTAACCTCTAACCTAGGGGTCTCACAAATCCCAACCTAGCTTCAACGGTCGAGACTCCTTGTCCCGCCGGGAACTGCCCAGCTCGGCGCTCAGACAAGAACGATTTCTAACGGCCAAGGTCGGCCTTATAACACCTCGAGATCACGCTCTCTCGGGAATGCCCCTGTGGCGTTCGTACACGCGTAAGGGAGTGCCCAAATTCACGTAGACAGCTGTCACTCAGCGCGCTAAGGAATATTCAATGAGGCGCTGCCATCTTTGGGTCAACGGCACGCTCGCGCACGAGCAGGTGCGCGCGACCCCGCGGGTGAGAGCGAAAGGCGGCGACGGTGCACTGTGCTGCGCGGGGCGCGTTAATTAATGGTGTCTCGCGTGGCGCGCGCTTCGACGCCGGTAATTCCTCCACCCTCGCGCGTCAGTTACGTCGACAGTTCTCGGAATCCGGCGGCGCCGTCTGCTTTCTCAATGGGAGATTATCCCTGTGGTATCCGATGGGCCAGGCAATCCGTCTCCCGTGCGCGCCGTGACGAATTGGCGACGGCTGCGGTGTAGAGTCCACCGTGGTGGGCCCCCAGACAGAGTTGCGGGTTCTCACGCGCAGCCCGGGCGCCTGGTCGCTGATCTCATAAGTGGACCTTACAGTCACGTAGGATCATTTGTCATAGGCCAGTTTTTCACTTAGGAAAGTTCGTCACAAGTGCACAAAATGAATGTCCACGTGTAGTTTTTTTCGACTGGAAATAGAGAACCGAGGCACAGGTTTATATGGTTTTTTTGTACTTTGGGCCGTACATCTTATAAAGTTCAACAAAAAATGCAAGGTAGATTGGGCAAGTAGGGTGGCGTGTTCAGACAAGATTATACATACGAGTTCAATAACCCAAGACAGAAAAGCGAGACAGGGATGTAGCCCAACAAAGTTCTAGGAAGACGGGCCAGGCGTCTGGTTCTAAGTGGTCCCGTAATAGGGAAAGTGGTAGAAGCGACTTATCGTTCTTGGAAATTTTACATGGGCCATTTTGTGTCACTTATTAGTGGTTTTATACAAGTGGTGCAACTAATTATTTGATGAACCTTTCTCCAGCAGCCATCTGCGCATGCGCGGGGCGCAGGTCCGCCATTCTTGGCAGTAGCTCTTGGGCAAAATAAACAAAAGGGCGCCCCCTCAGCTATCTGCTTGAGGGGCGGATATGCCTCCTATAGGGCTGCATGTTTTTATATCCTCCTTTCGGACAATTCGAGTGAGTTATGTGCACCCAAAAAAAGCTTTCCAAGTAAAGGGGAAAAATGAGCACGCTGTGAGCACTTGTCTACCAGTGAGGGAGGAACTAAAATGAAAAAAAGTGAAGAAAAAGGAGTGCTACGGTCACTGCCAATTAGTCACACGAGCGCGCGCCTGCTATCGTGACATTCATGTGAAATGCAAGGGGAACGGGTGGGTGCGGTATGGACTGCAGGACCAGGATAATTCATGCAAGGGTTCCCCGGAAGCCAAACATTTTTGGGGCGTGCCTTACTGCCAGTTTAGGATCGCCGTGACGGCCGCTAAGAGGACCGGTACTGCGAAAAGTTGTGCAAAGTAGTTATAGTGATGCCTCATCACCACTTACGTCTAAAAAAAGCCACGCATCTTGTTTTTGCGTTCCTGTGACGAACTTTCTTAAGTGTTAAACTGACCTATGACGAATGATCCTATGTGACCAAACAGCTTATTACGATCCGGCCTATGACGAAACGCCATGCGTTGGTTGCAAAGCCAGCGAGTGGCGTAATGTGAAAACAAGGCACGCTCTACCGAAAGATCGTCTGGTTGCCACTCATCGGACTCTCAGAGTCGACTGTGCCAAGATTTTTTCCGTACTTGTGGCAGGCACTTCTATCTCTTAGAATGTCTGCGATATAACGGCCTCTTAAAGGTTATAATCGCTTGATCGCGAAATTGCTCCGATAGTTTGGACACTTGAGACAATTCGGTAAACGCATTTTTCGCAAAGTTA
Source organism: Haemaphysalis longicornis (assembly GCF_048455015.1). NCBI lineage: Eukaryota > Metazoa > Arthropoda > Arachnida > Ixodida > Ixodidae > Haemaphysalis > Haemaphysalis longicornis. The sequence continues at coordinate 18,988,619 of NW_027526203.1, read as the reverse complement.
TACGCTCATTTGCAACGTAAACAAACCGTCCTCGTCGGAAGCGTAACCGGCAAAGCCGGTGGAGCAAAAGTCGAAAAAAAAAGTAATCAATGTACTCGGTAGATACTAATAAATAGTTGAAAAAGGTTCCAAGACCCTTCCGCCGGCCCCGACAGTAAGTTAGGAAGGAGAAAAACCTCAAGTGTCCAAATATTAGCGTCCGCACCATCCGGCCAAAAACCGGTTACGAGTAGGACGCGACCAAGGGTGGGGTAGGCGGGCAGACGAAAAGTTGAATAACTCGGCAACCCTAGGTCCTAAAGAAAACTATAACCACTCGTTGCGGCCGCCAGAGCAAGGGCTACCGTTCTTTCAAGCTTTGATACATAGTGCCTGAGATGCAGGATCAACGCACAGGCCGCGTTGGCAGGATTCACAGACCGGATGTGGAGCGTCCTGACGTCACGTGACTATTTACAGTTGAGTCTTCCATTTACCGTGTCGGACTCACCGCGGTCTCACCGCGGACTTCCCGAGAAGCAATCCGGAATTCGTTTTTCATATGTATTCCTACGGCATGGAGAATTTTCGGACTACATGCGGACTATCCTCCGTGATTTTGAGATGGTAAATCGGAGAGTCCCAGTGTTTCCAGCTCTTTCAAAAAAGCAAAGAGAGAGGAGGAAGCGATCTGTGGAAGTAGAGGGGTACTTTTATCGCCTGTGACATACCTAATACCGAACGTAGGGCAATAATTACAACGGCAATGCGTTTCTTCATTGATTCCTTGAGGCATCACAGGGCTTTCGTAATTTCCTAGAAGAGTGTTTCTCGGTCCCTTTAAGTCTGCTTGCGTGCTTTGAAGAGAGAGAGAGAGAGAGAGAGAGAGAGAGAGAGAGAGAGAGAGAGAAAGAGAGAGAGAGAGAGAGAACAACTTTATTGAATGGCCCGCAGTCGGTTAAGATGTCTCCGCACGGAGAAGACGGGTCTTCCCCGCGAGGCGGCCATGACATCTATCTCTGGCGTCGTGCTCCTCAAGGCCTTGCTGACTCGCTACTCCTTCGGGTCAAGAGGGCCGCCGTCCCCTTCAGAATGTTCCGATCAACGGCCCTAATTTCGCCAAGGTTCACAAAATACAGAAAAAATAAAAGTTGAATGCAGTCTCCGACTTCGGCATCTCCTCCTGTATGCATCATTGTGTAATGTTTTTTGTGTTTAAAATAAAACATCATTGAATTGAATTGAATCGAACTGACCAGGCGGTGCAAATTAACATTGTAGGAAGGGGAGAGGGATTAGAAGGCCGTTTTACAAGAGCGTTGCCAAAATTACAGTCTAATGGGGCTAGTTTTGTAGGCGCTTGGGGAGTCCCCCTCTGCTTTTCCATTTGCATCCTCCTATGCGCAGTCTGCATTATGTTAGATGTCTGTCCTGATTTTTTTAAGCGCATGCTAGTGGACGTAGCCCTCCCGTCTTAAGCCGATTTGCCGTGATTTAGTGTACTGACCACCGTGCTCAATATTTCAATCAACGATAAAATAAGCACGCGCGTGCGTCTGTAAGCATTGCGCACAGCTCCTATTATTTCTACACCGTCATTTTGAGGCAACTGTAGTAATTTTCTAATCATGTATTCATTTTATGGGAAACATTTTTCCCCTGCTATATTACATTTTCCATTGAAACCCGATTATGACAAAAAATTCCGCCGCCTTCGCGATTCAGATGCGAAGACTGAGGAATCAGCGGAGCTGGTGCTCTACACTACACTCTTAGTCGCGTCCCGGATGGCGTCCTAGTTGTATGCGGTGGGCAGTCTCAATACCGTGATATAAGAGGCCCTGACAGGTTTCTTTTCCGTGACAAAACCTCAGGTGGTTGCATCACGCTTATATGCTGCACCAACGGCCAGTGTCACGGCTATAAACTAGCAGACAGCCTGACGCCAGAAATAAAATAAAAAAGGGGGGCAATCGTGAAGCTCCGAGCGATATGTGTGGCTTGCAGCGCATGCGCGTATTCCTCCTCACACAATCGCCCACGAGCTTCTTTTGCGGTGGCCGACGACGCGCGCCCGACGACGCGGCGAAAGCCGAAAAACCTTCAAAAATGTCTCGCGCGCACATGCGCAGTAGGAGTGGAAAAAAGTTCGCGCGCGGCGAGTTGTCGTACGGTGATTTGTCTCTATCGCGCACGTGCGAGGAATTTGACCGCGGAGCAAGTTGGGGTCCCGCGCTTTGACTCCTGCTCTGTGTAGTTCATACTTAGTTCCGAGCGTTTCCTTGACCACGTTCGCTTCCGCTGACATCGAATGTGTGCTTCGAGGTTCGTGCAACAGTGGAAACAACTGCAAATGCGATGGGAATATTAGGCCCACCGGTCACGCAAGCCGAACAGCGACGACATTTCAAGCCAGCTCGTGTGTGTATTGCGGCCATAGCCCGGTTGAACACGAAAGGATAGATCCCTGGACTTCTTGTTTTTTTTTTCCGAGGGGTGGGGGGCGCAGACTGTAAAAAATAGGTGTTTGCAGACAATTAGTAAAGGCCATGAAATTATGCCTTCTTCGTCGTCGTAAGAAGCCCGCGCCAAAACCGTTCTCCGATACCCGGGGCTGTACGGTATATTTGAAGGGCTTTATAGAGATGATTTGGTTTCCCTGTGCGACGGCCGTTTTGGGATCCAGGCGAAAAATGAAAACGCTTGCACAGGTGATGCACTTCCATTGCCGTAAAGGGTACCGTGGTGTCGTAAAGAAATTGCATTTTTTCATGCATTTCATTGTCCAGGTCAAGGCACATAAAACCCAGTTTGAATTTTGTATTTTTCAATATTCCATGGCCACTGCTTGCCATTTTCGGTAGGCGTAGCAAAAAGTTATGTAACGTTTTTTTATAACTAGGTTTTCGCGTCATCGTTTCGGCTCGTGACTTTTCTGGCGCGTTGAGTAGTCTGGCTTCTGCGGCGATTTGTAAAGTTCATTACGGTGCGTTTAAGTGGTAAAGTTTTCATATGAAGCAACATGTATGAGTAACACCAGCACCGATCTTGTTGTGTTCGCCACAGCTGTCGTCTGTCTGGAGTGTCAACTCGCGGTTTGGAGAAACATGATAGCATTGGCAGCGCACACGCGGCGCGTCGCCGGCGTGGAGGTCGCTCGAAGTTGTGGCTTCTAATGTTGTTACAGATGAGCTGGCTGTTGCTCGGTGCGCGCAGTTTACCTATGCTGTATCAAAAGATATTGCTAGCAATTTTCTTCCATCTTTAATAAAATGTTTTGCGCCATACTATTGGTGCCAATTGTTTCATAAAAATAAACTAGGGCACATTACCCTCCGTATGTAACAGCGAACAGACTTTCTTCTCGGCGTGCAATTGACGTGTCTCCGTCATATAAAATTATGGCAACGTTTTCTCGCACGCCTTTGCACTGAAAAAGCGCTCGGCCTTCCTATGTATATGAAGAAAACATCCCTTTGGAGTGCGTTTGAATCTACAAGCAGTAAGAAAGAAATAATTGCCTAAACTACAGCGATGCACTTACCTGATTTATATTTTCGCATATCTGCTAACGCGTTTGTAATACTTCTGCTGCGCCCCTTCAGGGTATACTGTTTTACCGCCGATAAGTAACGCCACCCTTTTGTACCTGGTCACTTATTCACCTGCCGTTTCTTCACGCAGTGCCAACACAACAAATTGCAACCCGTGACTCAACGTTTTTGAGGTGTTTACAACGCTGTTTCGATTCCAGTGATGCGAAATTCCAGAAGCAGCAGCTCCCGGCCCAAAGATTGCTTGGGGCGATTCTACAAAGGCCATCTACATCATCGGAAGTGGTGTACCTGGACCATAATTGAAGCCCAGAGAATGTACTTTTTATTTGTTTGGTATTATATTGCATGAAGGACATGAGATACCCGTCAGCTTTAGGCCAAACGTTGGGCGTTATACAGTCAGTAGCCTGAAAAAAGACGAGTTTCCTCCCTGTTTTGTAAACAGCAAGCTGCTGAAAATTCTATAAATAAAAACAATAATTTTATCTTGACAGGCCGTTATTTGCTCTTGCACAAAAATATTTTCATTTGTGTGTTTCATAAGGGCAATCTGCTAATATTTGTATTTGTTATTTCAGTATAAGTCGTTTGTGTTCATATTTTTATTTTGGATATCAAATAAAAAGAAAACATCGCTACTTCGACATGGTGTCATTTTGTAGTTTTCATCTCACACTTGTGCATGCTCATGAATTCGAGAATGACAAAATACTTAACATTTACCTACCCAACTCAGTTCTCTGTTCGTGTCCCAAGCTTGTATGCATATAAACTATCAGTTCAAGATCCGGATAGGTTTTAGGTATACAGATACTTGCTTTACAGCTTTGCTTGTAACATGGCATTATAAATAAAGGGAGTTTTTTTTTCGTGGTATGCGCATTGAGGCCTGATAAATCAGGTTGCAATATACTGAGATTATGAAGGTAAAACCTCATTGCATAAAAACAGGTCATGAAGATGTTCCAGAAGGGCACAAATTAAAAATGATTTAGGGAAATTGCATCCATTGCAACCCATTTATTTGTGGCATTGTTTTATACGGCTTAAACTTTCGATGCTCTAGGGTGCGTTCATCCCCAAGTGCTATGGTTTTGGTGAACTGCCTTGAAAGTATTGAAAATGCTGAACCGCGACCTTGCGCTTCGGCGTACAATAATATAACTCGTTAATAACGGAAGCGCGAATGAAACGAGGCCACTTAAAAAAAGTGCACTAATTCCGAGAATTGTCTGCTAATGCGCCGCGTTTTTATGCCGCTTCTCTTGAGTGTAAGTCTGTTAGAGCCAATTTTATTGGTTTTTCAAAGCCCGGTCCATCCAATTATCTCCATTTACCCTATCAATCACTTACTTGCGCCAAATCTGCATTTTTTGTAAATGAAGGGCGTAACAAGGCTCAGCATTTCCGTATTTTTTACTGTCCTTGTTCTTTAGTTTTTCATAATTCTGTTCGACCAATTATCTCCATCTACGCTATGATAACGATTAAAAGCGTAATTTCAGCTAAATCTGCATTATTGTGGAAATGCAAATCGTTTTACAGGTCGCCATTTTTCGTCATTGTTTTATATTTTTCCTAATTTTTAGTTTCTCAAAATTTTGTTTGACCAATGATCTTCATTTACGATATTATAATGAATAAAGGTGAAACTTCCGCGAAACCAGCATTTGTCTGGAAATGCAGGACGTTACAAGTTACACGGCCGGGCGCTTATCTGGCCTGCGCGAGAAAACGCTAAGATATTTGTTGTGTGCTCACGATCCATAAAAGAAAACGCAGTATCTGGCCTCCCAACGGCTCTTTACCTGGGCGTCGATGCAGCAATTCTGCAGGCGTCGCGACACAATGTTAGGTAGAGTGGGTGATTTAATATTACTTCATTACATTACCAGCTGCGTATTTTACTACCGCACCCCTATTACAAAAACAAAGGTCAAAGCATGTAACCGCACCATCAGAAGAGCTACGACGAGCAGAAAAAATTTAGTACACCATTTCATGCTTGGTATAATTGCCACTCGTGACGAGACAGCTCTTATTTGCAGTACAACAGTGCGCCTTACGTGTTAGTTATTTGCAAGCATTGTCATATGGGACACTTTCCACCAATGGCCAAGAATACTTTCGGTAACCAGGCAGAATACCTGTTATCAATTCCGTTTGCATCGATTGAATAAATCCCCGCATGGCGCATCATACTGTTGGAACGGGCACACAGCATGACAAAAGGTTTCCGCTCGTACCAGTGTACTTAAATTCCCGCAAACCATATAGTATTATGCCTCTTTGGCAGAGCGATTCAAAAACGGTGGTCTAAAGAAAGCCACCCGCCGCCGAATGTGTTATTTAAGACTCATGCTTGACGCGCAACAGCATGCAGAATACTTATAAGCCCACGCTTGCACTACCCAGCAGCCGGTGGGTCGTGGCGCAGTGGTTATGATGTCTGCCTCTTCATCGCCCCTTGATGTGTTGTAGTTGACCCAGGTTCGATTCCCCGTAGGGTTACGTGAATGTGGTTATGAATACTTTGTGTGTCTTGTATAACGTAGCGTATATTAGAGCATTCACCACGGGGTGCTGGCGTTGGCCTGTCAATGCGAATGAAAAAAAAACGGATAGAACCGATCCTGGCTGAGTGCATTGATTGTTTTTCTTTTTTTTGATGAAAAGCAACAAGGCCGCTTATTTGAGGGGCCGTATGATTTGGGGGCCGCTCGTAAGCGGGAATATATTAGCCTAACGGGCTAATAGAAAAATTACGGCTACGGTAGAAAAATTACGGCTAGCGGCCCGCCGAACACATGGCCCGGGATTTACGTGGCCCTCTAGTTAGGCGGCCCTCAATATGGCCGCTTAAACGCCGGGCCGCGTTTTCGGTGGGCCGCGTGTTTTGCGGGCCGCTTGTGCTCGAGGCCGCCTGAACTGCCGCTTTATAAGCGGCTTTAAATTGACGCGGCGGCCCGCCTGCATGCGGATCGTATAACCAGGAATTGACTAACAGTGTAGCTTTAACTTGGCTTTTCTCAGGTCTGCCCATTCCCTTCAACTCAGCCAAAGTCCAAAGCCAACGCCCACTCTAAGGAAGTGCTGAGCGCCAAGAATGCGATATATAATCGGATAGACACCGGTTTCATGAAGCCAGGGACCCAGGTTTGATTCCGACCACGGGAAGCGGTTTTTTCTTGAGGCGCGCAGTCCCCACACCTACTCGTCGGCTCCTAGAAGACCAAGCAGCGCTACCTCGACACGCGGCAGACAAAGTACGCCTGCACTACCGATCAAATTTCATTGTCGTGAGCACCCCTTCGGAATATAGGGCGCAATGCCACGTTCAACTCCGCTCCCTCCTCTGGAAGGAAGCCACTTACGCCCTGGCCAACCAAATTCCTCCTCCTAGCGCTACTGTAGTAGTCGCCATCTTCACGGTACCACCAGAAGATGACACAAACACTATCCTCCAGAGCCTGTTGAATTACAACCAGTCGCTTGGAATCGTGGACGCTAGCGGCTTAACGGCTCTACAATTGCGCAAGTCCTATTCCAAGGCACTGTAGTACCCTACTGGATCCGCTACAGGGCAGCCACTATGCGCTGCTACCCCTTCAAAAGGACAAGGGTCATGCTTTGCCTGCTGGCGCCCCGGCCACCGCAAAGACGTATGCCCTCACCCACCCACCGAGAACCGCTGCACCAACTGCGGCACGCTAGCACCCCAGCGAAACCACCCCTGCATGCCTTCGTGTATACTGTGTGGCGCAGCCCACCTCACTGGGTCGACTGGATGCCCCAACCGCTTCAAACCACGGAGGAAGACCATAGCTCCTCCTCAAGCCATGACTGGGCAACACCTCACTCCACTGAGGACAAGCAGCACGCCGCCTGTCACTTCAGCACCCACTCAAACAATCACCGACACCACCGGCCAACGTACTACAGCCTAGTCACACAAGCAATCCGTTCTTGCCCTCCCGGAGGCCCCGCACCCCAGGTGAGCCCCCCGAGCCCTCCCAAACTATACCCTTCCTCTCTACCCAGTTCCAAACCTCTAGCGTGCAGTACACTAGACACTAAACATTTTCTTAGCGAAATGCAAACACTGCGAGAAACAATCCTCCAACTTCGCCAAGAGAACGCGCGCCTTGCGGAGGAAGGAAAATCATGCTCGCCGCCAACGCCTCAACTCCCCCCCCCTTACCCCCCCCCCCTCTCAAGCGAAAAGCAGAATCCGATCAGCCTCCCCAAACCGCGGCCTCTGTTTCCACCACGCAGGAACTTCGTGCCGAATATCAAGAACTTTTCGTATTTATTCAAAACAAAACAACTGAGCAGATAACTGCGCTCAAACAATAAATGCATGACCTTCACACCGAGGTACTTGAATGGATGCGCACCATCTTCCAACAGCCCCAGTCCATAGCTCCTCCCTCACTAGCGCCCATGTACGCCCCCCTTCTGATTGACGCTGATGCCGACCAAGGACTCCAAATGTACTGTTTTCTGGCAATGGAACTGCCATGGATACCGAAACAGGCGGTACACCCTGCAGGCGCTCCTCACCACATTGCCGAAAACCCCTGATAATATAGCTTTACAAGATACTGGACCGAAAGTAAAACTCCTAAATTACACACCCTACCTTAACCTTTACATTCCTCAAGTGGCCACACTAATTCAACGCAATTGTAGCGTTGAGCAGCACACCATCTCTTCGGACATCCCCCCCTTTTCACCGTTATACTGGCGAAGAAACTTGGACAGACCAGACTCCACGGTCTTAATGCATACAGCTCTCCGAAGAAACAAAACACATCTTTCGAGACCTCTTCTCCTCTGCTCTCACAATCTCCAAACGTCATCCACTCGTCATTCTATGTGACCTCAACGATCCTCACATCGCCTGGGACTATCACCGCACCACCAAGAGAGGCCGCCTCCTTTGGGACACTATTCAAGCCCTCCACATTACAACACACAATGAGCCCGATCTAGCCACCCGAGTCGGTACCAGCGTCCAAAGCGACACGGCACCTGACCTTACACTCCCCCACTGCCTTGGTCCAGCCACTTGGGAACCTACTTCACATACACTTGGAGGTGACCATTATACTACCGAACTCAACACCACACTGCAGCTATCTCCCCATGAATATCCCACTCACACTACGATCACAGATTGGGACGCTTTCCGTTACACAGCCAACACATACCACCCCCACAGAGTGGCACAGAGTAGAACTTAAGGATTGGGTCTCTACCATTTTTCGCACAAAACGAGAGCACGAACGCCCAATCAACCCGGACATTCCTACGGAGTCTGTAGACTCCAAAATGCTTCACCTTTGGGAAGCGTATGGTAGTCTCAAGCGACGGTGGAAGCGTCACAAATACCACCGTCGCCTCCGCCGCAAGTTAAATTTACTTCACCAGGAAATCCCAAAACATGCCACCTATTTGGCCAGAACAAGCTGGATCCAACTGTGCGATAATATGAAGGGCAAGCTTTCTACGCGACGCACATGCGCATTACTCCGCCATCTCCTCGACCCCACAAAGTCTCGAACGCATCAACACATGCGTAAAACCCAGCTTCTCCGTGGTTTAAACCTGTCCCAAGAGAATATCCTTTGCCAACTCCACGCTACATACATTCCGAAGCCATTTCCCTCTTACTCCAGCCCTCTTTTCTACACCGGCACCTCCAATTCGGAGCTAGATGCTGAAATTACGTGAGAGGAGGTAGAGGCAGCATTACGCGTCCTTCGCCGGCAAACAGCTCCTGGCCCGAACAAAATCTCGAATAAACGTCTTCGCCATCTGGATGACAAATCTATAGACCACCTCACCCAACTTTTTAATACACACTGGAACACTACCTGTGCACTAACTCGGAGTTGGAAACACTCGGATATCACTTTAATTCCCAAGCCAGCCAAACCTCTCGCCCTGCCCAATCTCCGACCAATCTCGCTCACCTCCTGTCTCGGAAAACTTTTCGAACAAGTCAATCACAATCGACTATCCGCACACCTTGAAGAACATTCCCTCCTTCCCCCCAACCTCATAGGCTTCCGCCAAGGGCTGTCCACACAGGACGCGCTTCTGCAAATTCACCATGACATTCTACAACACGCTCCCACCACAGACTATGCGGCAATCCTCGCTTTAGATCTCCATAAGGCATTTGATCAGGTAGGGCACTCCGCCATTCTTAGCTCCATTAACACGCTACAGCTAGGTGATCGCACATACACCTACATACGTAATTTCCTCTCCGATAGCACCGTCACTCTCCGATTGGTCACCGTCAAATCAAACACTTTCGACATGCCTAACAGAGGCACCCACCAAGGGGCCGTTCTTTCGCCTCTACTATTTAATCTCGCCATGCTTCCTCTCGCGAACGCTCTAGAAAATATACCACCCCTCCACTCCACAATATACGCGGTCACGCAAGGCAGCGACGCCCACATAGAGGCCACACTCTCAGAAGGGGCTGCCACAGTCTCCCATCTTGCTGCAAAAGCAGGCTTGACTTGCTCAGCTACTAAACCAGCACTCCTGCTCCTTCCTCCACCTAGGGTTAGACCCACTCCCTCGACCTCCATTCAGGTAATGATGGACGGACAACCGATCCTCTGAGTCTCCCAGCATTGTCTTCTGGGCATGCATCTCCAAGCCAACAGAAACAGCACAGCCACTATAAATACCTTGCGCACTCACACCATCCAAACTATTGGTCTCATTAAACGTATCGCATCTAGGAGACATGGACTAACGGAAGTAGAACGGCTGCGACTTGTGCAGTGCTTCATGGTGAGCCGTTTTTGCTATCACCTCCCGTACGCACAGCTCACGCCCTCTCAACGCACTTCCTTCGATGCCTTACTTCGAAGAGCCTATCGCTCTCTGCTGCTACTTCCCCCGCATGCCCCCACCCAACGACTCCTCGCGCTTTGTATACATAATACCATAGATGAACTACTCGAAGCCCATCGCCTGGCCCAGCTCATGCGCGTTTCTCAGACCCCGACTGGTCGGCGAATCCTCGATAGAATTTGTGCCAACCCCCCGCTTCTACTAGATCTTCCAGCTCACATCCACCGCCTTCTCCGTGCACATCTCCACATTAAGAACGATTCCGCGAAATATGAATCCAGCCTACCACCACGGACGCCGTCTAGCCCGAGCCCAAGCACACCTCTCCCACTACTCTCCCTCTGAGCACACTCTCTACGTAGACGCAGCGGCCTACGCAACCCGTCCTGCCTTCGCACTCGCTGTAGTAGGCGCATCTGCATCAATCCCTTAGGTCTCAGCTAAAGTCGCCACCACCTCTTCAGTAACTGCGGAAGAGGCGGCCATTGCCCTTGCCCTTACTCAATCACCTACCCCCAGATTATTTTATGTGACTCTCAAACTGCCATACGAAATTACACAAAGGGCGTTACTTCCGTAGCTGTCCTCAAAATTCTTCTTAAGAATCCCCCTGCCCACCTTGAAGTGCAGAGGTGCGCTGCCTGACACGAAACGTAGGACAGGGTTAATACCACAAAAACAGACAAGGTGAGGCCACAATACCACAATACCACAAAAACAGACATTGCGCCTCACTTTGTCTGTTTTTGTGGTATTAACCCTGTCCTACGTTTCGTGTCAGGCAGCGCACCTCTGCACTTCAAGATGCTAAAACACCAACTAGCCCACTCCCAAGCCTTGCTGAACCCCCTGCCCACCCCATGATGCTGCTGTGGACTCCGGCCCACACCGGCGTAGGTTGTAATGAGACGGCACACCAACACGCAAGAGCTTTGATATCCCGGGCTCCCGTTTCTTCTACACCTACACACCGCATCACCAAAATGTCCCACGCGTACCTACTTACGTACAGGGACATAACTCAACATTACCGCATCCTCCGCAGGAACCTCCCTCCCTCGCACTCTTCACTTACTCCGCCGGCAGCGAACATGTGGCGCCTCTTACAGACCCACACTTTCCACACCGCATTCTCCTTGTGCACACCCACCCACATCAATTCGCCTCTCCTCAGTGCCCCTCATGTGGCGCGCTGGACACACTATTCCACTCCCTCTGTGAGTGTCCGCGCGACCTCTTCCCCCCTTTCCCCTCGCCCTCTCATTAGGAGCAGGCTCTGGGGTGCTTTGACCTCGCAACGCAAGAAGCCATCACGGACAGAGCCCTGGACGTCGCGGGGGCCCTTTGGCCCTCCGCCACCCCCCTACCCTGAACCCTATGCAAACTAAAGTGGCTCTACTACTACTACTACTAATCGTCGGCTCCTTACCCGCCGCGGTGGCTTAGTGGCTAAGGCGTTGCGCTGCTGAGTACGAGGTCGCGGGTTGGATTCCCGGCTGCGGCGGCCGCTTTTCTGATGGAGGCGAAAAGCAAAAACGCCCGTGTGTACGAGATTTCGGCGCACGTTAAAGTTACCCAGGTGGTCAAAATTAATCAGGAGCCCTCCACTACGGCGCGCCTCATCGCCTGCGTTGCACTTTCCTCCTCTCCATTTTGCAGCACCGAGTTTTGAGCGATGCCAGGCACGGATGGAACTCATTGCAAGCTTAAACAGCTCACCTGTTAAAAAGTGAAGGCGATGTCAGATCGCCCGCAGGTGCTCTTGCTTCAGCTTCTTGTTATCATACACGCGCTAAATGCGGAGTGCGTGCCTCAAACGTTCCGAACCAATATTCCCACTTTCCAGCGAATAGGCTCCGGAACAATCGCCGGGTGGCGCTGCACTCTCCCCTCCGCGGGAGTACGCGGTGGCTTCCGCCGCTTCGGCATGTGCGTTTTTCGCTGCGCGCCTGCTGCATTTTTCGCGCTAGGAAGAGGGCAGGGTAAAAATTTTATTTTGACTTATGAAACCATACGCGTCAGCACGTGTCCAGCAAGTTCGGTTTAAACTTAGAGTAGTTACTGAGTTCATTTTTGTCGACGTTTGACGACGGCAGCCCCCGCGTACTCCCGCGGAGGGGAGAGTGCGGCGCTGCCTTCGCCCGGCAAACTTTAGCTTCGCCTCCCTATATAGGTGGCGCGACGGGGTATCCAAAATGGAGGACGGGACGATGATCGGGACGTCGCTAAGCGCGTGTGTTTCGAGGAAAAAGCCGATACTGGCCCATTAGTATCTCTTCATATCATTTTTCCCTTGCCGATGAGACACGAAGGTGCTTTGTCGAAGGCGAAGCAGTTTATAACGCCAGTCACAAAGTGTTTTGCGGCATAAGGGAGGCCAACGATGACATGCTCAGCATCCAGCTATTGTGCCTGCAACCGAATGGCGTCACCAGCCAACCGCAATGCGTGAAGGTTTGTTGGCACTACGGGTTCTATAAAGGATGCTACACTTCTATCCATGGTCGTAAAATTTTTCAAGCATACTTTACGAATATTTATTAGGCTCCAAGCTGAGCTCGGTAGACGCAACCAAGCGCAGCGTTTTGTTATTTCCACTTGCGCAATTGTGTCGGGTTAAGTGCGATTAATGCGAGTAAATAATAGTTTTGTGGGTTGTTTTTACAACGAAATATCCAACGGCGTTTATGCAGATTACAGGTAATAATAAAAAAATATATACCGAAACTGAATATCACACACTGACGCCTCTACGGCAGGGCCTACCTGCCGCGGTTGCTCAGTGGCTAAGGCGTTGCGCTGCTGAGCACGAGGTCGCGGGTTCGATTCCCGGCCGCGGCGGCCGCTTTTCTGATGGAGGCGAAAAGCAAAAACGCCCGTGTGTATGAGATTTCGGCGCACGTTAAAGATCCCCAAATGGTCTAAATTACTCCGGAGCCCTCCACTACGGCGCGCCTCATCGCCTGCGTTGCGTCGGCGCGTTAAACCCTACGATCAATCAATCAATCAAATTACGGCAGGGCCTGTTACATCAGCTGTGGTACGCTTTCAGCGCGCTGTCGGAAACCACGATGCCGCAGTAACAAGTTTTTTCATTTATTACAAATACCTACATCGCCCATTTCTGTGGGGCGTTTGAGAACGAAAAAAAAAAAGCAGCAAGTTCGAAACACTAATCACAAATAATGCTAAAAAGAGAACGAAATACAAACAACCCAACAAAGCACAAAATGCAACTGGAATGCAGCATTTATTAGCAAAAACCAGCACGTTACGGGTAGACTTACGTTACGGATAAACTAAACTTACGGATATTGCTCCACAAGAAGTCAGCTTTCCTGAAGTGACGACTGCAAACCCCATTGTATTGCGGACACCTTTTCCAATGCGGAGCATAGTTATCCAAACCTTTCGGGCTTTTTTATCTCCAGGAAAGGTATGAACGCTGGCTTTTCCGGGCACTGAGCGATTTATATACAGCGCTACACAGCACATTCGATTGCTTTTTGGTTTCACGTTCTCAATCCCCACGTTTCCGAACGCTCCGGCGGCCTCCGCCCTGGACCCTGGACGCCGATCATCTACAAACAGCTTCGGAAAAAAGGCGCGCGGTGGCGCCACCGTTGCTGGAAAGTGCGAATATCTTGGAAGTACTGTCCATTATTAGCGTTAGCCATTATTGCATTGTTGTATTCACTGCTTACGTCAGCAAGCTGATTGGGGCCCGCCACAGCTCTCCGAGAATCAGGGTTCTGTGGGGCTGGTGTGCACCTGTTCTACTCACGTGCCATCACGTTCAGGTGTCACGCGGCACAAACTATGTTCCAACTTTTGAGGTTCAATTCACATTTTAGAGCGCAGCTCTTGTTCCTCCGCTCCCGGGGTTTGGCGGCGTAGGCGTTGGCGTCTGTGTAACCGAGAGAACGAAGAGGATACCGAGGAGAAACCGGTGGCGCGAGCCGCCGTGTGTCGAGAGAACGAAGAGGACACCGACGCGAGGCAAGCGGCATTGCGAGGCACCGTGTGTCGAGCGAAGAGGACACCGTAGATAGCAAAGCTGTAGCGTGTGCCGTTGTGTGTTCGCCGCGAGCCGCCGTGTGTCGAAAGAAGAGGACACCGGAGAGAGGAAAACTGTACTGCGTGCCGTTGTGTGTTCGCCGAGGACGCGATCACTAATGCGTAGTACGACCACCGATACCAATGTGGAAACAAAGCGCTGCATCACAGGACGTGTCTGCGACGCTGCGATGGACAGCACCCCCTCCCTGGCTCCCGCGATGTCCGGATTAACGTGGCAGTCTTACCGCGAAGGAGGAGTAACATGTCAAGAATAAATGTGGTCTGTAACCGTACACATACGTCTCTCCGAAATTATTTGCCTCAACATATATTGGAAAGTCTAACCAGCTAAACGGCTGTGGTCATATTTCGCAGTATGGAGTAGCGTAATAGTAAGCCATTTTTTTTGTAAATTTTGTGAAGTGGGCACATAAGCCCCTGAAAGCTCTCGATTCCTGGCCAATACCCATGCGGGTATGTGCCACGAAGAAAGGATTAACAAGTTTTGTTCCACCGCTGGCAAACTCGGAGATAGCGTGGTTGGTAACGCACGTTTCTCTGGCGCTGGAGGCACGGGTTGAAATCCCAACGAACGACAAGTGTTTTTTTATTTATTTACTCTTTACAGCGGCGGCCCTTTTTCCTACCGAACAACGACAACGGCACTTTTTCGCAGACTGGGGCACTTAAAGCTTTCGCCTTAGTAGGCGTTGAGAAGAAGGATGCGCCTGCGCTGGAGTGGAATGATAAATGAATCCGGCCCAGGTTGAGAATGATAAGGGCCGGACCCTTTCGCAACCGACGCTGCTTGACGATAGCGTGTTTCGGGGGTACGGGGGGTGGGAGCAGTTTCGAAAACTGATTCCTCCTGACTGTTAGGTGTGAGGGCTGTGCCAGGTCGCTGTTTGCCGCTTGCTCGTTCAGCGAAATTTAATGAAAACCCCTCGGACTGCGGCACGTTAGCTTTACTATTGACACCGGAACATAACATTCAGAATAAAAAAAAAACTGCTATTGAAACACATGAAAGCCGCGTTGAAGCTAAAAAAGGCTTGTGTAGGGGCTAGATGGTATGGCCTATAATTGAAATTTAGCGTGCGCCGAATCCTTGGACGAATGACAGGAACAGTGGGTCAGACAAATCATACGCACACCGCCTTTAGTTTCGGAGGCGCCGAGAGAGGGGCTGGACAGCAACATCTGCCTTGTCTCTTCTTGGGTAGTTGACGGTAAGAGAGCAGAGGGCTCAGGGCTAAAGTCAGACACCCGGATAATGTGGCGGAGTGTTCCTACTTCTGAGCAAAATTTACATTGGGCGTCGTTTTACCCGATGCCATGAAAAAAGCAAGGGTATCAGTGATTTACAAAGGGGGAGACATGAACAATCCATCGAACTATAGACCGATTTCTGTTCTACCTGTTTTTTCTAAAGGGTTAGAAAAAATTATATGTTCACGATTAACAAATTTCTTCGACGCAAAAAATGAGCTAACTGAGTCTCAATTTGGCTTCCGAGAGGGAAAATCCACAGAATTGGCTTTATTAACTTTAAAAGAAAACATCCTTGGAAACAATGAACAAAATTTATATACAGTAGGTCGTTTTTTTTAGATTTTAGTACTTTGACTTAATAGACCATGACATTCTCACGATAAAGCTTAAACAATACGGGATTCGCGGGAGCCCTTTAGCCTTGCTACAGTCTTACCTGCGGGGCCGACAGCAATGTGTTTTTATTAACAACCACAAATCGCCTCTTTTACCTGTTACTCACGGTGTACCTCAGGGTAGCATACTGGGTCCACTGTTATTCAATACCTATATTAATGACATTGTCTTGATTGATCCCGAAGTTAAATCTATGATCTACGCCGACGATACCACTTTTACAGTCTCTGGTTCTAATTTAGATCGGATAATTCTAAAATGCAATGAACTTTTCAATAAGATATCATCGTGGTCCAAAATAAATACACTCAAAATTAATCCCAATAAAACCAAGGCCATCATACTCCGTGCTAAAAACAAACAAGTTTCCTCGTCTTACCACCTTAGTTATGAACATCAGCCTGTGGAAATTGTCAGTGACCACAAAATTCTAGGGGTATATTTTTCTTCAAACTTGAATTGGGACACTCACATTGATTCTCTTAGTAAAAAGTTATCTGCAGTGACAGGGGTACTGTCGCTCTGCTGTAGTATTCTTCCGCAGCAAGCAAAGCTTCAAATTTACTATGCTTCATTTTACTCACATATAAATTACTGCAACCTGGTTTGGGCTACCACAACTAAAAGAAATATGAATAGGATCGTCACTATACAAAAAAGAATTATACGACAAATATCAAATCTTAAACGCACCGACACGACAAAAGAGGCATTTCTAGTGAATAATGTACTTCGCGCCGATAAAATGTATGAGTTTCGGTTATTACAGATCTTTAATTGCTCCTCACCTCAAATCGTTAATTACCTGTCTTCTCTTGCATCATTGCAACATTACTCATCGATTTTTAAAACACGCAGCACCGATATATGGGCTATACCACATTTTCGTACAAATTACAAGTTTGGGTCATTATCTCATAATGTTCCCATGACACTAAATAGACACCAACATACTTCTGGGTACAGTAGAAAACAACTTCGAACATACATCCTGCAATCGTAACTGAACCTAGCTTGTTTTTACTTCTGTATTCCTGGCCTATTGTAACTGAACCTAACTGGTTTTTACTTCTCTATTTCTGTCCTGTTGTATGTTTACTGTGTGTTTGGAATCGATTATGCACTGTGTTCTGAATCATGTTTTTTCCTACATATTTCTAGCGTATTATTTTTTATTTTTATTTAGAGTGTGCTTGAATCTCCTATTGATAATGTAAACTATTCATTCTGTTCCTGGCCTGTTTCTCTAATCTCTGTTTCCTTCATCTAATTTTGATTATCTTTGATAAAATTTGTAGAACTGATTTGTTAAATTGAAATCGTGTTTTATTTTTGTTTTTTTGTTACTTATGATTACATCTGTGTTACGTGGTCCGTCCTCCATGCCTTGTAACGGCTTCCTGCGCCTTTGTCAAGCTGCTCAAGCAGCTTTTAGCCAGGAAGTCGTCCAGATGCTTCTGGGAAAACTGAATAAAACCATTTAATTTACGTTCCGAATTTACGTTCCGTAAGTGAAGCGCGTCTGGTGTGGGAGGAGCCGGATTGTATGAGCCGTAGGGTAGTTTGTTGTTCTCTGGAATGGTCAGGGTAAGGCCAAGGTAGGGTCTGGGTCTGAAGGCGATAATGCTGGGTTATGCCCCCGAACGAGACAAACGGGTGACTGTCCTCGTGCAGCTCCACAGCACGGTGGGTAAAAGCGCAGGATCGTTGGTGGGAGTATTCGTTGCCCTCAATGGAAGCGTGAGCGGGTGTCTAGATGTGCGAAATGGGACCGTTTGGGGAGTGGTTTTAAGCACACGCAGTGCAGGTCGGGACACCCAACCCGGCTAGTAATACCGCTAGACTTGTTGGGAATCGGTGACTACCTTCTGAACCCATGATTGAGTGAGAGCCAAGGCGATGGCTGCCTCTTCTGCTGCCATCATGTCTTGCGTCTTGAGTGAAGCACACGCAAGGAGGTTGGTTCTGCAGTTAGCCACGATGATGGCGTACTGCTGTCCTCGATGTTGGGAGGCGTCTGTGTAGATACCTGCATGATCCCCACCGAGGGTGGTGTTGAGTGCTTGAGCCCGTGCTTGTCGGAGACCCCCGTCATGTGAGGGTTTCATTATTCTAAGCAATGGGAGCATCTTTAGTTATTGTTGCCGAGAGTCACGGAGTACATCAAGCGGAGTGACATTATGGGCGGCCCAGCCAATCTGGTGAAGGATGCGGCGTCCCGCCGCAGTTCTGCTCATTCGGTGGTTCTGGTTAGAAAGATAGCCCTCTATCAGCTTTTCCACAGTGATGTGGAGCCCCGTGCTAAGCAGCCTGTCTGTGGACATACTCATGGGAAGACCAACGACCTGCTCAACCGCCTTTCTAATAATGAAATAAGGTATCTTTATGTCCTTCTTGCCGAGCAGACGACGTAAGTGATTCTCGAGATGGCAAAACCTTGAATTAATACAACGGTATCGATTCCTTCAGGCCTCGCTTGTTGGTGGCAATTCGGCTGACCATGTGCATGATTTGATTGATGCGTAACTCTTGGTGTTGGCCAGGAGATGTAGTCATGTAGGTGCAAGATCTTGATGCTGGAGCTTGGAGTGATGGCCTGGCCATCAAGGAGTATTTGAATATGTTCCTTATTGTGTCTTTGGCGTGAGGGCGGACGACAAGTAGCTGTGATTTTTTACATGAACACTGGAGGATATCACGCGTTGGTGTGAGCTTCCTTTATTTTTGTAACTCCTAGCACATGCACAAGGCGCACACAGGGCTCCTACACGTGCCGTGGGCAGAGCACACAGTGGCGCGAGAGGTCGCGTGACGCTATCACGTGGCATTAAGCGAGAATGCCGAGGGGGGGGGGGGTGTAAACCGGTAGATGTGCTTGGTGAGTGCAGCGCCTGTCTTCCCGGATTCCGTGTGGGCTCGTAGCTAAATCGGTAACACAAGGGGCTCCCGCTTTGTTAATCTATTAGTTCCAGGCTCCATTCCAAGCGGTACCAGTAAATTCTTTTATTTGTACGCGGGATTTTCTGTTGACACTAACGGTCGCAAAAGAACCCTTGGGGGGTAGAGGTAAAAAAAATAACTTTGCTCAACGGCAAGCCTGCGCTCTGTCGCTCCAGGCTACTAGGATACCGCACCGTCCGTCCCTCTACTGACTTTCAAGATATCACTCAATATTACCGGTTTAACGACAGCACTACCCTCCTCCACATACTAAACTCTCAAAAAAAGTTTTAAAAGGGCCCATCTCCCCGCGAGGGGGACTCGAGTAAATGCGTCGCATAGGGGGTGGGTGTATTGCGTTAACGTTTGGTGTTTGGGGAGTTGGGGGCAGTGAATGCGTTGTATCAGCAGCTTCTTGACGTAGTTTGAATGAGTCAAGGATATAAGGCGCGTTCGTAGCCTTTCATTCTGTGTCGGTTTTGTGGCGCAGTGGGAAGAGCACCATGTACCTCGCGTTCCGCCAACAGGTAGTGAATGCGTTGTATCAGCAGCTTCTTGACGTAGTTTGAATGAGTCAAGGATATAAGGCGCGTTCGTAGCCTTCCATTCTGTGTCGGCTTTGTGGCGCAGTGAGTAGAGCACCATGTACCTTCCGTTCCGCCCGCAGGGTCGTGGGATCGAAACCAGGCGCCGGTAAGTAATATTTTTTTGTATAGTGTAGGGGGAGGGGTGCGGAGCTGTTGTTGAGAGCGAGGAGGGTAGCGTGATGTGGGAGAGGAGGAGTGGGGGGAGGGCGCACCTGGAACGGCTGTTGCGGACGCCGAGGCACGCCGACAACGCCGGGTGACATCGTGAGTTAAAGAAATGCTCTGCATTTAAAAAGTGGCAGGCAGGCCCAACATTTACGTGGTACGTTCTGCGCCTTCTAAAGTAAAGGCGAAGTTCAAACAAATTGCGCCAATCCACCCCGTGAATGTGGTTGGAAAGCAAAGCTGTAACCTGCACCCATAAACGATTTCCCATGCGACGTCACTTAAATTCACTCACATTACTTTACAAGTAGTAAAACCAGAGAAAAGTAAAATGCACTTAACCACGCCATTTATTACTTCAAAGAGGTATTCTTGGTAAGGTTAAATCAATGCATGACGCATGAACGGTTTTTGGTTGAGTTGTATTGGTGTAGCCCAACAGTGGAAAATGTTTCTATAAAATTAAAGCTCCAACCCGGTGTTAGACGATCTGACTTCTCCGTCTCTGCGCCGCGAACAGAGGCGACGAGGTTTGCGGCAGAGAAGGAGCAGAAGGAGGAAGAAGTACTTCTGTTCAGATTTCTGAACGGCCGAGAGTGCAGCCCTGGGGAGTGATTCATTCTTCTGTGGGGCCCGTATGCAGACCGCGCGGCCTGTGTTCTGTCCACCCGCTGAAGCTGGGTAGATTGAGAGGGCCTGGACACCAGCATCTCTCATTGCTCTTTTTTGGGTAGTTGACGGAAAGAGAGGAGCGTGCTCAGGGCTAAAGTCGCACACCCGGGTTACGGGGTGCAGTGTTCCTACTTCTGAGCAAAATTTACATTCTGCGTCGTAGCAATTCGGATGCATTAAGTGAAGACACGTAGGGTGTGGGAAGGAGCCCGGATTGTATGAGCCGTAGGGTAGTTTGTTGTTCTCTGGAAAGGTCAGGGTAAGGCGAAGGTACGGTCTGTCTCAGAAGGCGATAATGCTGGGTTATCTGCCTGAACGTGACAAGCGGGTGACTGTCTTCGTGCAGCTCCATAGCACGGGAGGTAAAAGCGCAGGCTTGTTGGGTGGGCGTATTTGTGGCCCTCCATTGAAGCGTGAGGGGGTGTCCAGATGAGCTGAATGGGACCGTTTGGAGAGTGTTCTTTTAGCACGCGCAGTGCAGGTGAGGACACCCAATCCGACTGTTAATTCCAGTAGGCTTGCTGGGAATCGGTGACTATCCTCCGAACCCCTGGTTTAGCGAGAGCCAAGGCGATGGCTGTCGTCATTT
This sequence comes from Haemaphysalis longicornis, assembly GCF_048455015.1. Lineage (NCBI taxonomy): Eukaryota > Metazoa > Arthropoda > Arachnida > Ixodida > Ixodidae > Haemaphysalis > Haemaphysalis longicornis. The sequence continues at coordinate 18,967,521 of NW_027526203.1, read as the reverse complement.
CTTGGGTCCTAAGCGAGGTAGACGCAAGGAGGTTGGTTCTGGAGGTAGCCACGATGATGGCGTATTGCTGCCCTCGATGTTTGGAGGCGTCTGTGTAGATAACTGCATGATCCCCACCGAGGGTGGTGTTTAGCGCTTGAGCCCGTGCTTTTCGGTGACTCTCGTCCTGTGAGGGGTTCATATTTCTAAGCAAAGGGAGCTTCTTTAGTTTTAGTCGCCGAGTCTGGGAGTACGTCAAGTGGAGTGACATTCTGGGCTGCCCAGCCAATCTGGTGAAGCATGCGGTTACCCACTGCAGTTCTGAGTCGGACCTTCTGGTTAGAAAGATGGCCTTCTATCAGCTCTTACACCGTGTTGTGGAGCCCCGTGCTAAGCAGCCTCTGTGTGGACGCACTCATGAGAAGACCAATGGCCTGCTCGACCGCCTTTCTAATCATTATATAAAGCATCTCTATGTCTTCCTTGTTGAGAAGACAGGGGGTTGACGTAAGTGACTCTCGAGAGGACAAAAGCTTCAATTAATCGAAAGGTACCGGATTATTTTAGGGTCTCGCTTCTTGGTGGCAACTCGCCCGATCATGTGTATGGTTTGATTAATGCTGTTTTTGAGGCGCCGCAAGGAGACGTCACTCTTGGTGTTAGCCTCGAGATGTAGGCCCAGGATGTTGACCCTGGTGCTTGGAGTGATGGCCTGGCCATCAAGGAGTATTTGAATGTATTCCTTGATTTGGCGTGAGGCCGGACGACAAGGAGCTGGGATTTTTTAAGTGAACACTGGAGGCCACAGGCTTTAGCACATTGGCGTACTAGAAGTGAGATGCCATGCATTGGTGTGAGCTTCCTTTAATTTTTGTAACTCTTAGCATATGAACAAGGTGCGCACAGGGCTGCTAGACGAGCGTGAGTGGTCGCGTCATGCTTTCACGTGGCATTCAGGGAGAACGCAGGGGGTAAACCCGTAGATGTGCTTGGTGAGTACACCACCTGTCTTCCCCGTCTTCGTGTGGGCTCGTAGCTAAATCGGTAAGACAACGGGCTCCCGCTTTGTTAGTCTATTAGTTCCAGGTTCGATTCCCAGTGGTGCCAGTAAATTCTTTTATTTGTTCGCTGGAGTTTTCTGGTGACACCAACGGTCGCGAAAGAACCCTTGGGGGGTAAAGGTAAAAAGCTTTGCTTTAAAAAGGTTTTTTTTTCTGCACCCTGTCCGCACTACGTTGTTACTAGACATGTGAATAATTGTCATTCATATGCTGAGATCAAAGTTGGGGGGGGGGGGGGGGGGAGGCTGGAGCATGTAACAGTCCAGCTCTTTCTGTCTTTGCATGGGGCATTTGCTTCTGGAAATTGTCACTAAAGTATGTTTGGACGAGATGATCATGGTTCAAGTACAGCTATAATGACTATTCGTTAAACAGCCAGCGCCTGCTTTTCAACCCTCACGCGCATGCAGAAAACATGCCGATAACGTTTAGGATTGCGATATTTCCGTCTACGGACGATAAATTGAGCAGCTTTAGTTCGCACGCAAAGTAGATGAAAGCACCTAGAAGCTCACCAACAAAAGACGCAATGTTGTAGGAATATTTACAAAGCCAAATTACAGTGACTCGAAGCGAAACCGTCGCGTTCCTTGGTTCGTTTCCTCCTCGTCAAAATTGCTCTCAGTTTTCCTCTCCTTTATTTTTTTTGCGCCCAGTGTCGCGTCGCTTCGAGCTGTCGTTTTGCTCCTCTTTAGGAGCGGCGCTATTTTTATCGGCTTTCTACGATACGATCACAGGACTCCCGAACCACGAAAAACACGCATTTCTAACGCCACAATCTCGTCATTCCCAAAGACGGCCGCCAGTTTAAAGAATCCGGCGCCTTGTATAACTACAACTTGAGTATGCACAAACCACCAGCGGCTTGATAACTGCTAATTAGATTACGTTTGGTGTGCGTGGATGCAACATTCGACACCGGGGAACCAGGACGATCCGCAAACAACGGTACATCGCACGCTGCCGATCAAGCTTTCACGCACGTGTCTAAAAAGAGGGACAGGGGGAGAAAGAGAACTGCACGAGACGCGAAGTTACCGTAACCGGTACCTAAATAACAGTCAGAGCAGGCAATACTACCTACAGGGCATCCGTAATTCAAAATAAATCTTATCCAAACGAAAGGCTTACCTCCAACAAGCTCCCACGGCTAGTCTGGGCCTTCCTCGACGAACCTTCGGTCTTTTTACAGCGAAGCTGTATACCTCTCGTTGGTGGGAAAATGTCGTGGAGTGATCACAAAACGCACTGCAGGAAAGCCAACTTTCACTGGCGATGGTGATGATAGTGTGGGAATGGAAGACAAAAAACGGTTCCCGTGTTCGGATTCGAACCTGGGTCCCTCGCGATATGTAGCCGACGTCAATACGATTGCGCCATTCCGACACTTTTTTTCTTTATTGCCTTACTTTGACAATACCAACACCCACAACAAAACACTACATTGATGAAACTGCTAAGCGACGCTTGGGTAGCCGAAGGCCAGCTAAAATTGTTTCCTGCTTGTTAATGTTTCCATCACAAGCAACCATTCTGGAGGCTCGGGCTGAGCCCTCCATACTTCAATAATCAACCGAATGGACTCAGAAAAATACTCCTTAGAGCGTTTGGCACCAACATCACGATGGCGTATGGCCATACACGACTTCCAAATGCCGTGCAGCGCCAGAACCATGACGAGGTCGTACGGTACACCATACTCACTTTCGATGGGCAAAAAACGGATTCCGTGTGCGTCTAGCGGGAAATATTTCAATAATGTGCGCTGAAGCACGTCCCAGAAAAAATACCCCATCCCAACAATCTAAAACCACATGTTCGATCGGCTCGGGTTTCTTGCACGGATAACACTGAACACCCCCTGAAAGGTACAAACCCTTCTCTTTCTGCCACGTCTTTACGGGTTGCACGCCAGCGTGAAGTTTAAAGAAAAATGTTTTCACCCATGGCGGTACCGCCATTCTTTTGACACGCCTAAGAACATCCTGGCGTGGCCCTGCGCGGTAGATTGATCTATGCAATGGGACAAGTAATGCAATATCTGCAAGGTCATGGTAAAGGGCACCATTCCGACATGGTCGAAGCAGTAGGGATTTGGAGAGGGGTAGATGGAAGTACCAAGTAATTAAACACCAATATGCACCCCTCAATCCAATGATGAAGATGGTTTAAAATTCGTTTTAATGAGCATCAAACCGCATGTGATGGATGATGAGGTCCTGTGAACAATGGGAACACCCTCGCACGCGTTCCCGGTAAAGGTTAGGTTGCAGCTGCTTTCGAAAGGGCCGTTTGACGTCATTCGAAACTCTCGTGTGAAGTGCAAACCGCATAATCGTTTATAACCGGGCCTGCGGCAATGGGAGCACGTTCCTTCACCCCGAGTGGTTTTCCCGGTTGCATCAGAATGTAGCGAAAATGGTTTCGGAACCAATCAGGGTCTACCACAGCGACCACAAAGCGATTATCACTACCATTATTATAAAGTAATAATAAAATATACCCCCCATCAGCATGTGCGGTGTTTGATACAGCTTCGCTGGATATTCACGTTCGCAGGGCGGGATGGGGGCCAATTTTTTTTCCTTTAGCGGAGGTGGTTAGAATCTTTAGTCATGACTTCCCTCTAATATTGCCACCTGTCACGATTGTTTACTGCTCTAAAAGAAAATTGCGATCACACCACGAAGATGTAAATCATGCGCGCCTTCGCTGCACGGTGGGACATGAAGCAACAAGCGTCAGGGAATAGTTTTCTATCTGTATGGTCAAAGCAAAAGGGCACCATGAAAACAACATAGAGATATCGTCCCTCTCGTATGTACCCCCTTGATACCAGTTGTTGTTTAGCGCCGCCCTTGTAACTTTCCTCAACCGTGACATTTTTAGTTCACGTGTACTGCGTAGACGGCGCTACCTAGCACGTTTATCACAGTTACCGCAGGTACCTCTGTCTTTTCTAATAGTTTTTGCAATTTCTGAACTTTTTTGTTCATAACTGCTGTATGTTGAATAAACGAATCTGAGCCAGCTACCATAAGATTACATACACAAAAAAAGACATTGAAACTGCACTAAAAATATTTCACGACGAGCTTTTACCCCTCATAAGCGGAGAAAATAGGCTTTAGAAGGATATCTCGACAAAATTTATAAAGCAAATGAGCGAGATACAGTAGATGTCCAAACGTTTGTATCCAAAAATCTCGTCCTTTCACCACCAAAGTTAAATCGCAAAAAAAAAAACAGCTGCGAGGTCCGGAATCGACTCCCATCCCGGCCAAATGAAACCAATGCGAAGTGCCTGAGGCCATCCCGCTCGGCCATCGGCACACAAAAGCGCTGAATAAAGAGTGCGTTTATGTAGCTGCTAGGCGATAACAGAGACTGTGTTTCAGAAATTGTCAATTTGGAACGCTTGTCGTCAGCGTGATGACGTGTTCTTTGCACGCAAGGGAAGCCAAGTACTTGATCTAGCTATATCAGTTTACGCAACTTGCACTTCTGCCACTGTGTTGTCACTAGGCGCATTTTTCTGGCTGAAAGTGACCCAAAATTATAGCTGCTTCCTTAGGCTCCCATTGTTTCAACTTCATTCGCTGTGGGAACAACTAAATGTTGCGTGCGGAAACGTGCTGTGGCCTTTAAAATGTTACCAGTGATTCCTGGAAGCGTTCCCCGTCCGCAAAAAATGAATTTATGGCCTGGATTTTTAATTAAATTAAAAAAATGGCCTCTTGCCATTGAAAACGCGCGTGATTTCCGTCGTGGCCACGAGGGGCGTCGTTGCTTTGTGTCCCCGATTTCTGGATATGCCTATGTTTGCGAAGAAAATATGATTCTCTGAGCGCGTTTTAAAGCAAAGCTTTTTACCTCTACTCCCCAAGGGTTCTTTCGCGACCGTTGGTGTCAATAGAAAAATCCCCCGTACAAATAAAATAATTTACTGGTTCCGCGAGGAACCGAACCTGGAACTAATAGAGTAACAAAGCGGGAGCCCGTTGTGTTACCGATTTAGCTACGAGCCCTTTTCTTTCTTTATTGCAATATTTCACTACAAAACAAGCACCATCGAACAAAACGCTGCAACGATAAAACTGCTAGTCATCATCTTCCCAGCAGGAAAACGACTAAAATTGTTTGAGGTTGGTCAGTGTTTCCATCACAGGCAACCACTCTCGAGGCTCAGGCTGAACCCTCCACACTTCAATAATCAAACGCATTGAATCACCGAAATATTGTCTTGACCATTTAGCGTCAACGTCCCTATGGCGTATGGCCATGCGGGATTTCTAAATTGCATGTATGGCCAGTACCATCACGAGGTCGTAAGGTACTTCGTCACTCTCAATCGGTAAAAACCTAATACCGTGAGCGTCCAGGAGGAAATCTTTTTTGAGGGTCCGCTGAAGCACGTCCCAATAGAAGACCCAGTCCCAGCAGTCCAAAAACACGTGTTCTACAGTCTCAGGTTTTCTGCACGGGTAGCAGTCAACCCCACCCGGCAAAAACATTCCCTTTCCCTTGTGCCACGTTTCACATCAAGGACGCCCGAATGAAGTTTAAAGAAAAACGTCTTTACCCATGGGCCAATCGCCATACGTTTCACACGCTTAAGCACATCCTGTCCTGGCCCTACACGGTACAGCGATCTATACAAACAAAAGGGAAGTACGGAATCAACGAGGTCATTATACAATTTTTTGCGCGTCACACAAGATAAGTACTCTAGCGTGAGGCCTGCACGCAAGAACATGGTGCATTGGACCACTTCACAGAAGTAGCCTTTCGTTGCGCCAAAAGAAAAAGAAGCTGACGTTACAACAAAATCAGGAAGCACTCTGGGCAACTTCACCTGACACACAGTGCAAAAAAGGGGTCCTTCACATCCCGAAGAAGCAAAAAAAGATTTACCGCTTGACGCAAAAACAGGTGCGACAATGACAGACCACCAAGACGCACGCGCCGAAACAGGTTCTTGCGGCTGGTTCTCTCCCATGACGACTCTTAAATCAACAGAAGCAAAAACTCGGTGCAAGGGCCCTGTACATGTGCCCGCGAACAGTGAAACACCTGTACAACGTACCACAGTTTGTAAATTAAAAACACATTACACACTGAGACCCTCGCAAATATTGAAAGTCCGCTCCCCTTCCATTGCTCGGCCTTTTCACGCAGTTGGACTGTTTGACTGCGCCAATAAGGCTCGCTCTCTACATAATTATCGAGGGGCACTCCCAAGTACTTCACCGGCGTCGTCTGCCAGCTGATACACTCAAAAACACTAGGCGTATTGTCCCAGTGGCCATGCCAGAAGCGTAGACATTTCTGCCAATTTACACCACTGGCACTGTACTTACAAAAAAATTTCAAGGTGTTTACAGCAATACTTATGCTTATCCTCTCAACAAAAAAAGAGCAATGTCGTCAGCGTAAGCTAACACTCGCACTTCACACGACTGAAGTTTAAAACCTTTGACGTCTTTGCTCCTGATTACACTTAAACAAAAGGCTTCAATATACAAACAAAAAAGCAACGGAGACAATGGGGAACCCTGACGAACGGCACGTTCAACAGGAACGGGTGTGCCGATCGTTTTGTTAATAACAAGCCTAGTAGAACAGCCAGTGTACGCCATGCGCACACCATTAAGAATAACAGAACGAACATTCACGTGTTCCAACATATTTAACAAAAGTTCATGCGACACCTGATCCAAGGCTTTAGCCATATCTACCTGGGGCATTGCCAAAGTCCCTTGCATGGCGTCACAACACCCGAGATGACTTCGGGCAGTACGAATATTTGTAAATATCGACCGCCCTTTGATCCCGCACGTTTGATGCGGCCCTACCACGTCCTTTATGACAGTCTGTAAGCAGTTGGCCAATAGTTTCATTAAAACCTTATAATCGACATTTGTCAGACTAATAGGACGGTACCCAGAGATCTGCCTCAGTTTCGCCACCTCCTCCGATTTCGGTATAAACACAGTGTGCGACACAAGAAAAGAAGGTGGCAGCACACCTTTGTGGTGCGCCTCAAAGTAAACTTTCCATAGGACCGAGCGGATGTCACCCTTAAACGCCTTCTAGAAAGCGGCGCTCAGGCAATCAGGGCCCGGCGTCTTCCCTGGGCTCAACTCGTCGATAGCGCCGCGTATCTCTTCTACTGTAATATATCTTTCTAGATGCGCCATACCTTCCTCGTCCAGGCACGGTAACAAAGACGTAAACTCTTCTCTAAACTAGACGGCATCGACGGGAAGACAAGAAAACAAGTTTTTATAAATATCACAGAAACAACGCTCGATATTAGCCTGGTCACTATAAACCACGCCATCGGCTTCACTTTCGACTATCGCATTTCTGCGAGCATACTTTTTCTTTCGCGCTGAATGCTCTTTCAGTCGGTGCTTCCCCGCTCAAAAATCGTTCAGCTCTTGCGCGCACCAGCGCACCCTCATACTTCTCTTTATCTATTACTTCGAGCTGCACTTTTAATCCTCGAATGTCATCCTTCAACGCCCCGGGTGATTCCCACTCTTCCTTAACGAAAACGTCCAGGGTACTTCGTAACCAGGCTTCTCTTCGTTTCTCGTCGTATTTGATTGCGGATGATCTTTCGAGAGCCTTTAACTTAACTTCTTGTTTGAAGAGCTCCCAAATGAGCGTAAAGTTAACGATCTCTTCTTCACCCCAAAACGACCGTGCGCATGCGTTAACGGTCTCAGTGAAATGTTCATCCTGCAGCAGCTTGTTATTAAGCTTTCAAAGCCCCCAACAGAACGCGTTGCCTGGTAGCTACGAGCACACACGGAAACCGGGAAGACAGGTGCTGCACTCACCAAGCACATCTACGGGTTTAAACACCCCCCTCCCCCGTGCATTCAAGCTGAATGCCACGTGGTAGTGTCACGCGACCTCTCGCGCCGTTGTGCGCTGTGCCCACGGCACGTCTAGCAGCCCTGTGCGCGCCTGGCGCATGTGCTAGGAGTTACAAAAATTAAAGGAAGCTCACACCAACGCATGGTATCTCACTTCTATTACGACAATGTGCTAAACCCTGGGGCCTCCAGTGTTCACGTAAAAATCACAGCTCCTTGTCGACCGCCCTCACGCCAAAGACACATCAAGGAACATATTCAAATACTCCTTGATGGCCAGGCCATCACTCCAAGCTCCAGCATCAAGGTCTTGCATCTCCATGCCTAAATCTCCAGGTCAACACCAAGTGTTACGCATCACAATCAAATCATGCGCATGGTCAGGCGAGTTGCCACCAAGAAGCGAGGCCTCAAGGAATCCGATACCTTTCGATTAATTCAAGGTTTTGCCCTCTCGAGAATCATTTACGTCGTCTGCTCGGCAAGAAGGACATAAAGATACCTTATTTTGTGATTAGAAAGGCGGTTGAGCAGGCCGTTGGTCTTCCCATGAGTCTGTCCACAGAGAGGCGGCTTAGCACGGGGCTCCACATCACTTTGGAAAACCTGATAGAGGGCTATCTTTCTAACTAAAAGCACCGAATGAGCAGAACTGCGGCGCGACGCCGCATCCTTCAACAGACTGGCTGGGCAGCACAGAATGTCACTCCGCTTTATGTACTCCCTGACTCTCGGCGACAATAACTAAAGATGCTCCAATTGCTTAGAATAATGAACCCCTCACAGGACGAGGGTCGGCGACAAGCATGGGCTCAAGCGCTCAACACCACCCTCGGTGGGAATCATGCAGGTATCTACACAGACGCCTCCCAACATAGAGGACAGCAGTAGGCAATCATCGTGGCTAACTCCAGAACCAACCTCCTTGCGTGTGCCTCACTCAAGACGCAAGACATGATGGCAGCAGAAGAGGCAGCGCAGCCATCGCCTTGGCTCTCACTCAACCAGGGGTTCGGAAGGTAGTCACCGATTCCCAACAAGGCTAGCGGAATTACCAGCCGGATTGGGTGTCCCGGCCTGCACTGCGTGTGCTAAAAGCCACTCCCCAAACGGTCCCATTTCGCTCATCTAAACACCCGCTCACGCTTCCATGGAGGGCAACGAATACTCCCACCAACAAGTCTGTGCTTTTACCCACCGTGCTGTGGAGCTGCACGAGGACAGTCACCCGTTTGCCTCGTTCAGGGGCATAACCCAGCATTATCGCCTTCAGTGACAGACCCTACCTTGGCCTTACCCTGACCTTTCCAGAGAACAACAAACTACCCTACGGCTCTTACAATCGGGCTCCTTCCACACCCGACGCGTCTTCACTTACTGCACCCGAATCGCTACGACGCTCAATGTAAATTTTGCTCAGAAGTAGGAACACTCCGCCACATAATGGGGGTGTCTTACTTTAGCCCTGAGCTCTTTCCTCTCTTTCCGTCAACTACCCAACAAGATATAAGGGAGATGTTGCTGTCCAGCCCCTCTATGCCTACACAGCTTCAGCTGGTGGACAGAGCATAGGCGGCGTGGCCTGGATATGGGCTCTAGTGAAGAAGGAACCACTGCCCTGGGCCGGACTCTGGTCCGTTCAGAAATCTGGAAAGAGTTATTTGTTCTACCTCCTCCTCCTTCTTCTCCTTTTCCTCCTCTTCCACCTCTCCACCTCCTCCTGCTCCACCTCCTCCTTTTACTCGTTTTGCGTCTCTGCCGCCGATCTCGTCGGCTCAGTCCGCGACGGCAGAGACGGAGAAGTGAGATCGTCTAACACCGGGTTTGAGCTTTAATTTTATACAAAAAAGAGTTTTCACTCATGTGCTACAACAGTTAAACTCAACCAACCACCGTTCATGCATCATGCATTGATTTTACCTTACCAAGAATATCTCTTTGAAATAATAAAGCTTGTGGTTCTCTCTGGTTTCACTATTTGTAGAGCGACGTGAGGGAATTTAAGTGACGCCGCTTGGGTAATCGTTGTGGGTGCTGTTTAGAGCTTTGCTTTCCAATCACATTCACAGCGTGGATTGGCGCGAATTTTTTTACACTGTCACTCAAAACGCGCTAAGCAAGTTATGCCTAACTTTGGCACAGCGAATGGCGTTCGCAGTACACGGAAAGCTAAAGACGATCTTTCCGCCCCCTCTCCATTCACCGGCACTTATAAAAATGTCTTACCTTTCGCTGAGAACGCAGGAAGACGTTTAGAAGGAAGCAGCAGGGTTTCTTTCTCTCAGATAATTGAAGTTAGTTGTCACTTCGCAACGCGCACACAAAAGCGAATGGCTATGACTATACGGCTTGACGTGGCTTGACCAGTGCTAGCTTAGCATTGCACAAAAGATGAACAACGAAACACTTTTGTTACATAATATACTTTTTAGCCTAATTAGCAGCAAATCAAACAATACCAGATTGTACGTCAACCCAGCTGTTTTTATGAAACTACTTGATCTTCTGTCTTTCTTATTTTGAATTCGAACATAACTACATAAAGTTGATTCGTTCAGCCCGCAACGAGTTACTTCTGCGCGAGCGAGAAAGGCTGAGGGCTACAGCTATGCAATTGTTTTCTGAGCTGACAAATTGTTCGCCTCGTGCTGCATGCAGCAAGATAATAGATGACATAATTAACTCGATGCTAACTACGACAAGTTACAAACATGATAGAGGAACATTGGTTCAACCATACAGACGTGCGATGGGCGTGCAGCGGACATTATTGATGGGACCATAGTAAACCTCCATTCCCAAACGTAGCTCGGACGTCCGTCGGACCAATTTGAACAGACGCTCCCATTTCCCAGAAAAATATATCCGAAGTACGTCTGCCAGACGTCGTTCACGGGACTCGGACGTTCGCCTGTAAAACGGACGTCCTACGGATACCTGTGGTCCAATGGGCATGTCCGAGGTTCCCATGTTCCAATGTTCGAGGTGCCTGCTTGTACGCAAGCACAGGTGTGCATGGGTAGAAGCTAAGAGAAAATGAATTAATACAACATTAGACATTCATACCTGGCTGGCATTGTCAGGATCATAGTTGTCGTATTTAAATAAAGGAAGGTGCCAGCATATGCAAACGGTAGTTTTCCTTCAGAACTACGGTTGCAGATTTGAAGGAATGCATAAAATCCCGTGGTGTAGAGGTGCCTTTATAAGTAAGTGGAAATAGAATTTGTGAATATCGCCACGTATTTGTCTTACTGGCTTTATGACAGCCATTACCGGTTTACGGGAAGCTTTTTCTATTAGAGAGTACTCGTTTAAACGCACACCAATGTAGCCAGGCAGTTTCCGGAAGAAGAAATTTTGCACATTTACGAAAGCATCTTCCAGTTACTTTTGGCGGCACCTGTACTATCTTGATCACAGTTAGGGTGAACACGGGAGTGCGTGTGATGATGATGATGATGATGATGATGATGCTTAGTGGCTTCCCCTTTGTAACGGGGTGGCGTTGCACAGCGGCCTTAGTCGCAACGCCAGTGTACAATCACCTCGCCAAAAAATACAAACAAATTAAAAAAAATGTCAAAATAAAACGAAAATACTTTTACGAAATTTTTGTGCTAGTCTGACTTCTTTGTTTGCATGTCTTCCCAGATTGTTCTCTGCTTTTTTCCCACCAACATTCTAACCTACTTTTACTAACCTCTACTGCTGTCCAGTTCACTTTTCCGCTAACCTGAAAGCCAAGGGCTTCCGGAAGTTGGATGGCTCCATCACTGAGGACTGGACGGATACTTTTGCACTCCGTTACAATATGTCGCATGGTTTCTGGCTCATTTCCGCAGCCTGCGCATAGTTCTTCCTGTACCGGCTCGCGGATAAGCGTTTTTGTCCGCAGGCAACCCGCTCGGGCTTCAAAAAGCAATGCACTCCCTTTGGTATTATCGAATAATTTTTCCCTTGTGATCTCCTGCTTCCCGATTCTGTAGATATCTAAGGACTTCTTCGCATCCATCCTCTTTTTCCAGGTCGTTGTTTCTGTTTCTTTCACTTCATTTTTTATTGCCTTGGTCGTTTCCCCTGCACTTCCAGGTTTCATATACTTTGTCCTGAGCCTTCTGGTTCTTTTCCTCCATTGAGTGTCCACGCTTTTCATGTAAAGATACCGTAACACTTTGGCCGCCTATCTCTGATCATGCAGATTTCTAAGTCGTTCTTCAAAACATATTTTGCTCTGTGCTTCTCTCACTTCGAAGGATGCCCATCCCATATCTCCCTGCACTGCCTCATTTGTTGTTTTGCTGTGTGCTCCTATGCCAATCGACCCACGGCCCTCTGATTTACTCTAGCCCTGATTGAATCTCTGATTTGACACACACTATTGCGTTTGAAAAGGTGAGTGCTGCTACCATTACTCCCTTCCAGATTCCTCTCACTACTTCATATCTGTTATATCCCCACAGTGCTCTGTGCTTAATGATAGAGGCGTTTCTTCTGCCTTTCATTCTTAAATGCTCCTCATGAGTTTTTAGATACGCCTGACCTTCGTTTAACCATATGCCCAGATATTTGTACTCTGTTACCCACGGTATTGCTGCTTTTTGAACGAATACCGATTCGTTACGGGCGTTGTAATTAAAAACTAGAACTCCCGACTTTGCTGTGCAAAACTCTAACCCGAGTTCAGTGGCTTCTTCCCCGCAGATATCTGTGAGCTGTTGCAGACACTGTTTGCTATCTGCTAGTAGTACTATGTCATCTGCATATATCAGTCCAGGGATATGTTGTTCCACTTCCTGTCCTTTGCGGCTATAACATAGATTGAAACCTATTTTACTGCCTTCAAGCTTTCTTTCTAGTCTAGCCATGTACAGCATGAACAGCAATGGCGACAGAGGACAACCCTGCTTTAAACCTCTATTTGTGACTACCGGTTCCGTGCACTTTTGGTCCTACCAGGTAATTTGCACTTCGCTCTCATTGTAAATTCCCTGCAACAGCTGTATAAAGTCCTGGCCTAATCCCTCCCGCTCAAGTATGCTCCATAGACTTTCTCTATCTACGTTGTCGTAGGCTCCCTTTATATCAAGAAATGCTATCCATAGTAGTCGCTCCTGAACCATTGACACCTCTATGCATTAGGTTAGGACAAATAAATTGTCCTCTAAGCGCCTGTTTCGTCTGAAACCATTTTGTAGTTCAACCAGTATGCTGTTCCCCTCTATCCACGCCTGTAGTTCCGCTTTTATAGCTTGCATTTCCAGCCTGTATGCCACTGAGGTAACTGTAATAGGCCTGTACGAATTGGCATCAGCCCTGTCTAATTTACCTTTATATATCATCTTCATCCTGCTATTACGCCAATTGTCCGGTACTTGCTTAGTTTTTGTCACTTTTTCGATTGCTCGAATCATTTGTGCCTTGCTTTTTGGACCCAGTAGGTTGACCAGCCGAATAGGAATTTCCTCCGTCCCTGTTGCCGTATTAGCTGGAACATTTTCGTCGGCTTTTTTCCAGTTTAAATTTTCTAACTTTAGCTCTCTATCTGTACGCACTTCGCTTGCCCCACTCCCTGAATGCTGTAGCCCTCTCTCCGTTCTTCTGAACTTCTCTTGTATCATTGAGCGTATGTGAAATACCGCTTCTTCCCCTTTTAGTACCTGGCCTTCGCCGTTTATGGCATGACGTTGTACTTTTCGGTCTTTTTCCTTAGTTGCTTTACATGATTCCAAAACTTTCTCGGCGGGCCTTTATCCTTCTCCCGTATATTCGAGACCCATCGCTCACTTTCTCGTTTACGTTTTTGCTGAACAAGTTTTTGTACTTCCAGCTTCTTCAGGCGATACCAATTCCACCTCAAAGTTATTTCGTCTGTTTGCATTCCCACTCGCTTGGCCTCCCTATGCTCTCTCGAGGCTTGCTGCCTTTGTGTTATAGCTTCCTTGATTTCGTTGTTCCACCAGCTTCTAGGTTTTCTTTTAAAGCAAAGCTTTTTACCTCTACCCCCCAAGGGTTCTTTCGCGACCGTTGGTGTCACCAGAAAACTCCAGCGAACAAATAAAAGAATTTACTGGCACCACTGGGAATCGAACCTGGAACTAATAGACTAACAAAGCGGGAGCCCGTTGTCTTACCGATTTAACTACGAGCCCACGCGAAGACGGGGAAGACAGGTGGTGTACTCACCAAGCACATCTACGGGTTTACCCCCTGCGTTCTCCCTGAATGCCACGTGAAAGCATGACGCGACCACTCACGCCCGTCTAGCAGCCCTGTGCGCACCTTGTTCATATGCTAAGAGTTACAAAAATTAAAGGAAGCTCACACCAATGCATGGCATCTCACTTCTAGTACGCCAATGTGCTAAAGCCTGTGGCCTCCAGTGTTCACGTAAAAAATCCCAGCTCCTTGTCGTCCGGCCTCACGCCAAATCAAGGAATACATTCAAATACTCCTTGATGGCCTGGCCATCACTCCAAGCATCAGCGTCAACATCCTGGGCCTACATCTCGAGGCTAACACCAAAAGTGACGTCTTCTTGCAGCGCCTCAAAAACAGCATTAATCAAACCATACACATGATCGGGCGAGTTGCCACCAAGAAGCGAGACCCTAAAATAATCCGGTACCTTTCGATTAATTGAAGCTTTTGTCCTCTCGAGAGTCACTTACGTCAACCCCCTGTCTTCTTGTCAACAAGGAAGACATAGAGATGCTTTATATAATGATTAGAAAGGCGGTCGAGCAGGCCATTGGTCTTCTCATTAGTGCGTCCACACAGAGGCTGCTTAGCACGGGGCTCCACAACACGGTGTAAGAGCTGATAGAAGGCCATCTTTCTAACCAGAAGGTCCGACTCAGAACTGCAGTGGGTTACCGCATGCTTCACCAGATTGGCTGGGCAGCCCAGAATGTCACTCCACTTGACGTACTCCCAGACTCGGTGACTAAAACTAAAGATGCTCCCTTTGCTTAAAAATATGAACCCCTCACAGGACGAGAGTCACCGAAAAGCACGGGCTCAAGCGCTAAACACCACCCTCGGTGGGGATCATGCAGTTATCTACACAGACGCCTCCAAACATCGAGGGCAGCAATACGCCATCATCGTGGCTACCTCCAGAACCAACCTCCTTGCGTCTACCTCGCTGAGGACCAAAGGAATGACGACAGCCATCGCCTTGGCTCTCGCTAAACCAGGGGTTCGGAGGATAGTCACCGATTCCCAGCAAGCCTACTGGAATTAACAGTCGGGTTGGGTGTCCTCACCTGCACTGCGCGTGCTAAAAGAACTCTCTCCAAACGGTCCCATTCAGCTCATCTGGACACCCCCTCACGCTTCAATGGAGGGCAACAAATACGCCCACCCAACAAGCCTGCGCTTTTACCTCCCGTGCTATGGAGCTGCACGAAGACAGTCACCCGCTTGTCACGTTCAGGCAGATAACCCAGCATTATCGCCTTCTGAGACAGACCGTACCTTCGCCTTACCCTGACCTTTCCAGAGAACAACAAACTACTCTACGGCTCATACAATCCGGGCTCCTTCCCACACTCTACGTGTCTTCACTTAATGCATCCGAATTGCTACGACGCAGAATGTAAATTTTGCTCAGAAGTAGGAACACTGCACCCCGTAACCCGGGTGTGCGACTTTAGCCCTGAGCACGCTCCTCTCTTTCCGTCAACTACCCAAAAAAGAGCAATGAGAGATGCTGGTGTCCAGGCCCTCTCAATCTACCCAGCTTCAGCGGGTGGACAGAACACAGGCCGCGCGGTCTGCATACGGGCCCCACAGAAGAATGAATCACTCCCCAGGGCTGCACTCTCGGCCGTTCAGAAATCTGAACAGAAGTACTTCTTCCTCCTTCTGCTCCTTCTCTGCCACAAACCTCGTCACCTCTGTCGGCGGCGCAGAGACGGAGAAGTCAGATCGTCTAACACCGGGTTGGAGCTTTAATTTTATAGAAAAAGTTTCCACTGTTGGGCTACACCAATACAACTTAACCAAAAACCGTTCATGCGTCATGCATTGATTTAACCTTAACAAGAATACCTCTTTGAAGTAATAAATGGCGTGGTTAAGTGCATTTTACTTTTCTCTGGTTTTACTACTTGTAAAGTAATGTGAGTGAATTTAAGTGACGTCGCATGGAAAATCATTTATGGGTGCAGGTTACAGCTTTGCTTTCCAACCACATTCACGGGGTGGATTGGCGCAATTTTTTTCCTTTCCAGCAGTTGCGTTCTTTCGCGTTCCTTATCTTTTCTTGAATGAAACCAATCAGTTCGCTGTATTCCCAATCTTTCGTAGGTTGTCTCTCGATTTCCGTCTCCAGGCTTTTCGCAATATTAGACATTTGCTGATCGTTTAATTTCAAGTCGTGTACGACCGTTTTCTGGTTTTGAACATATTTTTTTCCAAAAGTCAATGTTATCCGTTTATGGTCACTTCCTAGGCTGTGGGCACCTATTTCATCTATTTCCATTAGAGTCAACCTTTCATACACTCCTTCTTAAAGGAGGCTGTAGTCTATACTGGACTGCTTTTCCCCTCGTTCCCAAGTAATTTGTCCCTCACATTTATTCTCTCTGTTTACAACAATAAGATTATGTTCTTCACACATATCTAGAACGAGTTTGCCGTTGCGGTCTGTTTATCCGTCCAGGTCCTCAATGTGGGCATTCATGTCTCCTACTAGAATCACTTCTCCCGATTGTCTTAACTGATCGAGGTCCCGCTTACTGCATCCTACCAGTTTTTCATTATTTTCTCTAACCTCCCTGTCATCACCTGACCACAGATAGGCAACTCCCAACGGCGTTTCTCTTCCCGCTATCGTGCCCTTAACCCACATATGTTCTTCGCAGTTTTCGTTTACTCTGTGCCAATTGGCTCCCTGTTGAATAAGCATGCCGACCCCTCCCCCCTTCTAGTACCTACCGTTCTGTTACAGCCTTGCCATATATATTCATGCATTGCTGGGGGTTCTTCTAAATATCGAAGAAAAGTTTCTGCAAAGGCATATACTTCAGTTTTTTTTCTTTTTCTAGTTGACCGCGAACCTCTAACCATTTTTCCCGTGATCTGCCACCGTGCATGTTTATGTAGTTAATCTTAGTCACCCCACGCTTTTTCTTTCGGTAAATTCTTTTCCGATGTTTGGGATAAGAGTCGGTCACCGGGGGGACGTCGCTTGCCTCCACGCTTGCCTGCATTGCTACCTCATGCCCCTTTCTAAGCTTTTGTGCGCCCTGTGTGCTAACTTTGGTACTTTCCTTTGCGCTGTACATTCGACTTCGATCGCAATCGCTTGTCCCTGCCGCATTTTCATTGTGCCTGTTATTTAGTCCAGCTTCCGGGATGCCCTTGGCCCCCCTAAAAAAGCTACCGCCCGCGCAGCTAGTCGCCTCCCCACCGGCTCCGCTACGCCCTCAGTGAAATGTACTCCGTCCCTAACAAACGCCCCGCCCCGGCCCGCACGGTGCACTTCCCGGTTGAGGTCAACCACTTCAAAATTCATTGCTTTAGAGAGCGTCCAAATTTCCCTGTTGGCTTCTACCACTGCCCTTGCTACGTGGCCTCCTCTACCCTCAACTTCCGGCACCGTGCAGACCGCGGTCTGGACGTCGTCCGAAACCGCCCGGAGTTCATTGACCCCCTTCGCCACCTGCTTCGCTATGCCTCGTCCTCTCCCCTGAAGCACGTCGTTTAAGTCACCCCATTATCACCACTAGGTGCTTTTCTGTCATTGTGTCCCACACCTGCTCTTTCGCCTTCTCCATCACCACGCTAATCGTCTTTCCAGGGAGCGTGCTAGCATTACCTCTGTTGTCCTCCTCTACCCTCTTTGTAATCACCTGCTCTGCCCTGCGCATGTTCGAGTCGCCCACAATGGTGACTCGCCGCTCCCTTGGTTGTTTTGGCTGCGCCGGTGTTTTTGCCGCCCAGGCTTTCGCGCTAATTGCGTCTGAGTAGCTCTTGCACGGCGGCGACCCCTTCCCTTCTTCCACGACAGCGTTAGGCCCCTCTCCGTGACCAGCGCTGCCATGTCCGCCCGCTGCCTCATGCTCGGCGGCCCTGGCCTCCCCTTGTCTTCCCGCCTCGGAGCCAGGCACCCTCAGTGCGCTTGCCCCGTGGCGTACGCCATTGCTTTCCGGAATGGCATCCCTCGGCACACACACGCTTCCTACGTGGGCTAGCTTCCCCTCTAGCACCTCCCGCTGTTGCCTTTCGGCTTTCAGCTCCTCCACTAACCCGTCCACCTGTACCTTCAGTTGCTCCTTCTCCTGCTCTAGTCGGTCGAGGCGCGACTCCATTACACACATTCTACACATAAAGTCCTGCCCTTCCGCACCATCAGCTGTCTCGAACCTTGTATCCTCGAGTGGATACTCCCGCTTGCACATCATGCACGCAACGCCCGGCTTCTTCTTCGTCGGCATGTTTCGGAGCTACCTGACTGCCGTCAACAAAGTTATTACTACCGCTTTCTCCCGCACGTGCTACGCTAGAAAAGAAAAGAGAAACACCGTGCGATGCTTGCCTACAGCATCTTCCTTTGTTGGTGCACTGCCAAAAAGGTGCTTAAACACACTACTAACACTAAACGTAACTTTATTTACTCTACAGCATTACCTCCCTAAAAGTAAAACAAAACAAAGACTTATCGCATTCTCTGTCTGGGCCGTCGTCGTTGCGCTGGGAACACACGTCCGTCGTCCGCTGCGTCTGCCGAAGTGTCATTCCCTGCATGGGCGCCTCCTGTCGGCGTTTCGGGTAACTTCGCATGCGCATCACATAGCCTGGTTGCAAACAAACTGCGCATGCGTGCGAAGTTACCCGTGAACGCCGACAGGTGGCTCCCGCGCACGGAATGACACGCGCTCCCGTGTTCACCCTAACTGTGATCAAGATAGTACATCATGTTACATTTACGTGCACCATGTGGCGTTATCACACTGTTTTCACCAAATGAACATATGTAAGTCTGATTGCAATGTGTTGCCCTGTTCGAGGATTCTTGAAACTGTATCGTAAATTTCAAGATATCCGTCCACTTAGAGATGTCTTGTGCTTTAGCCAGTCAGTTTTCTTTGTTAGTATCTCGTTGCTCCAGAATCGCTTCCACTGTCAAAATGTTTGGGATACAGCTCAAAAGCATTTACTAAAAGTGCAAGATTATGATTGTGGACAGTTCACCTGTTCGAACTTTTTTTCGAAATAAAAGGCCGCACATCCGCACAAAATACTGGTACATTTGAAGCACATGAAGTAATCGTATCTAATAGCATTTAGCCAATGGTGTGAACATGGGTTTTACACAATATTCCACAAGGCTATAATCCCAAGTGCTCCAACACACCGCTCTTTACTGCCCAGGTTTCAATAAATTCGACGGCCTGACATCCCCTACCACCTAGAGTACTAATGAGGTTCAGCTGACCCTGCAGTTGGTGGTTCTTGCCGCACTCATCAGGAAAACATCAGCAAAACACGACACAAGAAAAGACAAGAGCAGCATATCTAATGTAATATACTTTCATGCAGGCACTGCCCAGCGTGGAGGAGAATCCACGCACATCAAGGTATCACAACGTCACCGTGGTATGGAACGTAGTCAGCGAGTTGTGTACAGCATGATCACAGGAGGCATGACCACAGCTAGAGCTGTGCCCGACGGCCTGAAGAGAGAGCAAATAATCTAACAGGGAGCTTGAAATCCGCCAGAAAGAAAATGAGTGGCTGGGGGAGAGAGCAAGACAGAACAATGCAAAAATCAAACTTTGGGAGTTGTCATAACCGGCATGAAAGTGCAACAGTTGCTGTCAAAGGAAGCAGAGGCGAAATTGGAACAAGTAGGAAACCCCCTCCCCCGCAGGAAATTCTTGAAAGCTGGAGCAGGAATGCCGCAAAGCAACAACGAGGGAGAAGGTACAGTGGGGAGATGAAGTGGTTTGCCTCCACGGTGCATCATTCTTCTCCTCGCGTGCATGAATACCTCTGCACACTCTCTTCCACGCCCAGCGTAAAACCCACCAGTCAGCGGATCCTGTTTGTCTCTGGCTGGCCAGGCTTCACTGCTGAAGTGCTACAAAACATGAAGGAGGTACACAAAAACGACTCCGCTCGTAGCGTCTTTGCTCAACTCTGCTCAACGGGATGAGAATCAGTAAATTTGCGACTTATTTGCATAGATTGGGCGGATCATCTGTTATATAGACCTTGGAAACAGCCGTGAGCCGAGTGACACAGATGACGGGCCACTCGGGAGAGACACAGTTGTACTCATGTTTTTGGACTTGCATCACCCTCAAAAACGCGCTTTGGGTACTGGTACTTTTCTCTGAGGATGTCCTCAAAAACTGGCTTTGCCGAGCGATTTACTAAGGCACGCATGCCGGCTCACCGTCGTGGCTGCCAGGAGCGACTTCCTTGGGGCCAACGTAGTGGTGGCAACGCTTTTGGGTTGCCGAGCGCATAAGCGGTATTTTGACGACGTCAAGACAGACTTGTCCAACCGGGTGGTTGACCAGCAGGACATTTTCATGGCGTCCGACACCTTGCATGGCCTAAACTGCTCAGGAATCTTCTTGGCGACATGGGGGCAACACCTACGGAGTAAACACTTCTTTGCTTAATTAGTCAGGTCAATTCATGCTCTAGAATTTCATTAAACTTAGGTCAATAAATGCCGCTGTCTGTGTGCCATTTATCGCCACCACATTAACTGCAGTAATGAGGGACCACTGGTTTGCGACGTAGTTTCATGGTATCTAAGCCTTCATAATTTCCGCTTTGACCTATTCCAAGGAAATATCAACTTTTCATTGTTCACGCACAAGTAATATGGTTTACACGTTATCAATAACAATTTATGAACTGTGGCCTTACTGTACAGTGTTGTGCCGGGTCTGTATGACAAACAATTGATCGATTGATTGTAGGGTTTAACGCGCCGACGCAACGCAGGTGATGAGGCGCGCCGTAGTGGAGGGCTCCGGATTAATTTTGACTACCTGGGGATCCTTAACGTGCGCCGAAATCTCGTCCACACGGGCGTGTTTGCTTTTCGCCTCCATCAGAAAAGCGGCCGCCGCGGCCGGGAATCGAACCCGCGACCTCGTGCTCAGCAGTTCAACGCCTTAGCCACTGAGCCACCGCGGCGGGTTGTATGACAAACAAGTTCACATACCACTCCAGGTGCTATACAGCGCAGGTGGATATCCACATTCGTAGGTTGGCCAAATTTTCAAAGGCACAAATATTCGCTAAAACTGCGGCGCAGATTGGCCTAATAGCTGTTGATTTAATCAAGTTACCAGTTCTGAATTGTTCTGGTTAGGAAGGGGTGCAAGGACCGCATTCCCATCAAACAATATCGGGTGCCCCTTTCAGGCAACGCTTTGGATATCAGAGATGAGATTGAAGGGACCTTAAGTGCAAGCCCTGTAATAACACCGCGTGCAGCGTCTTTGTGTTCAGACGTCAGAAATTGTCTCACTGCAAACTGTGAGTAGCAATGTGAGAGTTTTTTAAACATTCAGCAAAGCTGCTAGCATGTATATTCCAGTTTCGACAGGCCTTTATACTGGGCCTCATCGATTCCCGGACCATCCGCCAGCACCAGGGACGCGATCCGGCGCTTGGTTTTTAGTGTGTTTCTATAGGAGCTCCGGTCCGAAGGTAGTCATCGGACTCCCGTGGACGAGAAGGGTAAACTGAGGATGCCCACGGTCACCGCAATAAAAAGGGAATGCAGAAAGTGGGACGTTTCAATTTGTGATCATAGCGAAAGAGATTTCATTACTTTAGGACAAATCGACGTACTCTTGTGAACACAATATTTAACGAATAAAAAACACAAGCCATACAAACAACGCCCGTACAATGAAAACTGGTGGTGTATGGCATGTAAACGAATGAAGCTACATTGTACACCTGTTACGGCAATCGGGGGGAAATCCTTATTCGTGCACACAAAGTAAAAAAATTGCGAGAGCTTTTACTGTAACAGCGCTGATCACTTCAAATGCTGCACCACCCATAAATGCGCACTAGCAGTTACGGCAACAGACAGTCCGAGACATACAAAAGTTTGAACAGCTACGGTTGCATTGACCGGAGCTTAATGACATAAACGTGTACGAGCGAGACAAAGCTTACCTTATATGGCTTTCTCGAGTCCACTGGTGTCCGGAGAGAAACCAGTGCTGCTCGGCCACTGACTAGCGGCAGGAAAAGCTGCAGCCACATGTTCGTTCGACTCCGCGATGGCCAACGTTGGTCACGATCACGTGTTGTTCCTCCGAGCACGACATGCCGCGGCCACGGCCGCTCGACGGAAAGAGCGGCCGTGCCTCGGCTATCATTCATCTTCCTTGGCCAACACGTACATGGGTGTTTCGTCCATTACGACTATCTTTAAGACATGGCAATGCATTGTGAAGACAGTAAACCCGATAAGACGCTTAGGAATTCGATCGACATGCCAAGCTAGCAGCTGTGCGCTTCCCATAGCAACCCAAGCCGACAAGGATCCCCAGGAGCAGTTTCTTCTGTGTAACTAAGAAACTATATGGTGCGTGCAAGCCGAATTCCGTTGTGCCTTTATATCCCGACCGGCTTTATAATTACCGACCTGCAAACAGAAGCTGGCGATGGGAGCGATCGTACCGAAGAATAGCTCTTTAGTAACGGCTCGATCCCTCAGGTGGTGCTACAATAAAACCACAACCACGCCAGATTCGCTTCGCTCGCAGTGCGGCAGCGAATGCTGGCATAAAAAGTAGCCGTCACACCAAACAATACCGATTGTATTAATCAGTAACTATAATAAAGGCCGGTGCCGAGTATTTGCGATTCAGTCTATGCGCGCTTCTTAGCTTAGCAATCCTCAACGTACACAAGCAATTGATTGATTTATTGAAGGGTTTAACGTGCCGAAGCTACACAGGCGATGAGGCGCGCAGTAGTGAAGAGCTCCGGATTAATTTTGACCTCCTGGGGTTCTTTAATGTGCGCAGACAGCTCGAACACACGGGGTTTTTTTTTTCTTTTCACATCCACCAGAAAAGCGGCCGTCATGGCCAGGAATCTAACACGTGTCCTCGCGCTCAGTAGCACAATGCCACAGTCACTCCGCCACCACGGCGGGTGACTACACAAGTAAACCTTACTGCTGCTAGGCCGGCCTGCTGGATAAGCTTTCTTTTCCCGAGAATTTTCGTTTCGAAAACTTTATCGAAACTGGCTTTACATCGACTAGTTTTTTTCTTTATATAACGCTAATTTATTCACGCGCAAAATTTCACATGGGAAGTTTAAGTTCGTACAAAGGAGCTGCAACAGGGCCATTTGGTGCGTGGAAGCTCCATCCTTCCTGCGCGGAAACAATGTTTTTCAGCGAAGAGAGCACTAATCGATTGCAACTTCTTCAATGGCTGCGGCTTTTTCAGTGTACCTGATGCGCTGCTTGTTGAACCTCCCTGTGGTGGCTTACACGCGCAACAAATGGCCAAGTTTGGCAGGGCAGCCGTCCCCAGTTCTTGCCTCAGGGAGTGCCCTCCTGAAATGTTCAGTATGTACGGAATTATGGGAATGCGGAGTACATTCCTAGCATCACACAAAGCCGCCACAAATCGAGAAAGATGTTTCAGAAGCACATGAAAATGAAACAGTGCATGCCTATTGAAACATTTGACAACGGTTTTAAGTCTCTATGATCAATATAACCGCGAAATCATTGTCCGTATGAATTCCGTATATACGGAGTATACGGAAATCATACGGAGAGTGATTTTGCTTAGTATTGAAGATAAAAACATGAAAACAGTGCCAAACGTTCATATAGTGCGAACTCATATAATTCCCGTGTTTGTAGGACTAATATCTACATTCATTACGCTTGGGGCGTAACACTCCGTATGTACTCCGTATTCCCATAATTCCGTATGTACGGAACTTTTCAGCATGGTGGAAAGTGCAGTTATCATTTGGATATCTTTTTGAATCACAGCATCCCACAGAAGTGAAGGCAATAGGGTGAAAAGAAATTTCCGTTGTGTGCGTTTTTTGTCTAATCAATTCTATATCACAAAGCGTGCTGAATATTTCTTATTTCTTCTTTCTGGTGTACGCACGCTTTGAAACGCTAGGAACCTCATGGACCGCGTTAGCAAAGAATTAGGAACTGTATACGCTATTTACGGACGATATCTAGGTGTGTGCGCGTTTGGTCTACGACATCCTGGTGCGTGCTTTCACCAGCCTATCGCAGTAACGATCTCGCTTTATAAAAGCTCTTAGTTAAACACACCGTCGATCCCACAGAAGGTGTGAACTTGTCGCAGAGTGGATCGGCAATGACTGAGCGCTACCGACCGAGGAAAAGACGAAATAACGACGCAAGGTCGAGCAACTGCGTGTGCAGCGGAGAGAATGAGAGAGCGAGACAGATAAAAGTTTATTTTAACCAAAAGTTAGTGCCGCTTGGTGGCCGAAGGCCGTAGTACTTCGGAGACTGTGGCTCCTGGACCCGTGTGTGACTTTGGAGATCCAGGCTTGAACATCCCGGTGCTGCTTCCCACTGGTCGAGGGAGGGGATGAGAGGGAAGGGATCATACTTGCAGGCCCCCATATGGTGATGTAATGTGGCCCGTTCTCCGCAGTACTGGCAGAATGTTGTGGGGTACAGTGAGGGGTGATTGTGATGAAGTACGGCTAAACAGGGGAAGGCTTCAGTTAAAGGCGTTACTCTTACACTGATAGTGATGGTTGGGCGGGAGGGTACTTGCGGCGGGAGAGGCGGTAATGTTCCGGGATTTCCCTGTACGTGAGTAAATAATCAGGGGTTCATCTGGCTCCATGAGAGGCAGTGCTGGCATCACAGGCCCGGGAGACGAGAGCTCGGGCTGCGGTGAGTGCCACTTCATTTATTCCAATACCCGTGTGGGCAGAAAGAGAGAGAGAGAAAAACTTTTAATAAGCGTCTGGGGTTAGGGAAGCGTGGTGACCGCCGGTTGGAGGTCGGCGGCTACGGTGGCAGCTCGTTCCTCCAAGGTGATCTGAACGCCCGGGTTGAAGCTACCCAGCGCACTCTCCCATTGCTCGTCACGGGTGATTAATGGGAAGGAATTGGAAGGACATGCCTACATAGAGTGGGCAAGTGTGGCGCGCTGGCCACATGCGGGGCAATGTGGGCAGGGAACCATATAAATTCTACAGGATCAGTAGGTGGTTTTTGATTAAGAATTTAGTGGGCCTGAAGCGAGATCTTGCCTCTGGCATAGCTTAGAACGGCCGCTTTCGAATCGGAGAATATGAATCGCGGTGTTGGCCTGTGTGAGTGCAAGTGCTATGGCCGCCTCTTCCGCCACTTGAGGGTGACGGGTTCGGATGGTGGAGGTCATGAGTGGGGGAGAATCGGGTGAGGGAATTACTGCCAAGGCAAAAGCGCCCACGTGACGATACTCCGCTGCATCAACATACAGTGTGTCTGGATCAATGGGGTATTTTGCTGTTAATGTACGGGCTTGTTGCACCCTTCTTTGGGAATGATATTGGGGGTGAATGTTTCGAGGAAAGGGTCGAATAATGATGTTCTGTCTAGTCACGGTTTCGATGACTGATTTGGTCTCGGGCTTTTGTAGGTAGCCAATTCGCAGGCTGTCTAGGAGGGCTCTGCCGGCTGCACTGCGCGTCAGGTTGCCAAGCTGCCCCGTGCGATGTCCTTCGATAAGATCTGTGGCCGTATTGTACACTCCTGTGCTCTCCAGTCTGGGAGGGAAAAAGTGGGGATAAAACGCAGCCTTACCGGGTGCAGTGGCGTCGGAAAGAACTAAAAAAAAATCGGGCCAATCCACCCCGTGAATGTGGTTGGAAAGCAAAGCTGTAAACTGCACCCATAACGATTACTCATGCGACGTCACTTAAAATCACTCACATCGGTTTACAAATAGTAAAACCAGAGAGAAGTGAAATGCACTTAACCACACCATTTATTACTTCAAAGAGATATTGTTGGTAAGGTTAAATCAATGCATGATGCATGAACGGCGTTTGATTGAGTTGTATTGGTGTAGCAAGAGTGGAAACTTTTTTTTATAAAATCAAAGTAAGCTCTAACCCGGTGTTAGACGATCTGACTTCTCCGTCTCTGCGCCGTGGACGGAGGCGACGAGACTTGCGGCTGAGAAGGAGGAGGAAGAAATACTTCTGTTCAGATTTCTGAAGGGCCCAGAGTGCAGCCTTGGGGAGTGATTCCTTCTTCTGTGGGGCCCATATGCAGTCCGCGCGGCCTGTGTTCTGTCCACCCGCTGAAGCTGGGTAGGTAGAGAGGGCCTGGACAGCAGCATCTCCCATTGCTCTTGTTGGGTAGTTGACGGAAAGAGAGGAGGGTGCTCAGGGCTAAAGTCGCACACCCCGATTACGGGGCGGAGTATTCCTACTTCTGAGAAAAATTTACATTCAGCATCGTAGCGATTCGGATGCATTACGTGAAGACGCGTAGGCTGTGGGAAGGAGCCCGGATTGTATGAGCCGTAGGGTAGTTTGTTCTCGGGAAAGGTCAGGGTAAGGCGAAGGTACGGTCTGTCTCAGAAGGCGATAATGCTGGATTATCTCCCTGGACGTGACAAGCGGGTGACTGTCCTCGTGCAGCTCCATAGCACGGGAGGTAAAAGCGCAGGCTTGTTGGGTGGGCGTATTTGTTGCCCTCCATTGAAGCGTGAGGCGGTGTCCAGATGAGCTGAATGGAACCGTTTGGGGAGTGGTTTTTTAGCACGCACAGTGCAGGTCAGGACACCCAACCCGACTGGTAATTCCAGTAGGCTTGCTGGGAATCGGTGACTACCCTCCGAACCCCTGGTTGAGTAAGAGCCAAGGTGATGGCTGCCTCTTCTGCTGCCGTCATTTGTTGGGTCCTAAGCGAGGTACACGCAAGGAGGTT
The DNA here is from genome assembly GCF_048455015.1 of Haemaphysalis longicornis. Lineage (NCBI taxonomy): Eukaryota > Metazoa > Arthropoda > Arachnida > Ixodida > Ixodidae > Haemaphysalis > Haemaphysalis longicornis. The sequence continues at coordinate 18,940,645 of NW_027526203.1, read as the reverse complement.
GGTTCTGGAGGTAGCCACGATGATGGCGTATTGCTGCCCTCGATGTTTGGAGGCGTCTGTGTAGATGACTGCATGAGCCCCACCGAGGGTGCTTTTTAGCGCTTGAGCCCGTGCTTTTCGTTGACCCTTTGTCATGTGAGGGGTTCGTATTTCTAAGCAAAGAAAGCATCTTTAGTTTTAGTCGCCAAGAGTCTGGGAGTACGTCAAGCAAAGTGACATTTTGGGCTGCCCAGCCAATCTGGTGAAGCATGCGGTTACCCACCGCAGTTCTGAGTCGGACCTTCTGGTTAGAAAGATGGCCTTTTATCAGCTCTTCCACCGTGTTGTGGAGCCCGCGCTAAGCAGCCTCAGTGTGGACGCACTCATTAGAAGACCAATGGCCTGCTGAACCGCCTTTGTAATCATTATGTAAAGCATCTCTATGTCTTCCTCGTCGAGAAGGAGATAGGGGTTTGTCGTAAGTAACTCTCGAGAGGACAAAAGCTTCAATTAATCGAAAGGTACCGGATTCTTTTAGGGCTCGCTTCTTGGTGGCAACTCGCCTGATCATGTGTATGATTAGATTAATGCTGTTTTTGAGGCGCTGCAAGGAGACGTCACTCTTGGTGTTGGCCTGGAAATGTAGGCCCAGGATCTTGATGCTGGGGTGTGGAGTGATGGCCTGGTCGTCAAGGAGTATTTGAATGTATTCCTTGATTTGGCGTGAGGGCGGACGACAAGGAGCTGTGATTTGTTACGTGAACACTGGAGGTCACAGGCTTTAGCACATTGGCGTACTAAAAATGAGATACCATGGATTGGTGTGAGCTTCCTTTAATTTTTGTAACTCTTAGCACATGAGCAAGGTGCGCACAGCGCCGCTAGACGGGCGTGAGTGGTCGTGTGACGCTTTCACGTGGCATTCAGCGAGAAGGCAGGGGGTAAACCCGTAGATGTGCTTGGTTAGTACACTATTTATCTTCCCGTGTTCGCGTGGGCTCGTAGCTGAATCGGTAAGACAGCGGGCTCTCGCTTTGTTAGTCTATTAGTTCCAGGTTCGATTCCCGGCGGTGCCGGTAAATTGTTTTATTTGTTCGCTGGAGTTTTCTGGTGACACCAACGGTCGCGAAAGAACCCTTGGGGGGTAGAGGTAGAAAGCTTTGCTTTAAAACGTCAAACAAGCAATAACAAATTGGGCGCGCGGAGTCACCGAGCATGGTCTGGCTCCTATCTATAAACCTTGTCGTGCTTTATATATAGCTAGCTTTTGTAAAAGCTACCTGCAAAAATAAAACGCAACGAAGCTAGAATGAACATAACAGATCAAACTGACCGGAGTTCTCGTTCGTTACTTTCGCAAGGTATAATGTGTTACAGAAAGTTTTCCATCAGGATATTCGGGAGCATCTAAAAGTTTTCTCGCTGCTTCTGAACATAAAACAGAGAAAGCACGACGTGTAATGTTGAAGCCAAACCGGCGGGAGCTGCAGTCCGATGAGACTGACGCGTGATTCCTGAGCAGAAATGATCTGCCACTTGTCTCTTTCCAGTGAGACTCTTCGGTTTGTTCGCTCGTCCTGACAGGATGATGTAAATACTCAGTCGGAGGTATGGCATTGCAATAAATAATTTCTTCAAAAAGCGTTGTGAGCGTCCGCATTAAGCTGCTCGGTACTGGGCTCCCTTTTACGAAAAGTAAGCTGCTACGTTTCAGGGTGTCGACGTCCCCGCGGGGTCTCTGGTTTTGGGGAATACTATTGTCTCACGGGAGGACCAAAGTCTACCAAGGACACCGGCGAGACAAGTAGAGCAACACTTGTATTCTAAGGATTGGGTTCTACTTCCACTTTAGAGATCCTTAACATATCTCTCCCCCTCTCTTTTTTTTCTCTCTTTCTGTCTGTATGCCAGATCGGCTAAGGCGCCACAAACATGCACGTTTCGCAAAAGCCCACGCTTGCACAGTGCGCCGAAATTCAAAAAAGCTGCTCAGCCCAAGCACACGGGCTTGATTCCCAGCCGCGGCGGTCGCTTTTCTGATAGAGCGGAAAAGCGAAAACACCCGTGTGCTAGATTTCGGCACACGTTAATGATCTCTAGGTGGTCAAAATTAATCCGGAGGCATCCACTACGGCGTGTCTCATCGCCTGTGTAGCGTCAGTGTGTTAAAGGGTGTGGGAATTGTGGAGAACCGCGATCCCGAGCCGGCGTGTGCTTCGGGAGAGACTTGTGCGCTGAAACCGGCCCGGCGCTCCGCTGGTTCGTCGGAGTCCCCCGAGAGATGGCACCACCGCGCGGGCGGCGCGAACGTGTACGCGCGAGGGCCGGGAGAGGGAGAGTCTCGTCGGGGACTTGATTGGGGCTGGTTCGGCGGAACATCGCGGCGCTGGCGGATACATGTATCTCAGGTGGGCACTTTGCTTGTCGCGCACCGTCAGTGCCTGCCTCCCGTTCGCGATCATAACCCGGACGGCGTGATTCGTGAATGCCGTCGAGCCTTGTGCTCGCCTGCTTTGCGATTCCCCAAATAAACGGCTATGCTTCCGCACTACTGTCCACTGTGTTCTCGTATCGGCGAACCTCGCTGAGCTGCCGTAGGCATCGGAGCCCGCGTGGTTGACACGCCGGAAGCTGGCGGGGAGCCTACCCCAGAGTGCTGGCAAGGTCCCCGAGGAATCTCCCACTTATCCCACATGGCGCCCCACGTGGGGCTCGTCTTCAGACGAATTCGAGGTTGCTAGGTCCCCGAGTAAGGCCTTGCTGCAGTCGTAGCCCACTAGGCCTTGTCCGGAAGACTTCGGACGAAACACCTCGCGCCAGTCGGTTGCAGGCAGACAGTTTATGGTGCCCGATACAGACGTGACGGCAGTGTAAACCTTCCTACACGCACCAGGCGGTGCGTCCGAAGGATACCTCCGAGCACCGCAGTCACGGCCCGCTTGCGAGACGGGAGGTGCGTTGGCCTTGTTCCAACATGGCGGCGGGTCGCCTTCCTGGTCTTCCTCGTAGCGCCGTCCCCACGCAGTCGCGCCGGCGGCATTGGTTGAAGTTTCCCGCAGGCGCGGCGGGCACTACCGAGCGAGGGTGCGGCGTTTGGGAGTTCGCAAGCCCCACGGTAAGCCCACCGCGACTGCGTTTCGAATCCGAGGTGGAGTGTTAGCCGATTTGACGCCTGACAAAGAGCGAGGGGATCGCTGAAGAATCAGTCTCCTCTCGCTGCGGGGGGAAGCGGGAGCAATGGCACCGTTGTCGCCGTGCTTCCGGAGTGTGTGCGTCTCGATGCCATGAAGTCTCCGCTAGAAATTGCGTTTAGTCAGTAAGAACTTCGCGCGGCTCGTTGGTCGCGAGAGATCACCAGTCTTAGAGAGACGGACTCTCAGGCGACCTATACCGGTGATGTGCACCGGTAAGCCGCTTGTATTGCGGTTGGCGCTGGCTCTACGGCAGCTTGTATTGCTGCGAGTAAGTTGCAGGAGGCCCGCCTGCTTGATGCTGACGCAGCTTTGCCGACCAACGCACCAGACCAAAATAACTCGGACGGGCGTTTCGATGGCGACCTCCCGTAATAGTCAGGCGAGCTGCCTCCAGGCGGGGGTGGCTGCTGGAGCACAGTTGCCAGACTTGTGATTCCACGAGCAAGCGAACGTGCAATGGGGAGTACCCTCGGGCATCTTTTTTATCCTATTTGGCAAGGTGGTCGATAAGTTTTCCGGCCAGTCACAGGAGACTGCGGAGTCCCGCTGCTTCCCACTTCCAGTTTGGGAATCGTTTGCACCAGTCTGTGAGAGCGAAACCTGCAGCACGGATACCACCGGAGCCATGCCAGTCACCACTGCCACGGACAGCAAGGATGGCCTGCTGAACCACCGGCGGGGCCGAGCGTGGCCCGCGGAACTACTGCCAGTTGCTGCTCCGGCCTGCCGGGCGGCAGCCATCCCTTCGGGAGGAAATGCGGCCGAAGCGGCCACGGAACCCAGTAGTCGGCGGGAGCTGGTGCCTACGCCAGCGGCGCAGCCGTTCCTGTTGCCGCCTCGAGCTGGGACTGGGGGGTCGCATCATGGCGCGACCCCGGCGTTCGTCGGCAGCGGCTGCAGGCTACCCCCGGGCCTGCCAACCTCCTGTGCTGCCCAGCCGCGAGGGACTCAGAACCTGTGCAATGTGTTGGCGGGTTTGTGAGGCGAGCATCGCGACGACGGCATCGTGTGGCGAACCTTGGTGTGGACTGTCATGGGAGTGGTGTTTGGGGGCAGTTTTACTGACTTGGGGCGTTGTGATGAGTGTGGTGTAACGTGGCGTCACTCGAGTTCAAGGGGCGTCCAGGTTTTAGGGGGCAGGAGTGTGGGAATCGTGGAGAACCTCGGCCCACGATCCCGAGCCAGCGCGCGCTTCGGGAGAGACGCTTTCCGCTGAAACCGGTCCGGCGTTCCGCTGGTTCCTCGGCGCCCCCCAAGAGATGGCACCACCAGTCCGCGCGGGCATGGGGATAGGCGCGGGCGCGAGCGGCGCGAACGTGTGCGCGCCGCAGTCTGGAGAGTCTCGTCGGAGACCCGGTCGGGGCTGTTTCGCCGGAACATCGCGGCGGTGGCGGATACATGTATCTCAGGTGGGAACTTTGTTGCGCGCCCTGAGTGCCTGCTTCCTGCTCACGATCACAACCCGGACGGCGTGATTCGTGAACGCCGTCGAGCCTTGTGCTCCATGCTTTGGGATTGCCCAAATAAACGGCTGTTCTTCGGCACTACTGTCTACTTTGTTCTCGTATTGGAAAACCTCGCTGGGCTGCCGTAGGCATGGGAGCCCGCGACTACAACCACAAATTGTAGTCCGGAGTCCCTAGTCCATGTTTCGACCACTCTGGATGCGACGCGAATTTATATACTAGAAAAATCAATTCGAAAATTCTGTCCTTCTCTCTCCATCGTCGCCCATTTTCTGTGGCGTTTTCGTGTGACGTCAGGAAAAAAATGCTTTGGTTTAGCTTTGGTTAACCCTAGTTGATAGCGAAAGCTTCACGGCCCTGGCTAGCCCGATTGTCGAGGTGTGGTCAAGGTGTGGTTCCCCAATGATATACAGAAATGTTTGCAATAGATACAGTGCTTGTTCATCATCTTTTTTCGCCTCACATTTCTTAAGCCCAGCCGCGATACGAGCGCCAAAATCTGAATGTTCGTCTTCCTCCATCGCTCACGGCTCTGCTCCGCACGTGGCCTCCTGGCCTTCCTTTGTTACCGATGCGGCATCGGCTCCTCACCTTCCTCCTGCAGGTGGCGTCACTGGTTCCGCGCACGTCTCCGTTCCGTCCTCGCCTATTTCTCCCATGCCCCTTATTTGTCCCCGGCATCGGGCCACTGCTCCGTGCTGGGCGCTCCGCCAGGCAGTGACACGGGTCCCGCACACGTCTGGGTTCCCTCCTCGCCTATCTCTTCCCAGAAGGGTTGCAAACTGGGCTAGTTGGAAAGACATATTCTTGAATGAAACCAGCGCAAACTTAAACAAAGACAAAGGAAGTGGAACCAGTGTTGGGGAGTTACCAGTCCAGAATTGGAATGAATACGGAATCATTCCACATTTTCTCGACCCCGGAATGGAATGGGAATGGAATGGCGACAATACTTGAAGGAATGGAATGGGAATGGAATTAAGCGCATTTTGTCCGGAATGGAATGGGAATGGAAATACATGTATTTTCCCAAAATAAAGCGCACTTTTCCCACTACGCGCTGTTTTTTGTCAAAATATGCAATAATACGCAAAAGATCCCACCATTCCAAGTTCAAACATTATTAAGCCGGATCCTTGAGCTTAACAATAACTCAGTACTGTTAAAATCGATTGGCTTATTACGAGCACGGTATATTCATAAGCAGCGATTCTACTACAATTATGTCCTTAAATACAGCGCTGCTACGAAGTTCGTCGCGATTCTCCGCCTAATAACCGTGGCTCTAAGCCGTTGGTACAAGGTAAATATAACTGGTAGCGAAGCTTCCATAGAAGCCCATACGTTCAGAAAATGGCGGCTCTTAATCTGCTCATGGGGCTTAGCGCCATCTGTGTCAGGAGGGAACACTTCCGGCGGAACAAAAAATAAACAAGATGTGACGCAAGATCCGGTCAGAAAGTGACGTAATTTTGGTGGCATTAGCGGGAAAATTTGACTTCAAAATAGCCTTACCAGGCCTCTGATTGCTGAGGGCTCAAGTCATTGCCATCTGACGCAAGTTGGCGAGCCCTTGGCGTGTGTGTTTCAAGTCAACGCCAACTCGTGACTAGAGAAACGTACTTTAGCGTACTGTCGTATGATTCGCCTCGGTGTTTATAAAAACACCTTGCATCTTCTCTGAACCTTTATTCTGTATCCATGCCTTCCACTGCTGTATAAAAGCAATCAGTTGTTTATTTTGATTGCAGTGGGTAGCAAACGTACCCCCACCCCCGACAATTTTTTAAATGCGAATGCATTAATTAGCCGGGGGTTGTCTTGCTCCGTTGACAGGCGTGCGCCTGCATTCCTCCAGCGCGAGCGCACGTGAGCGCGCGCCTCGTAGTTCTGCCTTCGTCGTCGTCGTCGTCGTAAATGCGAATGCATTTCTTAGTCGGGGGTTCACACAATGCAACGTGAGCGTTACGCCTCTCCCTGACGGTGACGTCACTGCAGTTACTTCCACGTCATCATCATCGGTTGGAGAAGAAGAAGAAGACCCCCGCACCTCCCCGAAGGGAATCGTGCAGAAATGCGAATGCATTGGGTGCACCGATGTGTGCGTTGCGAGTAATGGCGTAATTAATGACGAGAGTGTGAACGTAATCATTTATTCATCAGCACCTGTTTGTGTTATCGTTGTACCTGACGGCCACAATCACTGCCATGTGATCGCTAAAGTGCACGGCCAAAGGGTCTGTGAGAAGCATACGCGCGTCACAGTTTCGCGTAAAGACCAGATCAATGCAACTCCCGTGAATGGTAGTGGGGCACGTGTCGAAGCCGGCAGAGAGACAATGCATAGAGTGCCTGGTCTGCATGTACTCGACCAGCCACTCGCCACTCTTCTTGCGCACGTCAACGTTGAAGTCGCCAACCAAGACTATGGGGTCAGAGGGTTTGGAGCGCACGCGCACACTTTCCATAGCCGCGTCCAGCTGCGCGGCAACGGCGTCTCGAGCGAGGTAGGGCGCGAGGTACACGGTCACCACAAAGACTCCGTCTCCGGTGTAGGCGGGGACGTGCGCAAGAAGAGTGGCGAGTGGCTGGTCGAGTACATGCAGACCAGGCACTCTATGCATTGTCTCTCTGCCGGCTTCGACACGTGCCCCACTACCATTCACGGGAGTTGCATTGATCTGGTCTTTACGCGAAACTGTGACGCGCGTATGCTTCTCAAAGACCCTTTGACCGTGCACTTTAGCGATCACAAGGCAGTGATTGTGGCCGTCAGGTACAACGATAACACAAACAGGTGCTGATGAATAAATGATTACGTTCACACTCTCGTCATTAATTACGCCATTACTCGCAACACACACATCGGTGCACCCAATGCATTCGCATTTCTGCACGATTCCCTTAGGGGAGGTGCGGGGGAATTTTTTGTTTCTGCCTTGGGATACAGAGTACAAAATGACACTTTACCACTTTCCCCGCCCCCCCCCCCCTTTGATATAAAAAAACGTGCCCACTCCTTACCCCGATACCAGTTTCTACCAACGCCACTGCTGGGTTTAATTGCGTCGCACATACGCAGGTTGCGTGCGTGCCTTAAGTATAGATCAAGGTTATATAATGCTTGCTCAGTTTGTGGACTTCTGTTCTAAGAAAAGAAATAACGCATAGTCATGCTGTAATCAAGGCATTTGAATTTTATTCCAGGATAGACATAAAACAAATTTACCACACTGCACAAAATCAGCACGTATACAATAAGTACAAAATGTTCGTGGGCACTACCTGCATTATGATTTTCCTTACGCGCGGAAAAATTGACTTTACCCGTAACACATAGCGTTATGAGCAATGAAAGCGTCAGCAGCAGAACTACTTCGAAACAAGAGAAAAGAACTAGGCACTGCATCTTGACACAGAAAACCTGGCCGCAGGAATGCCGATTCACGAAAGTGCAGCGCGCACACCGCAGCTGTCCCGGCGTCTTATCAAGTAGGCAAGGGTTTCTACAGACGTTCACTCAGCATTCACGCCTGCAATTTCCTGGTTGCATTATTAGGCAAGTGTCGCAACAGATAAGTAAAAAGAGGAAAATGGATCAATGCAAACGAAAGCGACGGCAGTATGTAAAAGCACATAGCAGGAAAGATCTGGCAGCAGCGCAGCACGGAGCAGCACAACACAGTACTGCGATGGGAATTATGCTTGCGCATACAAGTGCGGGAAGCAACGAGCACTACAAGCGTTGTAATGCAATAGAGAAAACACTGAGATAGACAATTAAAGCGACTCGTTTAAATTCGATTGGTACTACGCTCAGAAGTCCTAGAGTAATTGACACCACTTGCTCCGAGCCAGCCTGAGGTGAAATCAAGAGATAACTGTTACATAACAAAGCTTTAGACCCATTTTTTTTCGAAGCACCACCACTTACCCTTACACAACCCCCGTGCACGTATTAACAGTACTATAGTTTCGCGTTACCTGTGAAAATGAGAGGAAAACGGTGCAGTAAAACGCCAGGCGTACGGGAGTTGCTGTTGCAACCTTGTACAGCACATCGTTTCCGTAGGTACCGAGGAAAGCGCTCCGCTCCAAGCGTTGGCAGCATCGTCCCGTAGTTTACCGTGCCCGCCGGGCACGGTACTAAACGTCTCCACCGACGATACAACGCACCTCGCAACTCCACGCACAGCAAAAATTAAGTGCACACCAAATTAACATGGAAAAACGAATGCAAGTGCGCACCACCAAAACACGCGAGGGGCGTTTCCTAGCAGACGAACTTTAGGAGCGCCTTTCCAAACACTACAAGGACTGCATCACAGAGCAATGACATGTGCCATTCTTCAGAGGGCGCTACAAAAAAAGGTTTTTGAGAATGAACAGCATTTTCATAAATTATTTTACACATTGTACCTAAATAAATGTGATTCAGAAATAAATATTGTTCGTAAAATATAAATGTTGTTTTATTCTAGAACAAAACTTGGTTTTTTGTTACTAGTGTTTGTTCCCACCTCACCTAGTCGCGCTTCAATCGCCACTCCCATAAGCCCCCATGCTGATGTCGCTGGCAATAGGTTCTGAACCGCTTTTTGCCCGAAGCTTCGCTACCATTTATATTTACCGTGGTTGGTATCCGTCGTGGGGAACTACCGCGGTCCACCCGAAACAGGAGAGCCCATGTGATAGGAACGCCTTCAAGCCTAACGGCTTGAACGGCTAACGGCAGGCGTGAAGCCTAACGGCTTCACGCCTGCGCCTTCAAGCTTAACGGAAAGCGAACGCTAGCCGCTTTCCCTTGCTTTCCCGACTCGCAAGTGCAGTTTCCGTTGTAAATGTGACGTCAGCTGACTTGGAACGCGTGTTTTCCACGGCATCTCTTTTAATGACAGACAGCGAAGCGAAACCGGCTCTCAAACACTCCTTTTAAGCAGCTCGTTTGTCAAGCGCGACACACAGGCAGAAGGCAACTGTGTTAGTTTACCTTTTTTTTTTTTTTTTTAGAACTGATCGTTGAAACAGCCGTCATTTACACTTCGTGTTTGCAGAACTGAACGGCGAAGCGCCCATTTGTGTCACACCATTTTGTTGCGTAATTTTGATGAATGAAACCAAAATAAACTTTTTTCGACCTTTCACGGCAGCTTGAGACCGTAATAGCAGCATATAAAATTCACGAGTAGACCTAATTGCACTGCTAGCACGAGGTCGCGGTTCGATTCCCGGCCGCGGCGGCCGCTTTCCTGAGGGAAGCGATAAGCAAAAACGCCCGTGTGTAGGAGATTTCGCCTTAAGGTGGTCTAATTTCGCCTTAAGGTGGTAATTTTGCTAAGGCACCATCTTCCCTTAAACTACTGCTGTACAAAATACTTATTCGGTCTAAATTAGAATACGCTCCGTGTATTTGGGATCCTTCTTGTAACAATTTCATAAACTCACCTGAAATGGTACAAAACAATTCTGCCCGTTTCATCCTGTCTAACTATAACCGAACCGCCAGCGTAACAACAATGAAATCTACCCTTAACCTTCAATCCCTAGCAGTTCGACGTAAAATTTCCCGACTTTCGTTGTTCCACAAAATATTTTATCACCAACATCTGCATGAAGAACTCATTTTGCCTTCATTGTACGTTTCTTCTCGCCTTGATCATGCTCACAAAGTCGGTATTGCATCAACCCGAACGACCGCTTTTTCTCAGTCGTTTATTCCTCGTACGTCATTAGAATGGAATCGCCTTCCCTCTCCTCCAGCAACCATTGTAAATCACATGCTTTTCAAAAATGCCATAGTCAACATTGTGTAATTCTTGCTTGTTGTGTACAGTTATGCTTGCTTGCTGTGTTTCTTTTTGTTTTGCCTAATTTTGTATAAGATGTTTGTTTGATATGTATTTCTCTCGCTGCTTTTTTTTTGTAATTCTTATGAATGTACCCACTCCCCTCTATAATGCCATTGGCCCTGAGGGTATTAGTAATAAATAAATAAATAAATAAATTTAATCCGGAGGCCTTCACTACGGCACGCCTCATTGCCTGCGTTGCGTCGGCGCGTTAAACCCTAGAATATACCAACGAGAACACCTACGCACTTTTTTCTGGCGTAGAGATTTCCACAACACTAAACTGACAGGCTGCCGAACGTGTCCTTCTATTATTATCGTTATAATTTTTCTTTGCATCTTTTCTTTCGGTTGATCACCCAGACCAGAGGACACTTGGGGGAACCTTCATTGCTACTCCACTGCATGCAACTCCTCAAATTAGTTATACAGACCTCAGTTATACAATTAGTTACGCAGGCCTCGGACTCAGTTTTGCTGAGTCCATGGCCGCAACGCATTTTCTAAGTCCTTCTTCAGTTAGCTAGAGCCAAAGGTTGCGTGGTGCTAAAGTGTGAACAATCTCCCAATTTCTAAAAGAAAAAAAACAAGACGCAGATTAGTATACGAACCAATGCACTATCCCAGTATACACTAACGAGAGAAAAAAGAATTCTCCCTGCGCATTGGTTCTCATCGAGACACCCGTACAAAGGTCGCGCATACTCTAAGCACAGCCTGAACTTTCACTCGTGCGCAGTGGATGATACCTGACGCACTTAACTAAGCTTTTCGGCAAGGGCGACATTGCACACCTGCACACGCAAACGCAGGAAGTTCTGAACCTATCCGTGCTTTCAAGGCGCGCTTGTCATGCGTGAGTGCTTTTTTTTTCTTTATTGCGTCATGTGTGAGTGCTGACGACCTGTGCCGCGGCCTGTGATCCGTATTTGGTGCAAAGGCAGGACAAGGTTCTCAAGCGGTAATTCTTCCAACTGATACCACCAGAACCGGAGGTTCTCTTCCTGGTTAACCAAATTATAGTTCTAACCATGCTCACGACCGCTCCATACGTGTGTTAACTGCTTAAGGAATATAATGTCTTCTTCAACCATACTTTTGTCAGCACAAAAATAGAACATGTCGTCACGTTAGCGGTAACACATTCACACTTACAATATTAAAGCATCACAACTCGTAAAGACGTGCTGACCATGCAAATGCTATAATAACTACCTGGAGAACTGCCCCTGTGGGAATTAGTAGGGTGATTGCACTGAACGAGATAGTATGTCACAAAGCCACTATTTCTCGACCTTGGTTACGTGTTTTCGCATTTTAGCAGTTCTTAACACGTGTAATAACATCAGCTTAATGGAGGATTCATTGGTAACTTGATAATCACCCGATAAAACGTTGAGGAATTGGAGGACTGGAATTGAACTGCCCGGCAATTCCCGGAGAGGGAATGGGCGATGTTCCGGCATTCCGAGGAATTGAAAGGAATGGAATTTAGGCAACTTGTAATTCCCCGGAATGGAATTGGAATGGAATGGGGACGCCCATTCCGCAACACTGAGTGGAACACAAGCTGCATCAACGCGTGTTTGCAGAAAAAATGAATTGTCATTAAAAGGCCACCATCATCCCATTTCATCCCAGAGAAATTGCATATCGGCGTGGGCCTTTACTGTAGCCGGTGTCTATCTAGTTCTTATCACCCTGGCTTCTGTAAACTTGTTTTTCTCATGCGCAGTGTTTCTATTGTTTTATGTTAAGTGTTTATATTCCCCCTTATATTAAGCTTTTCTTTTTTATACCAGCGCTTGTCCTTGCGTTCCACTTCTTTTGTCTTTGTTTAAGTTCGCGCTGGTTTCATCCAAGAATAACCCTCTCTCCCCTGACGCTTATCTCTCCCCGCAATCAGTCCTCTGATCCGTGCCGGGCATGGGGTTCGACTTCTCGAACCCCGTGCCGGGCGTGGGGTTCGAGACGGGTGGGGGGTTCGACCTCTAGCTCTCAAGGTCAACACTGCCCATCCCGCGAAGAGCGCCCGAGGTAGCGTAGTGTAGCTTTCACAACAAAAATGACTTGGCTTGACTGCGCTACTGTACTGCTCGCCGGCCTTCCGACAGAGTCAGTCAGCCCAGCGTTTAGTCCGCCGGCCGCCAACGGGTCGTCGCAGTTCGTTCACTCAGGTGAAACTAAGCCACAACACGTTTGTAAAATGGAAGAATGTGCTTCCTTTAGTTTGTTCCTTTGTACACTGTATCAGGCTCCAAGTCCAGGTCACTCCACACAAGCGCACATGAGATGTTTCGCTGATTGGTACGCTAGCACGAAAATCTAAGGGCAATTGAATGCGTGAGAAGAATCAGCTAAGGTAATATACGTACTAAGGAAATAAAATCAACTTAAACTTCTACCGTAAAGCGTAAAACTAGGGTGCACGAAGCACGTTTTTGCTCTGGGTGAGCAAGCACAGCGGTGAGCAGTACGACCACACAACTGCGAACGCTTTTGCATCTAAGAAATGCAATTGCTAAGTATGAGAGATTGTGAAAATTTGGAAGACGCTTACTACGCGAGCGCTATACAACAAATAGTCATCTAAGCTGCTTGAAATACTAAGACTAAATAAAAGTGTAAACTGGTTGTTATATTGTTATATTGTTATACCTTATATTTCCAACGTCTGCAGCACTGGCTCGTCTCCGAGTGGTCTGGCGCGCTATATATGTTATTTTCCAAATTGCAATTTCGAATCCCCGAGGGTATATGCGTGTTTTTAAGTTGATTTCTTCATTTTTCAGTTGATGTTTTTTATACTGAATTTACCATTTTTAGGCCGTAACGTTCATTGCTCCCCGAGCGAGTTCGCAGAACGCGCGCAGACTTACACTGATGCCATAGCGAATTCTCTTTGGCGTGATGTTCTCGTAAGCAGCGATTCCTTGCCGTAACTGGGCACAGATCACAATCAGCAGACCCTTGCCCTGGTGCAAAGACGCTTTTGACGATACTGGCACGAGTGAGGTAGCCTCCAAAGATTGGAAAAAGGGCATGGCATTTGAGCGTCTGCAGTGACGTGGAGGCCGTTCATCCCCTGCGAATGTCTCAGATAATGATAACTACGATTCCAAGCCGTCCTGGTAGGCTTATCTAAGGCATTTTACAGCCGAAAACATGACAGAAGGCGGTATGGCGATTATTGAGATATCAAGAATACCTATCCAACGATAGCGTCGGATATCAAGCATGTTGTTTCATAGAACTGCAAGGGAAACATATTTGAGTATAATCTTGGATATCGTCCAATCACGTAGCACCTTCACCTGACGTCACTGCGGTTACTTGGTGCAGCCGCCGCTAACCGCGCATGCTAGTTTTTCTTCTTTCAGGCTTTATACAATAAATACCGCCTTATCGCCCGGATAAACGATGAAAAGTGCGTTCATTAGAGCCAGTCTACACAGTGTGCGCGAAAACGGGAGCTTGACGAATTCACTTCAGTGTCCCTTTAAACCTCATATCAATCAAAGTAAAAAAAAGGAACCGCAGCGAACTGTCATCGTCAAGTGCGGTTGAAGATTGCGTCGAACTGCCAACCAAGGCGTGTTTCCGCGAAGCTGGCATCCCCGATCTTTCCACAGAACGGGAGAAGCAATTGCACAACTTGTGCACAGGATGAAGAGAGCCGGATGAGGACGGCCTGGCGGTAAAGTACCACCCGTTTTCTCACCTCTTCGCGTTAAGCTCCATTTCGTAGGTCCAACGAAATAAACGCGAACGGAATAGGCGCCGTTCTCACAAAAAACAGTAGAACGGAAGAGGAATTGCGTTCGGGCGAGGTGTGATTTTTTTCAGGATTGTCTTGCATTTTAGGCGTCCGTTCCACCTTAAATGCGCCCATTGTCTTTGCGTGGCAAGGTGCCGATAAAGCTGCTAGGTTCGTTAATCTAAACCTACAAAAAAACCATGAATCCCTACGTCCGTCTAGCGACGACGATGGTTGAACGCGAAGCTTTCTCGTGATGGATTCTTTGATTGGCCAATCCTACACTGCGAGTATGTGCTTCTGTGGATGTACGCATCACTTTTCTAGAATACCCACAGAAACTCTCGGGTGCGCACCCCGTACGTCTAACTTTTGTGTTTGAAGTGTACCGCGCAATTTGGTACCTGCTTCTTGGCGTTTGCTTTCACCATGTCGAGATGGAGCAGTCGGATAGACGCCGGTGTCATAACGCAAGGGACTCAAGTTTTATTCAGGCCGCGGGAAGCGTTTTAAAGACGATAGCCTTTCTTGGGCTACTTGAACCCAGAAATTTTGGTCTGTCTGGATGTATGTCTGTCTCTCCGTCTGTTTGTCTGTGACTCGATTCAGCCACAAGGCCAAAGTGAAATTGATATTCCGCAATAGTCTTATATACTCACAGCCGCATGTAAGCGTCTAAGCCCGGTTTATATGTTCATACTTGTCAACTTTGTTGAACAATAACAAGGCATTACGCAAATATAAGAGAGAAAATTAGTACACAAGGGATATATACAGCGTTCCTTTATTTAAAAATTCATGGATGCTTGGTTTTTCGATAACAAATGATATTCTACATCTACTGCAGAAAACCGTCGCCTCTTGGCGGCATAAGAAAAATCACGCGGCAACAGTAACGAAAGGTTCCACTAGCTAGGTTCCACGTTCTGCTTGGAACGCACGTGGAGGACGGCAACGGGGTTGTATAAACCTTGAAGTCGGCCGCCTCCATTCACGCGCGTCTCCGCCATACGGCAGCGTTGGCATCGAGGAACCCGGCCTGTAGCAGTGGAACGCGGTAAATTCAAATCGCCTTGAGCAAACCTTTAGTGTGTTTACCTTGGGATGAGCACGACGGTGCAGGAACAGCATGAGAGGTGAGCGGGAAAGCAAAGGGGGGCATTTTCTTGCAAATGTCTGCAAAGACTATCGTCTTTTGACGACATTTGCAACGAAAGGAGCAGATACGCGGCCACTTTTTTCTTTCACTTCACCCACGATCATTCGTCATCATTTTCAAACAAAATTATCTTTCCTGCAGGGCGTATTGGTGTACAACGCCATCAGTGAGGACACTAAAGCTTCGCTTTAAAAGTGTCCGACACACTGTTTGACTGATTGACTAATCAACGCCCACCCAAAACTGCTACCCCTGGAGAATTGAAACTTCTGGAGCACATTAGGGGCTCGATAATGCGGGATTTAGGGTAAATGCACTTTTAACAGACAAAAATTTTTTAATTGTGTTTTCGCAAATTTGTGATTATCTTGCTCACCCGGGCACATATCGAAGTGCTTTTTCTGACATATGCAGCCCGTAAGAATCGCTAAAACGTCGTTTTGCGGGTTTGCACTAACAAACAATAATGGTGTGAATCTGCATTTCTGAAAAAAGGGGTGTTTTGAGAGATTCCCCAATATCGGCATTGCTGATTGACACATCCCACCGGTTTTTGCTTATAAACGTTGGCTATACAAATCCACAAAACCAGTTTAAGAATCTCGCCCGGCGACTCATGTACAAAGACGAAAAGGATTTTTTAAATCACTCGTCTTACGATCACAGAAAGCCTAATAGGTGATGTCAGCGCCTATTCAAACTTCCGGTTTAAAGGGATTCAGATTAATGAGCACATTCAGATTATGGTGTACGAGCTCAATACTGCTGACATTTACAAAAAGTACACACGGGAGACAGGAAAAAGCGCTGAAATAACTTTTGAGATATTTCTTTTCTTTATCGCAGGCAAGGTCAAATTTAGAACTGGGTTTTGTAGATATAGGTAACTTATACAGGTAATGAACACTGCTAATAAAAACTGCTTCAGAAGAGTTTTCCGTAACACCCACATAATTGGGAAAATCACGATTTCGCAAAAATTGCGTGTTGTGACAAATTATACAGCCCGTTGGTATATCCAATTCGTTTGTGCTTGCAAGTGCTTTCGATACAAGCGTTCGAAAACTAATCCTTGGTGTCCTTCAACACGAATAAAGGGACGAGCGGGATTTTTTAAATTACACCCTTCTAGAAGTGGAATTCAGTTCAATTTACCCGGGTTCAATTTACATGAGCTCCTCCCAGAGGAGCTCATGTTATTTATTATAAACTGTGACTGATAGGTAACATTTACACATACTGCAGCATAAATTCAGCAAGTGTTACATCCATCAGTGTCATTGCAATAGTAGCCCACACGCGCATTGCGGGGTACTACCGCTAACATACGTAACAAGCGCTAGTTGAAGTCGCAATAACTGATGCCGCTCCCGAGTTGCTAGTGTGACGTAGTTGAATGGTTGGCTTGTTTCGAATATTCCGGCTTTGTGCGGTGCCGAGGTAAGCAAGAAGTGCACTAGCGTCTGCAGTCGCTTCTAAGAATAGTGTTGTTCACGAGTAAAGGGGAGCGATCTGCTTTTTTTATATCAAGTGTCCATATATAAGCACGTCATGATTGTTTATAAAGGCTACATAAATAATACTGGACCGTGTAGCCACCGCTACTACATCACCGCATGCTGCGATGCATTGTACGGCGGCTCTCTCGAGATCCAAAATGTGCCACGAGGCACCAAGATCTGCTCCTCCGTGCTTGGATCACCTGCAATAATAAAATAGCTTTAAACCTCTGCAGTTCAGTATCAGTGGCATCAACAGGCTGCCGGGAAACTTTTGTGTAGAGCGCAGTATTTTATATCAAGTGTGGGCGTGCTGCTGTAAGGTACGTATTACCTGGTGGGTGATCGTCAGGCGCGGAAGCATATTTTGACATAACGTAGCTAAACTATTTCCGGCAGTGGTCGGCATCAAAATACGATCAAAGCTCTCGAGGCTCGTGTCATCTTTCAAACGCAGTGGGATGAGTGCTGGAGCCACTGCGCATGTGGATTATGTCATTTTCTGTAAGGGCCATTGGATCACAACGAGAAACATTTTGCGCCTGATCCTCGGGTTTTTAAGGGACAGAAGCCTCAGTGACTCCGGGTGATTCCCTGAGCATAGCGCAAAAAGCTGTTGAACGGGGGAGCCATTGCCGACGTACCACGCAAGGCTAGGTTCATCCGTTAATAGAGGGTTTTAACTAACCGTTTTCGACGGTCGACTTCGGTATTGGCGGCACGCTCAGCCCAACCGAAGCCAATGCCTTTCGCGGAAAAGCGCGCCACGGATGCTCAATGGCTCTCCCGGTTGCTATCGGAGCGGAGCGGACCGTGAAAGACACTTAGCGAAAACTCGTTAATAAACACCATTACAACCACCTCTACCACCGCGTAGTTGTCCGGCGGCGCTCAAACCATCGATTCTGCATCATGTCGTCGCGTCGGTATCTCCACGCGAGACGAGTACTACGCCACAGCACGGCTCACGTGTTGAGAAATGCTTCCAAAGTAGCCCGAGATCCTTGTTGCTGCGTAGTAGTGCGCTTCAATTTTTCAAAGGGGCAACACAGAAGTGTAATTCCCATCGAATTCATCAATATAAAAAATTTGTGCAGCTTGCACGAGTGGTGCAAGGCTGGAGAAATAGCAGAGCTGGCGGCCCCTCGCCGTACGTCGGAGACCAGGCTGTTGCACCTCACATGTATTTCCGAAATTGCCGCTGATAGTTCTCTATGACTGCAGGCCCGGATCGTTTCGTCCACAGGCTTTCATATATCTCCCAAAGTGGATGGCATTAGTACGCGCTAGAGCCCACGGCAACCGGCTTCATGAACTCGGCGTCTGTAGCGAGAACTCGGCGTCTGCGCTCCGCACTTCAAGCGCGAACTCACGTGAACTAACAAGGAGAACAGCACGCGAGAGATAACGCCACTAACGCTGGGCAGAGTCTTCTAGAAGGTCTAGCTGACCGACGCCGGGCAATCCTCATGATGTGCACGCTCAGGTGGGCTCGGTATTTTTTCTTTGTATTTTTTGAGACATCCTCACGTGGCGCGAGTACACGCGCAAGCCTGGGCGACGCCGGGCGCTCCATACGAGGCGGACGATCACGTGCGCTCATATGGGCTGAGTTTTCTGGTAACACCCTGCGGCGGAACTAATCGATTAAACAGCACTGCTGCTAAAACAACTGTTTGCAGCATACCCAAGATTGGCCCTTTCAGACTGTTTGTTCTGAATCCCTCTATAAATGCTTTCTAAAGTTCGGCAAAGCCGATATGCTTTGCGGAAATTGAAAGCGGAAATTTCGTTTTGAATAGTTATCATAGCGTAGATGGAGATAATTGGTCGAACAGAATTTTGAAAAACTAAATAACAAGGAAAGTATAAAAACTACAGAAAATGCTGAGCTTTGTAACGCCCTTCATTTACAAAAAATGCAGATTTAGCGCAAGTAACATCTGTGATTGTTATAATAGGGTAAATGGAGATAATTGGACGAACAGGACTTAGAAAAACCGAGAAAATTGGCTCTAAAAGACTCACACTCAAGAGAAGCGGCATAAGACTGCTGCGCATTAGTAGACATTTCTCGGAATTTATGCAATTTTTTTAAGTGGCCTCGTTTCATTTGCGCTTCCATAATTAGGTAGTTATTATTGTACGCGGAACCGCAAGGTCGCGGTTCAGCATTTTCACCTGGGCATGAACGCACCCTTGGGCATGGAAAGTTTAGATGATATAAAATAATGCCACAAATAAATTGGTTGCAATGGCTGCAATTACCCTAAAACATTTTTAATTTGTGCCCTTCTGGAACATCTTCATGACCTCAGTTTTCATGCAATGAGGTTTTACCTTTTTAGTCTCACAGTGTCTTGCCACCTGATTTATCAGGCCTCAATGCACATACCACGAAATAAAAAAACTCCCTATACTCATAATGCCATGATACAATCAAAGCTGTAAAGAAAGTATCTGTATACCTTAAACCTATCCGGCTCTTGAAGTGATAGTCTACCCATACAAGCTTGGGACACGAACAGAGAACGGAGTTGGGTATGGAAATTTTAAGTATTTTGTCATTCCCGAATTCAGGAGCATGCACAAGTGTGAGATGAAAATTACATAAATGGCACCATGTCCAAGGAACGTTGTTTCCTTTTTATTTAATATCCAAAATACAAATGTGAACACAAAAGACTTATACTTAAATAACAAATGCAAATATTAGCAGATTGCCCTCATGGAACACAAGTTTTTTTTTTGTGTGGAAGAGCAAATAACGACCTGTCAAGATAAAATTATTTTTTCATTAATGTAATTTTCAGCAGCTTGGTGCTTACAAAACAGGGAGAAAACTCGTCTTTTTTGCAGGCTACTGCTAGTATAACGCCCGACGTTTGGCCTAAAGCTGGCGGGTATCTCATGTACTTAATGTAATATATTACCAAACAAAGAAAAAGTACATTTTTCGGGCTTCAATTATGATCCAGGTACACCACTTCCGATGATGTAGATGGTCTTTGTAGAATCGCCCAAAGCAATCTTTGGCCCGGGAGTTGCTGCTTCTGGAATTTCGTCGCACTGGAGGGGAAACAGCGTTGTAAACATTTCAAAAACTTTGAGCCACGGGTAGCAATCTGTTGTGTTGGTACTGCGTGAAGAAAAGAAACGGCAGGTGAATAAGTGGCAAGGTACAAAAGAGTAGCGTTATTCATTGGCAGTAAAACAGTATAGCCTGAAGGGGCGCAGCAGAAGTATCACCAACGCGTTAGCAGATATGTGAAAATATCATAAATCAGGTAAGTGCATCGCTGTAGTTCAGGCAAATATTTCTTTCTTACTGCTTGTAGATTCAAACGCTCTCCAAGAGGACGTTTTCTTCATATACATAGGAAGGCCGAGCGCTTTTTCAGTGAAAAGGCATGCGAGAAAACGTTGCCACAATTTTATTTGACGGAGACACGTCAATTGTACGTCGAAAAGAAACTCTGTTCACTGTTACATGCGGCGGGTAATGTGCCGTAGTTTCTTTTTATGGAACAATTTCCACCAATAGTATGGCGCAAAACATTTTATTAAAGATGGAACAAGATTGCTAGCAATATCTTTTGCTAAAGCATAGGTAAACTGCGCGCACTGAGCGACAGCCACCGCATCTTTAACAACATTAGAAGCCACCGCTTCGAGTGACCCCCACGCCGGCGACGCGCCGCATTTGCGCTGCCAATGCTATCATGTTTCAGCAAACCGCGAGTTGACACTCTAGACAGACGACAGCTGTGGTGAAGACAACAAGATGGGGGCTGGTGTTACTCATGAATGTTGCATCATGTGAAAACTTTACCACTTAAACGCACCGTAATGAATTTTACAAATCGCCACAGAATCAAGACTACTCAACGCGCCAGAAAAGTCACTAGCCGAAATGACGACGCGAAATCCTAGTTACGAAAAAACGTTACATAACTTTTCGCTACTCCTACCGAAAATGACAAGCAGTGGCCATGAAATATTGAAAATTTCAAAATTCAAACTGGGTTTTATGTGCCTTGACCTGGACAATGAAACACATGGAAAAATGCAATTTCTTTATGATACCACGGTACTCATTACGGCAACGGAAGTACCCCACATGTGCAAGCGTTTTCATTTTTCGCCTGGATCCCAAAACGGCCGCCGCACAGGGAAACCGAATTCTCTCTATAAAGCACGTCACGTTTACCGTACGGCCCCGGGTATCGGAGAACGATTTTGGCGCGGGCTTCTTACGACGACGAAAAAGGCATAATTTCAAGGCCATTACTAGTTGTCTGCAAACACTAATTCTTAGAATCTGCACCCCTCCCCCCTCGAAAAAAAACAAGAAATCCAGGGACTTACCTATCCTTTCGTGTTCAACAGGGCTATGCCCGCAATACACACACCAGCTGCCTTCACATGGCGCCACTGCTTAGCTTGCGTGACCGGTGGCCCTAATAAACCAATCACATTTGCAGTTGTTTCCACGGTTACACCGATCTAGAAGCACACATTTGATGTCAGCAGAAGCGAATGTGTTCAAGAAAGTGTGAACGCTTGGAACTAAGTATGAACTACATAGAGCGAGAGTCAAAGCGCGGGCCCCCAACTTGCTCCACGATGAAATTCATCGCACGTGCGCGATGGAGACGAATCGCAGTACCACAACTCACCGCGCGCGAACTTTTTTCCACTACTACTGCGCATGCGCGCGCGAGATATTTGTGAATGTTTTTTTGTGTTTCGACGCGCCGTCGGGCACGCGTCGTCGGCCACCGTAAAAGCAGCTCGCAGACGATTGTGTGAGGAGGAATACGCGCATGCGCCGCAAGCCAACATATCGCTCGGCGCTTCACCATTGCCCCCCTTTTTTTATTTCATTCCTGGCGTCAGGCTGTCTGCTAGTTTATAGCCGTGACACGGACCGTTGGCGCAGCATATAAGCGTGATGCAACCACCTGAGGTTTTGTCACGGAAAAGAACTCTGTCAGGGCCTCTTATATCACGGTATTGAGACTGCCCACCGCATATAAATAGGACGCTATCCGGGACGCGACTAAGAGTGTACAATAAAACGGTGGTACTGGCGGGGATGTTTAGGAATAGGTGGACCTAGCCTTGCGTGGTATGCCGACAATTGTTCCACGATGAAGTACTATAAAATAAAAATACCAGCCTACCAAATGCAGGGTCATCCGATTGACCGACTAGGAACTGAACCCACCTTTTTTCATAAATTGCTTTTCGCGGTCTTAATTTTTATTTTTTGGACATCAAGTTCACTACAAAACTTTCAAGAGAGACTCAAATATTTTTGCGTGCTTTGAAGGCGAAAGCTAGGCGGTTATAGTGATGGCATATTTTATATATATCTCCACGTGTCAACCCACCAACCATGCTATTTTACTGTCCTTCACCCACCTTAATCAAGAATATTCCAATTTAATCCACCTGAATTTATATTGCTCGTAATGAAAACTATGGAAAACGGCTAATCACCACTTCTTCCGAGGAAGAGGAAGAGGTGTGTGTCGCGGTGCCGCAATCGAGACATCTGATGGCCGGCAGGAGGTAAATACATCATTTACATCTTAGCATCGTACATCCTACTAGCTTTCGTGTCATCTTTGCCCTGCCACCCCGTACAATATTATTTCACGTTATTACTCTATTTTAAACCAGCATAATTCGTCTTGACCCCTTCTAATGACCATCGTACTTAACCTTAATTGCATCTTAATCTATCCGTAGTCATCTTAGTGATTATATCTCTCCTCCTTAATCCTTACTATCAACGACTAGTAAATTTTTATCCCCACTCACATTAATTCAATTTTTTACGACTTAACGCCACCTTAATAATAGTTACTATCAATAACTAATACATCATTATTTAACTTTGATCATCATTAATCATACACGGCTAGCATACTTCGGTTTGCTTCCGGCGTTCTTTGGTTGACTTGGGTTTCTGCGTCGTTAGTGTCGTCTTTTGAGGTGAGCTTTAATGGGACATGCTACCCAGGCGGCACAGAAAGTGTGCCCCAAGACCGGCCCGTCTATGCCCGCTTTCTGGCATGTCCGGCCAGCATCCAGGTTCTGGCAGCCACTGATCATGCGTTGAACGGCCAACATTCGGCAACCAGCGCTTCGGCATTTTTCCGTCCGCCCGTGTCCGGACGCACAACGGCAGCTAACCGGCTGCCAGATATTCAGTTCTCTTACGGCTGCCGATGTTGAGAAAGAGAACGGCCGAATTACGGCCTTAGGGCATCCGTTTTTTCTTCGGGAAGCGGTAATCGGCCGAAGCACGGCAGGCGACCGGCCACAGAATATGCGTATTCTTGCGGCAGTTGGTGTTCAAAAGGAGACCGGCCGGAGCGCGGCTGCCGTGCATTCGTTGTTTCAACGGTGAACCGCGCGTCCGGCGGACGTACGGCCCCAGAATAAACGTTTTGCATTCGGTTAGCTGTCCTCGGCCGAATTACGGCAAGCGAATGGCAACAGAATATTTGGCAACCGGTGTTCAAGAGGAGACCGGCCTACGTAAGGTATCTGGTTATACGTCCTTTTTTCGGCAAACGGCATACAGCCGAACAACGGCTCGCGCCTGGGCGCCGAGAATTCATGCACAGACGTGTTTGGAAGGAGACCGACCGGTTTTTTCCTGGGGAGACAAAAAGCCGTTAGGGAGCCGAACGACGGGGACGCGTTTTTCATCCGCTCCGTGTTTCTACGTTTTAAATGAACGAGCATCGCTTGTCAAACAGTAATGAGTGTTCTCTGTGAACGGGCAAGGTGCATGGACTCACTGGACATTAGCAGGGAACCTTTTAGGCCATCGAAATGTCATTTATTGCCACAAGAAGACTGTGCCACACCGACGGGTGAGCTAAGCCTCGCCAGTCATCGCCACTACCACGCTTCTGCCGCCGGCTTCGTCGACGCATCATCTCGAGGCTATTCGCCCGCTCAAGAAATGGAGAGCATTGGAGACATCGATCCGCCAGAGATGTCCGATCCGAGATGGAGATGGTTCACCAAAATAACTGGCCTTCAAGGGCGTCGAGCAAGCGGCAACCACGCAGGAGCTAAACCGCCACCATGTCAAGGACTCCCCACCAAAGAAAGGCAAGTGCGAGCAAAAGCGCAAGTTATTCTGCTTACAATTAAACTGTGACAAGCAATGTTGCACTATGTTGTTGGTGATAAACGTAGAAGAGACATGCTCGTGCATTTGTAGGATCAACTTCATGCCCTGAACTATGTTACTTCATGGGATTTTACAACTGCCTATTTAGAAAAAAAATATTTTAAATTTGCGATAACAACAGAGCCTTGTCACTGATGAACCCTGGCTGTTAATTTAGTTCCGATGTTTGAAGGTGAGCTCAGCTACTCCTGGGATATGACTCATTCGGTTAAACATAATCGCCAGCATCCTAGCAAACACGGATTTTGTCAGGATTTTCTTGCTCAACGCAGATTGTTGACTTCACGCACGATTTGCCTCTTGCAATGGATAAGCTTAAAGTGGTTGACTGTATATTCTTGGACTGCACAAAAGCAAATGATGGTGTTCCATATCACCTTCTGCGTAGTACATTTCATCCTATGAACTGAATGAATCGGTTTTCGCATTGTTATTACTATTGGCCCTATAGCTTTGTTCAAAAGTATTGTGTAGTTTACCGGACTATAGCGAATGAACGTGATTCCGTATACCTGCAGCTTTATTCGAATTAAATAACATCCTGGTGTGCTGATTCAGAAAAGTTTTTGGATGTTAAACTGTGTTAACGGCACCTTTACAAGAAAACCTTCATTCCAATTGAATACGTATCCCGTAAATTATGCTGCTGTGACAACGGCCGAGGAATATAAATACCTAGGAGTTTATTTAGGGAGTGGTTAGAGGTTAAATAGGCAGGTTCACACCATAAAAGTTACGGCTGCATGTGTTTTTGACTTTCTGAGACGAAATTTCATTTAACCTTCATCTAACTGAAAAGAACAACCGTATTTCACTCATGTGTGCTCAATCTTGGAGTATGGATGTGTTTTCGTGGATCCCTACACCAAAAGAGCTGGTTGATACGCTCGGAAACATACAGAATAGGGCAGTGCGATTCGTATTATGTATTGGCACGGTCAACTTAGGATTAGGAAAAGTAAAAGTAAACTAAATGGTAAGACGGGAAAGATCAATGACGAAACCTGAGTTTGAAATTTTTGCGTAATATCTATCATTCGAAAACTCGAATAGAAGGGGAGAAGTATGTCCAAGCGCTATTCTACACATCCCAAAGTGGGATCGCTAGCTTGAAGCAAATTATTAACTTTCCTTTAGAGGTGACGCCTTGCGCGATTCATTTTATTTTACATCAATACTGCAGTGTAATGAACTTCCACGTATGATTGCATTAACTGTTTATAGTGACGATTTTCCGCGCGCTTTG